>NW_026596445.1:3322583-3513969 GCF_907164565.1 Psammomys obesus | reverse complement strand
ATATATATATATATATATATATATATATATATATATATATATATATAATTAAAGAAGTTAAAAAGCAACAAATCAAGTAATCCAATTTTAAAAAAATGGGGTACAGAGCTAAACAGAGAATTCTCTGTAGAGGAATATGGAATGGCAGAGAAACACTTAAAGAACTGCTCAAAGTCCTTAGCCATCAGGGAGATGCAAATCAAAATGACCCTAATATTTCACCCGACACCCATCAGAATGGCTAAGATGAATAACTCAAGTGACAATACATGCTGGAGAGGTTGTGGAGAAAGGGGAACCCTCCTCAATTGCTGGTGGGAATGTAAACTGGTACAACCACTTTGGAAATCAATCTGGCGCTTCCTCAGACAATTAAGAATAGTGCTTCCTCAAGATCCAGCTATACCACTCCTAGGCATATACTCAAAATTTGCTCAAGTACACAACAAAGACATTTGCTCAACCATGTTTGTAGCAGCTTTATTTGTAATAGCCAGAACCTGGAAACAACCCAGATGTCCCTCCAGGGAGGAATGGATATAGAAATTGTGGTATTTTTACCCAATGGAATACTACTCAGCAATCAGAAAGAGGAAATCATGAAATTTGTAGACAGATGGTGGAATCTAGAAAAGATCATTTTGAGTGAGGTATCCCAGAAGGAGAAAGACACACATGGTATATACTCACTTATATAGTCCTATAAGATATGATAAACATAATGAAATCTATATACCTAAAGAAGATAAACAGGAAAGAGGACCCAGGGTAAGATGATCAATCCTCACTTAGAAAGACTAATGAGAGGTGCATTGGACGTAGTAAAGTTGTTCTCTGCATTTTGAGCACTTGTGGTATTTTTCTCTATCAAAATAATAGATTCTGTGATGAGAAGTTAGAGCTACACTTTCCTATGGATGTACAGAAAAATATTTAGAAATTTTGTTAGTTTAGAGAAACTCTATTATGCTTTGCTCTACTTTCGGTGATCTTTTTTTTTTATTTTTTTCTTTTTAGTTACATTTTGTTAACTCTGTGTCCCAGCTGTATCCCGCTCCCACATTCCCTCCCCAACCCCACACTCCCTCCCTGGTCTCCTCCCTGCCCCTTTCCAAGTCCCCTGATAGGGGAGGACCTCCTCCCCTTTCATCTGACCCTGTTTTATCAGGTATCTTCAGGGCTGGCTGCAAAGTCCTCCTCTGTGGCCTAACAGACTGCTCCTCCCCTGGGGGGGGTGTCAAACAGCCTGCCCTTGAGATCCTGTTAGAAATAGTCCGTGTTCCCCTTACTTTGGAAAACTACTTGGTTACTGAGCTACCACAGGCCACATCCGAGCAGAAGTTCTAGGTTATATCCATAGATGGTCCTTGGTTGAGTGTCAGTCTCAGAAAAGACCCTGTGCCCAGATATATTTGGTCCTTGTAGAGCTCCTATCCTTTCCATATCATACAAATTCCCCTTCTTTCATATGATTCCCTGCACTCTGCCATGGTTTGGTTATGAGTCTTAGTGTCTGCTTTGAAACACTGCTAGGTAGAGTCTTTCAGATGCCTTTTGTGGTAGACTCCTGTCATAAGTTCAATGCACATCCCATTTGTCTTTCTAAATGAGGATTAATCACCTTCGCCTGTGTCCACTTTCTTGATTATCTTCTATAGGTGTGTAGATTTCATTATGTTTATCATGTCTTGTAGGTCTATATAAGCGAGTATATACCAACTTTGTCTTTCTCCTTCTGGGATACTTCACTCAGAATGATCTTTTCTAGATCCCACCACTTGCCTGCAAATTTCATGATTTCCTCCTTTTTGATTGCTGAGTAGTATTCCATTGTGTAAAAATAACACAATTTCTGTATCCATTCCTCCGTTGATGGATTTCTGGGTTGTTTCCAAGTTCTGGCTATTACAAATAAAGCTGCTACAAACATGGTTGAACAAATGTCCTTGTTGTGTACTTGAGCAAATTTTGGGTATATACCTAGGAGTGGTATAGCTGGGTCTTGAGGTAGCACTACTCCTAGTTGTCTGAGAAAGCGCCAAATTGACTTCCAGAGTGGTTGAACCAGTTTACATTCCCACCAGCAATGGAGGAGGGTTCCCTTTTCTCCACAACTTCTCCAGCATGTGCTGTCACTTGAGTTTTTCATCTTGGCCATTCTGATGGGTGTAAGGTGAAATCTCAGGGTCATTTTGATTTGCATTTCCCTAATGGCTAATGAGGTTGAGCATTTCTTTAAGTGTTTCTCTGCCATTCGATGTTCCTCTTTCGAGAATTCTCTGTTTAGCTCTGTTCCCCATTTTTTAAGTGGATTACTTGGTTTGTTGCTTTTCTGCTTCTTTAGTTCTTTATATATACTTGATATAAGCCCTCTGTCAGATAAAGGGTTGGTGAAGATTCTTTCCCAATCTGTAGGCAGGCGTTTTGTTTTGATGACAGTGTCTTTTGCTTTACAGAAGCTTTTCAGTTTCATGAGGTCCCATTTATTGATTGTTGCTCTTAGAGCCTGTGCTGTTCGTGTTCTGTTCAGGAAGTTGTCTCCTGTGCCAATGAGTTCTAGGCTGTTTCCCACTTTTTTTTCCAGCTGATTTAGAGTATCTGGTTTTATGTTGAGGTCCTTGATCCACTTGGACTTTAGTTTTGTGCAGGGTGATAAATATGGATCTATTTTCATTTTTCTGCATGTAGACATCCAGTTGGTCCAGCACCATTTGTTGAAGATGCTGTCTTTTTTCCATTGAATGGATTTGGCTTCTTTGTCAAATATTGAGTATTCATAGGTGTGTGGGTTTATTTCTGGGTCTTCTATGCGATTCCATTGATCCTCCTTTCTGTTTCTATGCCAATACCATGCAGTTTTTATTACTGTTGTCCTGTAGTACAGCTTGAGATCGGGAATGGAGATTCCTCCAGATGATCTGTTGTTGTACAGGATCGTTTTGGAGATTCTGGGTTTTTTGTTTCTTCATATGAAGCTGAGAATCTTTTTTTCAAGGTCCGTAAAGAATTGAGTTGGTATTTTGATGGGAATTGCATTGAATCTGTAGATTGCTTTTGGCAGGATGGCCATTTTCACAATGTTAATCCTACCAATCCATGAGCACGGGAGATCTTTCCATCTTCTGAGATCTTCTGCAATTTCTTTCTTCAAAGACTTGAAGTTTTTCTCAAACAGGTCTTTCACTTGCTTGGTTAGAGTCACACCAAGGTACTTTATGTTATTAGTGGCTATTGTGAAGGGTGTTGTTTCCCTAATTTCTTTCTCAGCCTTTTTGTCTTTGGTATACAATAGGGCTTCTGATTTTTTTGAGTTGATTTTGTATCCTGCCACTTTGCTGAAGGTGTTTATCAGCTGAAGAAGTTCTCTGGTTGAATCTTTGGGTTCGCTCATGTATACTATCATATCATCTGCAAATAGTGACACTTTGACCTCTTCCTTTCCGATTTGTATCCCCTTGATCTCCTTTAGTTGTCTTATTGCTCTGGCTAGGAATTCAAGTACAATGTTAAAGAGATATGGAGAGAGTGGGCAGTCTTGTCTTGTCCCTGATTTCAGTGGGATTGATTTAAGTTTCTCTCCATTGAGTTTGATGTTGGCTATAGGCTTGCTGTATATTGCCTTTACTATCTTTAGGTATGTGCCTTGTATCCCTGATCTCTCCAAGACTTTAAACATAAATGGGTGTTGGACTTTGTCAAATGCTTTTTCAGCATCTAAGGAGATGATCATGTGGTTTTTCTCCTTCATTTTGTTTATGTGGTGGATTACATTGATGGATTTCCGTATGTTGAACCACCCTTGCATTCCTGGGATGAAGCCTACTTGGTCATGGTGGATGATATCTTTGATGTGTTCTTGGATTCAGTTTGCAAGTATTTTATTGAGTATTTTTGCATCAATGTTCATAAGAGAGATAGGTCTGAAGTTCTTTTTTTTGGTTGGATCTTTGTGTGGTTTAGGTATCAAAGTGACTGTGGCTTCATAGAATGAGTTTGGTAGTGTTCCTTCTGTTTCTATTTTATGGAATAGTTTGAGGAGAATTGGTGTTAGCACTTCTTTGAAGGTCTTGTAGAATTCTGCGCTGAAGCCATCTGGCCCAGGTCTTTTTTTGGAGGGGAGACTGTTAATGACTGCTTCAATTTCCTTGGGAGATATAGGACTATTTAGTCTTTCTACCTGATCTTGACTTAATTTTGGTAGATGGAATCTGTCAAGAAAGTTATCCATTTCATTTAGATTTTCAAATTTTGTGCCATATAGGCTTTTGTAGTATGACCTAATAATCGTTTGGATTTCCTCAGTGTCTGTAGTTATGTCCCAATTTTCCTTTCTGATTTTGCTGATTTGTATGGTTTCTCTCTGCTTTTTAGTTAGTTTGGCTAAGGGTTTGTCTATCTTGTTGATTTTCTCAAAGAACCAGCTTTTTGTTTCATTGATTCTTTGGATAATTTTATTTGTTTCTAATTGATTGATTTCTGCCCTTAGTTTGATTATTTCCAGCCGTCTGCTCCTCTTAGGTGTATCTGCTTCTTTTTTTTTCTAGGTTTTTCAGTTGGGCCATTAAGTTGTTTGTTTGTGATGTTACGGATTTCTTCTTGTAGGCACTTAGTGCTATAAATTTTCCTCTGAGCACTGCTTTCAATGTGTCCCATAAATTTGAGTATGTTGTGCCTTCATTTTCATTGAATTCTAGAAAGTCTTTAATTTCTTTCTTTATTTCTCCCTTGACCCAGCTGTCATTGAGTAGTAAGTTGTTCAGTTTCCATGTGCGTGTAGGCTTTTTGTTGTTTCTGTTGTTGTTGATGTCCAGCTTTAGTCCATGGTGGTCAGATAGTATACAAGGGATTATTTCAATCCTTTTGTATCTGTTGAGGCTTGCTTTGTGACCAACTATATGGTCTATTTTGGAGAAGGTTCCATGTGGTGCTGAAAAGAAGGTGTACTCTTTTGAGTTTGGGTGAAAAGATCTGTAGACGTCTATTAGGTCCATTTGATTTAGGGATTCTGTGAGTGCTTTTATTTCCCTATTTGTTGTCTGTCTGGTTGATCTGTCCCTTGTTGAGAGTGGGGTGTTGAAGTCTCCCACTATTAAGGTATTAGGATCAATGTATGATTTAAGCTTTAATATTGTTTCATTTACGAATGTAGGTGCTCTTGTATTTGGGGCATAGATATTCAAAATTGTGATGTCCTCTTGTTGGATTTTTCCTTTGATGAGAATATAGTGGCCGTCCTTATCTTTTTTGATTAACTTGGGTTGAAAGTCTATTTTATTAGATATTAGGATGGCTACTCCAGCTTGTTTTCTGGAACCATTTGCTTGAAAAACATTTTTCCAGCCCTTTACTCTGAGGTAGTGTTTATCTTTGTTGCATAGGTGTGTTTCTTGCATGCAACAGAATGTTGGGTCCTGTTTCCGTAACCATTCTGTTAGCCTGTGTCTTTTTATTGGTGAGTTGAGTCCATTAATATTGATAGATAATATTGACCAATGCATGTTAGTTCCTTTTGTAACGGAGTCGATGATCTTACCTTGTTTCATTGCTTGTTTTCTTTTCATTTTTGTTGGGACATTATCTGTATGCCCTGTTTTCTTGGGTGAATTCGTTTTCGTTGGATTGGAGTTTTCCTTCTAGTATCTTCTGTAGGGTTGGTTTGCTGTATAGATATTGCGTAAATTTAGTTTTGTCATGGAATATTTTGTTTTCTCTATCTATGTTGATTGAAAGCTTTGCAGGGTATAGTAGTCTCGGTTGACATTTGTGATCTCTTAGAGTCTCCATGATGCTTGCCCAGGCCCTTCTGGCTTTCATAGTTTCTGATGAGAAGTCTGGTGTGATTCTGATAGGTCTACCTTCATATGTTACTTGGCCTTTTTCCCTTGCTGCTTTTAATATCTTTTCTTTGTTCTGTAGATTTAGTATTTTGACTATGATGTGACCTGATGTGTTTCTTTTCTGGTCTAGTCTATTTGGTGTTCTGTAGGCCTCTTGTATATTTATGGACATCTCTTTCTTTAAGTTTGGAAAATTTTCTTCTATGATTTTTTTGAAAATATTTTCTGGACCTTGGAGCCTGGAGTCTTCTTTTTCATCAATTCCTATTATTCTTAGATTTTGTCTTTTCATAGCATCCTTGATTTCTTGGATATTTTGTGATTGGAATTTTTCTGATTTTTCTTTTTCTTTGAGAGAAGTATCAATTTCTGCAAGTGTGTCTTCAGCTCCAGAGATTCTCTCTTCCATCTCTTGTATTCTGTTGGTGATGCTTACTTTTGTGGTTCCTGATCTTTTCTCTAAGTTCTCCAGCTCAAGAGTTTTCTCATTTTGTGTTTTCTTTATTGATTCTAATTCTGTTTTCATGCCTTGCACCATTTCTTTTATGTGTTTGAATTTGGATTCCTCTCTCTCTACGATGGACTCTATTTCTTTGTTCATTTCCTTTTTGTATGCCACTATTTTTTTCTCTACTTATGCCTCTATTTGTTTGGCTATGTTTGCCTGTGTTTCTTTAAGGGTTTTGTCTATTTCTTCTTTCTTTACCTCCAATTGACTGGCCAACTCTTTGAAAGATTTGTTCATTTCCTCCTTAGGAGCCTCAAATAATTGAGCAAGCATGGCTTTAAGGTCATTTTCCTGTGCTTCTGATGAATTGGAGTATCCATCGATTTTGGGGTTTGCTGGTGAAGTCATGATGTCCTGATTTATGTTGGAGGTGTTCTTTCGCGTACCCCTGGCCATTGGCTTATCTGAGACCTTCCCTGTTTGTTTTTGGATTCTGCCGATCAGACTGGTACTGTCTCTCTCTCGAGTCTGGAGAATTCTTCAGGAAGTTGAGAGAGGTCCTGTGTCCTTAGTGTATGCTGAGGACTAGCTGTACCTGTGGGAGGAAAGTACGCAGGCGCAAACAGAGGAAAATGCAAGCGTGCGTGCGTGTGTATATGTGTGTGTGTGTGTAAGTGGGTGTGGGCGTGTGTCTCGAGGGACAGAGTGATGGCTAATGTTGAACCCTTGAGTGTGTGGGAGGGGCTCTGCAATGTATATGTCGCAGGCGCTAGTGATGATCGCAGCGCAATTTCTGGCATTAACTGCCTTAACTCCTCAATTAGACCCACAGAGCAGGAACTTCAATGTCCCAAGTGCCCCTCTGTTTCCCAAAGTGGGTATATGGGTGGGAGGGGGTTCGATGCCTGGCTTCTGTTTTACAAGGACCCAGGATCAGTGGAGCTGCAGATTCTCAAGGGTGCACTCACTTACAGGCAGGACATTTGGCAGAGATCGGCGTTTCTGGGCTCTCTGCTCTCTGGTTTGGCCCTGCTTCTTTGATGTGCTCCGCCAGTTCCGTGCTGCTGTCACTGCCAGGTTATGAGGTCTTGCTGCAGCTGGAGATTTCAGGGTGGTCATGTCAGTGGGAATCGGGGTAACCAGCCTTTCTTTTCTCTGGTTTGGCCCTGGTTAGTCTTAAACTGGAGGGCTGATGTGCCCCGCCAGCTCAGTGCTGCTCCGCCGCCAGGTTAGAAAGTCCCGCTGTAACTGGAGACTGGGTTGCTAGTCCAGATGCTTTCTGGGAAGTCCTGGGGTCTCTTCACTGTGCTCTCCACGCTTCGGAGGCCCAGCGCCTGGTGTGTCTAGCTTGTATGGCGTTTCTGTCTGGTTTTGGTGAGTATATAGCGTATTCTCTGTCACTGTGGGATTGGGCGGGCCGTACCGTCAGTGATGGCGCTCCTGCAGAGCTAGTATGGCGTCTAGCAGACTCGGGCCCTGGGAGGATGGTGCAGCCGCCATGCGTGAATCTGGGGCTCCGAGACACAGTACTGCTGGCCTTTGCTGATAAAGGGCTTGGGGCTCCGTCTCAGTGGCTGCAGGCCCCAGGCAGTTAGGTCTGCGCTGAGAAAGGCGAGTCCTCTGTGCCAAGGAGGAGGGAGGTCTGGGGGAGGGGAGTGCCAAGAGATCAAAGGACCGTTTCTCACCTTCCCCAAACAAGTCCCTGGGTGACTGGAGACCAAGGTTTTCACCTCCTGCGATGTTCCCTGTTGTTTAGAAAGTCTCTCCGTTGTTTCCCTGGCTTCAGAAGTTCTTCCACTCATCAACTCAGAACTTTATCTCTTCTACAGCTCGGAAACTGTGTGTGCTAGTCGCCATCTTGGCTCCGCCCCCCTCGGTGATCTTATAAACTGTGGATATTTGGCTATGTTTATAGTACTATGCAACTGAATATGCTGTAAGTTAAATTATAAAGCTAATCATAAAATATAAGTGTCACTAATGCACCCTTTGTGATGTGTTAATTTGATGGTAATTATTGTGATTTGCAGCTAGGTAAGACATTTGATTGTTTTCCTTCCTCCACAACTTGCATAAGAGGATTGGATAGTATGAGATCTAGTCTTTAGGTAAGAAGCTCCCGGTTACAGCTTTAGTCTACAATGGAAGCAAAAAATAAAAAAATAAAATAAAAAGCAAAATGAAAAAAAAAAAAAGAAAGAAAGGTTCTAAATTCAGCCTGAGAATTAGCAGAAGCATCAACAGAGTAGATAAATTCATCAGCAGAAGTGGGCGCCAAGTGGACAAACACAAAAAAGAAAAATGCTTTTCTTCTTTCTTATCCTTTTCTGTGGAGTGCTACTAAGATCAATTGATAAAATCAAGATAATTATTCTTACAAATGATCATGAACAAAACTGATGTAGATAATTCCTTATTGAAACTCTCTTCACAGATGATTCTTGCTTATGTCAAGTTGACATTTAAAACTACTGACCACAAAGGAGAAAATTATAAGAACAAGAAGACTAGAAATGATATGAAATGCTATCTTCTTGGTATATCATGTATATCACTAACAAACAAGATGTGTCTACATTCATTTTATATATATATATATATATATATATATATAAATCAATGCACAAGATATATTAGTTGGGGAGACCAGACTGAGTAAAATGTGGGTAACTATGTTACATGATATCATATATGTAACATGATACATGAATATACATATATGTAACTTTCAAAAACTAATAGTACATATACATAACTTATAGCACAATACAAGCATGTACATGATTGCTATCATAACACTGTGTCTTGCAAAAGTTTAAGTCTTTCATTGATCAACCCAACTGTTTCTTACCAATTATTTATCCATTGTGCTGGCCATATTTCTGTGAACATGAAAGAAGCTAGAGTATTTTAAAGGACAGAACTTATGTTGAAAAAATATCCTCATGAAATTAACCTGGCAATTTTCAGGTAACTGTGGATAGTATTACTCATGATCTTGTGGTAATGGGTGCTATAAAGAAATCTGTTGATTAAGCCATGAAGAGCAAAGCAGTAAGCAGCATTCTTTTCTGGCTTCTGCACTGTCTTTGTCTTCAGGTTTGTTCTCTGACTTTTTTCACTGATGGATTGTGCTGTGGAAATGTAAGCTGAAATAAATGCTAACTGCTCCAAGTTGATTTGAGGCAATAATATTATATCACAAAAATAAAACCTACACTATGATATCTATCTTGATATTTTAAGCAATTGAACATTCTGAAATCCAAAATTCTTTCCTCAGGTGCATAATCTTTTTAATGCTTAATCTTTTTAATGTATATTTAGATTAAGTCAACAGAAAATGAAAGAAAAATGAAAAAGAAAAATATATGAAGGAAGTCAATTCTGAGTGAATGATTTACAGATAATGATGTGAAAGTGCAGTGATCCAGTGTATCTGCAGCTAAGCCAATTGCACAGTTTATGGAGAACAAAAAGTGCATGATTTTTGCATGTGACTTACAACATTGTTATAAATATGAACCCTTCCTTTATTGGTAGGTTTTTTAAACCTAATGAAATTTTATGTTATGCTGTAGTGCTCTTTTTTAAGACTCTTTTATTTGGGGTGTTTAGGCCTCAATCTCCTTTCCAATCTATCATCCCTATGTAGGAGAGAGAAAGTTAATGGGGAGAAAAGGCCCAGACCACTTTACTTCTCCCAAATGTTTAGGGTCAAGGAGTTCTTTTAGGACTCTACACCAATCTACGTCAACCACAGAGGCAGCTTGCAGTCCCTCCATAGCACTGTGTCCTGATGTATTTCTCCCTGTCTGTCTGCTACAAAACAGCCACAGTATCTGTGGTCTCTCCAAACTCCTACATGAAAACACCTCTGCACCTTCTGTTTCAAGGCTCTCATATTTATACTCTCAGAGTTCTAGACCATGCCCCTTTCTGTGTGGCATGGAGGAGGCTATTAACAGCTGACAAAAGCCATGCTCACATGAGACAATTAAAAGGTGTGGACAAACTATTACCCAACTAAAATCTCACACTTGGGATTAAAACAAAATCATATTTTCAAAACATAACTGAGTTTATAAAGAAAACAAAACTTCCATTACATTATGCTATAATAAAATATCATTCTTGTTTTGTGACGAGGTTGTTTTATAAGTTTTTCTAACAATGGGAAAGATGTTAATATATACATATATATATGTACATATATATGTATATATATATATATATATTTGTATTTTTTAATTAAAAAAGACCTTCAGAATCCTTAAGATTAAATCTAGATCCTCCAGCTTGCTAGGCAACTGTCTCACCTTAGTCTATATTCTAAATTAAGCTTCAGTTAACATTCTGATTCAGTCTCTTAAAGTAGAATTCTGATCTTTTTTTTTATTAAAAATGATTGAGCTAAACAGAATCAACTGATCAGGACTGAAGGGGGATCACAAAAATCAGGGAGCCTGTAGGGGTCTGACATAGGCCCTCTGTATATAATTTATGACTGAGTAGCTTGGTGTTTTTAACTTCTAAGAGTGGAAGTTGGAGCTGTTTCGGGCACGTTTGCCTGCTTATGGGATCCTTCTTCTCCTATTGGTGCCTTATCCAGCCTTGATGTGATGGTATGTGGCTGGTCTTATGTAGGTTGTTGGTTCTGGGAGTCCTGCATTCTTCTTTTTAATTTTTTTTCTTTTATATTTTATTATTTTTTTAATTCTCCACTCTTTTTAAAAACATTATTTATTTTTATTAATTACATTTTATTCACTTTGTATCTCAGCTGTAGCACCCTCCCACATCCCCTCCCAAAACACACCATCCCTCCTAAATCTCCTCCCATGCTGCTCCCCAAGTCCACTGATAGGGGAGGACCTCTTCCCTTTCCATCTGACCCTAGTCTATCAGGTCTCAGCAGGACTGGGTGCATTGTCTTCCTCTGTGGCCTGGTAAGGCTGCTACCCCCTCAGGAGAAGGAGATCAATGAGCCAGCCACTGAGTTCATGCCAGAAATGGACACTGTTCCTATTACTGGGGATCCCTCTTGGACAATGAACTGCCATGGACTATATCTGTGAAGGGATTCTAGGTTATCTCCATGATTGGTCCTTGTTTGGAGTATCATTTTCCCAAAAGACCTCTGTGCTCAGATTTCTTCATTCTGTTGCTGTCCTTGTGGAGCTTCTGTCGTCTCCAGGTCTTTCTATCTCCCCCTTCTTTCATAAGATTCCCTGCACTCTGCCCAAAGTTTGGCTATGAGTCTTAGCATCTGCACTGATGCCATGCTAGTTTGAGTATTTCAGAGGCTCTCTGTGGTAGGACCGTGTCCTGTTACCTGTTTTCTCCCTCTTCTGATGTCCATCTTATTTGCCTTTCTGAGTGAGGATTGATCATTTGACCCAGGTACACCTTCTTGATTAACCTCTTTAGGTGTACAGATTTTAGTATGTTTATCCTACATTATATGTCTAAATTCCATTTAAAAGTGAGTATATACCATGTGTGCTTTTTTGCTTCTGGGATACCTCACTCAGGATGATCTTTTCTAGATCCCACCATTTGCCTGCAAATTTCATGATTTGCTTCTTTTTAATTGCTGAGTAGTATCCCATTGTGTAAAAGTACCACAATTTCTGTATCCATTCCTCCATTGAGGGACATCTGGGTTGTTTCCAGCTTCTGGCTATTACAAATAAAGCTGCTAAGAACATGGTTGAGCAAATGCCCTTGTTGTATAGTTGAGCAGGAGTGGTAAGATGATCTTGAGGTAGCACTATTCTTAATTGTCTGAGAATGTGCTAGATTGATTTCCAAAGTGGTTGTAGAATTTTACATTCCCATTAGTAATAGAGGAGGGTTCTCCTTTCTCCACACCCTCTCCAGCATGTATTGTCACTTGAGTTATTCATCTTAGCCATTCTGATGGTATGAATTTCAGGGTTGTTTTGATTTACATCTCCCTGATTACTAAGGATGTTGAATATTTCTTTAAGTGTTTTTCTGCCTTTTGATATTGCTCTACTGAGAATTCTCTGTTTATCTCTGTACCCAGTTTTTAAATTGGATTGCTTGATTTGTTCCTGTTTACCTTCTTGAGTTCTTTATATATTCTGGATATTAGTCCTCTGTCAGATATAGGGTTGTTGAACATCCTTTCCAAAACTGTAGGCTGTCATTTTGTTCTGATAACAATTTCTTTTGCTTTACAGAAGCTTTTCAGTTTCATGAGGTCCCATTCATTGATTGTTGATCTTAGAGCCTGTGTTGTTGGTGTTCTCTTCAAGAAGTTGTCTCCTGTGCCAGTGAGTTCCAGGTTCTTCCCCACTTTTTCTTCTAATGGGTTTAGTGTGTCTGGTTTTCTATTGAGATCTTTGGTCCACTGAGAGTTTAGTTTTGAGCAATGTGGTAAATATGGATCCATTTGAATTTTTCTACATGTATATATCCAGTTAGACCAGCATCAATTGTTGAAGAAGCTCTTTTTTCAAGGTTTGGTAAATTTCAGCAATAAAACCGTCAGACTCTGGCCTGATTTTTTTTTCCAGGGGGGATTTTGATGACTGCTTCTATTTCCTTGGGGGATATAGGAATGTTTAATCAATTTACATGATCTTGGTTTAACTTTGGTAAATGGAATCTATCAAGAAAATTTTCCATTTCATTAAGATTTTCATATCTTGTGACTTTTGAAATAAGACCTAAAAATTAAAATAAAAAAATTAAACCTAATGCAGTGTTTCTGTTAATATTCTTAACTAAATATGAGTTAAAAATGAGAATTAAAAATGGGAGTTAGAAAAACTTACATCAGCGTTTCCATAAGTGTATATATTCATTGAAGCAAGATTCTCTGTCCTAATAGCCAATAATATTGGAAGTACCATGAACTCAATATGAATATTCTGTAACACTGATCAGGTACTAAGAACTAAACCATTAAATAATTTTATAACTCACAAGGTTTGCATTAGTCAACTCTATGGCTAGAAAAGCCTGAAACATGAAATAATGATTCTCATTATGACTTTACCTTCATTATTACAGGTAAAATAGAAAAGACAGAGTTTAAATTGCTCCTAACATATGTTGATTAAATTCATAATAAACTGATTTGCAGTGTGTTCTCTGAGCCCAGGATCAGCACTTCATCATACAAAAAAAAAAAAAAGGGAAACTATCAAGTTTAGCATATTTGTATACAGTTGAAATGGAAGAAATGGGAAGAAATCATAACAAATATTTAATAGAATTTCATCACTTATTTATAGAGGCCTAATTTTGTTATAATGTGTATATTTTGTTAGTTTAAAATCTCAGTACATTTTAATTGTATATTTTTAATTTCTATCTTGTTTTTATTAATTACAATTTACTCACTTTGTATCCCAGCTGTAGCCCTCTTCCCTATCTCCTTCTAATACAACTATCCCTCCCTCTTTTTCTACTATGCCTATCCCCCATTCCAATGGTAAGGGAGGTTCTCCTCCCCTTCCATCTGACCCTACATTTTGTCTTCTTCTGTGGCCTAGTAAGTCTGCTCTCCCCTCAAGTGGAGGTGATCAAAGAGCCAGCCCATGTGCTCATGTCAGAGATAGTCCCTGTTCATATTACTGGGAAACCTTCTTGGACTCTGAGCTGCCACGGGTTATATCTGTGCTGGGGTTCATGAAATTTGCAGGCAATGTTAGGATCTAGAAAAGATCATCCTGAGTGAGGTATTCCTAAACTAGAAAAATACACTTGGTATATACTCACGTATAAGTAGGTATTTGACATATAATGTAGAATAAATATACTAAAATCTGTACACCTAAGGAAGCTAATCAAGAAAGAGAACCCTTGGTAAGATGCTCAATCTTCATTCAGAAAGGCAAAGGGGACAGACACTGGAAGAGGGAGAAAACAAGAAACAGGACAGGAGCCTACCATAGAGGGCCTCTGAAAGACTCTACCCAGCAGGGTATCAAAACATATGCTGAAATTCAAAGCTGAACTTTGGGCAGTGTTCAGAGAATCTTATGAAAGAAGAGGGAGATAGAACTCCCTAGAGGGGACAGGAGCTCCACAGGAGAACAACAGAACCAAAAAATCTGGGCACATGTGTCTTTTGTGAAACTGATACTCCAAACAAGGACCAGTCATGGAGATAATCTAGAACCCTTGCTCAGTACTTTTTTTTTTTTTTAACTTATTCCATTTTATCACACATATATTCTACTCAGCAAAGACCCATTAGGGCTTTAGGTAACCAAGGATCACTTTTTAATGTGTTTGTATGTATCTATGAGTGTATTTTTTTTTAGAGTTTTGCATCATTAGCTTGCAGAGCTTAACTCTCCCAAAGCACATATCCCCCATTAAACTGATATTTGTGGATTCTATAAAATTTTGTAATGTTTCAAGTAAAAAATCATATTCATTTTTAATTTTAGAAAAATCAAAATAATTTTTTACTCTCATAGTTTTATCACAATATATCTATATTTAGTAAATAATTTCTCTTGTTTGTCTTTGTCTTACAAGGGTGAAGACACTGTAAGTCTTACAGAGATGAAAATATATAGTAAGTAACTATGTATGTTACTCTTTATAAAAATCATGGAAAACCCTACATTTTCATATATTTGTTATTTTTGTAATGGATTAGAATTCCTATATATCATTGTTGAATCTGATCAACTATAAGGTTGATCTGAGCAGTTTTGTGGGTAATGAAGAAATGACAAACACAAAATGTACAAATATGCTTTGATTCATTTTATAAGCACTCTGACTGAGACAGCAGCCTGGAAAATCAGTGCATTTATTATATACACATAAATGAGCATGTAGGTTAGCAAATATAGTCAGGGTTCTCAGTAGGGGAGCTATCTTAGGATACAGTCATCTGGGAAGAGGAGGATGTGGTTGATCCTTTATGCATACACTTTCAACCTCAATACTCAGACCAGGAGAAAAGACTTACCATTCCTGGGAGTCTGAGGCATTGTTATTGTCGATACATGTATGATCATATCCTGAATTTAGGTGTATACTCAATCCTCAAAGATTGTCAGTTAATCATGATATAATCCTATTATACTGTCTTTTGTTCATCTTCAATACATTGTAATATTATTTGTTCACTTCTATCCTTGGTGATATTTTTCATACAGATCAATTTTTTATAAATCTTTGGGTGTTTTGAGACACAGTCTCATGTCACATAGGCTGATCTTGAACTTGGTATATAGCCAAGGATGACTTTGGTTTTTTTTTTAATGTTTTCTTTATTATTATTATTATTTATCACAATTTATTCACTTTCTATCGGGGCTGTAGTTCCCTTCCACATCTTGTGGTCTCACCCTCCCTCTTTCTACCCCCCTTTCCTAATTCAACTGGAAGGGGAGGTCCTTCTCCTCTACTATCTGACCCTAGCCTATCAGGTCTCATCAGGACTGCTTAGATCCTCTTTCTCTGTGGCCTGTTTAGGCCACCTTGCAAGAGGGAGGTGATCAAAAAGCCTGCCACTGAGTCCATGTCAGAGACAGCCCCTGTTCTCCTTACTAGGAAAAACACATAGAAACAGAGCTGCCCATGGGTTATATCTGAACAGGGAGTCTAGTTTCTTTCTATGCATGGACCCTGGTTGATTCATCAGTCTCTGCAGGACTACCAGAGACCATGTTTGGGGCTCTGTTTGTCTCCTTGTAGATCTCCTGTCCCCTCTAAGTCCTTGTATCTCCACATTCTTCCACAAGACTCCCTGCATTCTGCCCAAAGTTTGGCTATGAGTCTCAGTATCTGTTTCAATATTCTGATGGGTAGAGTCTTCCAGTGGCTACCTGTGGAAGGCTCCTGTCCTGTTCCCTGTCTTATACTTTCCATGTCTATCCTGTTTGCCCTTCTGAATGAGAATTAAGCTTTGTCCCTAGGGTTCTACTTGTTGTTTAGTTTCTTTAGGACTATATATCTTCATATGTTTATTCTATATAATATGGCTAATATCCACTTATAAGTGAATACATACCATGTGTATCTTTCTGCTTCTGGGATACCTCACTCAGGATGATCATTTTTAAGTCCCACCATTTGCCCCAAAATTTCATGATATTCACAAGGATGAGTTATTTTTAAATATATATTTTTATTGTTTATATTAATCACAGGTTATTTAATTTGTATTCCAGCTGTGGCCCCTTCTCTCATTCTCTCCCAATCCTTCTCTCCCTTCCTCATTTTCTCCCTGACCCTTTCCAAGTCCACTGATAGGAGAGGTCCTCCTCCTCTTCCATCTGACCCTAGACTATCAGGTATCTTCAGGACTGGCTGCAATCTCCTCCTAGAACCCGGGAAAAATGATCAATCCTCACTTAGGAAGACAAATGGGATGGACATTGGAAGTAGGTGAAAGCAAGTAACAGGACAGGATTTTACCACATAGGGCCTCTTTAGGACTCTACCTAGCAGTGTATCAAAGCCAATTATAAGATTCATAACCAAACCTTTGGGAGAGTGCAGGAAATAATATAAAAAAGGGGGAGTTAGTATGACCTGGAGAGGACAGGAGCTCCACAAGAACCAAATATATCAAGGCACAGGGGTCTTTTATGAGACTGTTTCTCCAACCAAGGACCATGTATGGATAAAACTTAGAACTCCTGCTCAGATGTAGTCCATGGTAGCTCAGTATCCAAGTGGGTTCCCTATTATTGGGAACAGGGACTATTTCTGACATGAACTCAATGGTTGGCTCTTTTACTTCCTCTCACCACGAGGGAGGAACAGCCTTAACAAGGCCAAGGATGACTTTGAACTCCATATTTTACTGATGCCCATTTTTACTTTGTGACCCTTGAAAACTGTTGCTATTGTTTTTTCCTGAACCTGAAAATTTATGTTTTGTAATATATATGCTAGAAATTGCATTTCTAATTTTCTCTGGATTTATTTGTTGTTTTTGTGTTTGTGTGCATGTGCTTAATCCAGTGTTAAGTCTTATAGACTTCTCCACTATTTTCTGATAACTATCATGCAGAATGGACTTAAGAATATTTCTGTGCTTATGGTCAAATGAATAACCATCCAAAAGTTATTATTCATTCAAAGCAAGAAAAAACAGAGCATGGCTGATAGTATGATACTTATAACAAAATGATAGAAAGTAATCATTTAATATCAAATCATAGAGCAATAATATTTTAGTTACAGCAGTTTTGTTGTCCACCATGGCCCAGAAAACTCTATAAATGTCATTTCCCACAAATAACATTATTATGAGGTACTGAAATAATCAGACAGGATTTAGAGTTTAAATATGAGAACAGTTCTATATCCTCCAGTGTTCCAATATAATTACTTCAGTAAGCTACTGTGAGTATATTTGTGTCTATAGTGAAAAGTCATATTTTAACTTTTTACTAAGCTACCTTTTTTGACAGTATTCTCTCTAAAGTTCTTAATATAATGAAAGAAAAATTTACAATATTAAAATTCTGTGGATTATAGTTGAATGCAATATAACAATGCATTTACTCCAAAGGAATTTTTAGAATTTTTAAAATAACTGCATAAGCCTAAAACGGAAATAAAAGACTTTCATTATTAAACAATGTAGAGGTTATTTAAAGTGTAGAATCACAATTCAATGCTTCACATTAAAATTAAAAAAAATGAGCTTGATGGTAAGGTCTTTTTTAATCAAATTTTATGTCAGGTTATTTTATGACATTATAAATTTAGTCACTGCATACGGTGTTCATACAACATATATTTTATCCACAAAAATGGAAAAAAGAAACTTTTTAAAAGAAAGAATAATGCAGCATTGTGTTCTACATTTTTGCTTTCTTGTATTTTTTTTACAATTTTATTTATATATTTATTTATTACAATTTATTCAATTTGTATCCCTGCTGCAGCTCCCTCCCTTGTCTCTGCAGGGGTCCCTGGACCCAGATTTTTGGGTTTTGTTGGTCTCCTAGTGGAGCTCTCATCCTTTCTGGGTCTTTTCATTTCTCCCTTCTTCCAGAAGAATTACTGCACACAATGATGGGATGACTCAGGTCCAACATGGGCTTGAGTGATATGACCTAAGCCCATCTGCTACTCACAATGACACATATTCAAACCTTATGAATAGTTGATTTCTAAAATTTTCAATTCAAATTATTTGAAAGTTGAATGGCAAGGGATAACTGAAACCATGAAAAGTTAAAATGGAAGAGATTGAAAAGAGGGAACAGGATAGGAATCTAAGATAAATGTCGTCTGAAAGACTCATCTCAGCAGGAGATCAAAGCAGATGCTATGACTCACAGTAAAACTTTGGCAGAGGAGTCATAGGAAAGAGTGGGGGATATAAGGACCCAGAGCAGACAAGAGCTCCGTAAGCAGACCAACAGAGCCAAAAAATCTGGGCCCTGGGGGCATGTAGAGATTGATTCACAAACCAAGGACCATGTATGAAGAAGACCTGGACTTCATGCTCATATGTTGCCAATGGGCAGCTTAGTCTCCATTTGGATCCTCTAGTGAGGGGAGCAGGGACTTTCTCTAACATGTACTCTTTTGTCTGCTCTTTGATCACTTCCCCCTAGTGTGTGTATGGGGAGCTTGCCAGGCCACAGTGTAAGAAGATATAGGCAGTCCTAATGTGACTTGACAGGGTGTGGTCAGGTGATAGAGGACTGCTCCTTACTGAAAAATAGGGGTGAGGAATACGGGAAAAGTGAGAGGGACAGTGGGTAGGAAGGAGATAAGGGAGGGGGCTACAATCGGGAAGTAAAGTGAATAAATTATAAAAAAAATAAATTTAAATAAAAAAAAAGGTCATCCAAAAGAAGGTTTTGGGAATAGTAAAATGGTTCAATGTAAGGAATGGATACGGTTTCATCAACAGGAATGACACCAAGGAAGACATATTTGTACACGAGACTGCCATAAGGAAGAATAACCCTAGGAAATACCTTCGCAGTGTTGGAGATGGAGAGACTGAGGAGTTTGATTGTTGAAGGAGAAAAGGGAGCAGAGGCAGCAAACCTTACAGGCCCTGGTGGAGTTACAGTTCCAGGTAATAAATACACAGCAGACAGTAACCATTATAGATGCTATCCAGATCGTAGGGGTCCTCTACACAATTACTAGCAAAACTACGACAATAGTGAGAATAAGGAAAAGAATGAGGGATCAGAAAGTGCTCCTGAAGGCCAGGCTCAACAGTACCGGCACTATTGCAGGCAAAGCTTATCACCTTACTACATTCAGAGACCCTATGGGAGTTAACCACAGTATTCCAACCCTCTTGTACAAGGAGAAGAAATGGAGGGGCTGACAACCAGGGTACAGGAGAGCAAGGTAGACCAGTGAGACAGAATATGTATCTCCTCAGGGGCCCTCTTCATCAAATATAACCTAGGAAGGCAATGAAAAGGACAAGGAAAATCAAGATGAGACCCAAGGTCAGCAGCCAACTCAATGTCAGTATCACAGAAACTTCAGTGACAGACTCAGATCCCCAGGGAACCCTAACCACAAGACTGCAAAGAGAAAAAAGCAGCTGATGCACCAGCTGAGAATTCTTCAGCTCCAGAAGCTGAGCAGGTCAGGCCTGAGCAAATGGTGGCTTACCATCTCTACCATCATCAGGTTCGTCATCCAACAAGAAGAAATGAATATGAAATTGCAGCAATAAGAAATGAACAAAGATTGGAGCTGAAGACCTAAGTGCTTGCTTTTTGTCCATTGAACAGATACACTAGAACTATCTGAATTATCGATGCAGCATGGCGTTTTTATTGTTTTTACCTAAAGATGTCTTTTTGGTAATGACAAACATGTATTTTTTTTCAAGGAAAAATAAAAAAGGTCTGCTTTTTCTCAATACACTTTTAATGTTTTTAAAATTGTTTCATATATGACCAAGTTGAGATTTTTAAGAACTTCATTTTTAAAGTTTTTATAAGTTTACAGCTTGATTTAAAAAGTCAACAAACTGCAAGAACCTGTTAATAAAGGTCTTAAATTATAATTAAAAAATTGAAAGTCACCAATGAACAACTGTATAGATATGAAGAATTGTATTTATAGTTACAGGTAGATTTATTAAATAAAATATAGTCAAGAAGTAATTAGAAAAGCAAAGAATTATTTTCCATTGAAAATATCTCAAATTATACTTACTATCCTTAAAAGAAGTATAGTCTCTTGTGTTTGGGTGAAATGTTCTGTAATTATCTGTTAGGTCCATTTTGTTTATGATATTGTTTTGTTTATGATATTGTTTTGTTTATGATATCATTTATGAATTTATGTTGCAATTTCTCTTCATAAAGTTGGCATACTGAAGTAACACACTATCAGTGAGTGAATGTCAATATGTGACATAGCAGAACAAGCTACAACAACAGGCACATACCATCATATAAGTTTTGAAAGGGCAACGCAGTATGGGGAAAAGTGTCCCATAATTAGATAAACTTTTCATGGAAAATCTCCAATACCATAGTTAGTTGTTACTATGAGCTCTCATCAATTTTTCTTCATTAATTTATTTCTTAACCACTTTACAACCTGATCACAGACCCCTTCTTTCTCTCCTACCAATATCACCCTCACATCACCCTTCTCCCATTACTGCCCCCCTTCTCCTCAGAGAAGGGTACTAACCCACTGTGGCACATCAAGTTGCAGCAGGACTAAGCACATCCTTTCCAATGAGGCTAGACAAAGCAGCCCACTTAGGGGAAAAGTATCCAAAGGCAGAAACAGAGTCAGAGATAGCCCCTACTCTGATTGTTCAGGAGCCCACATGAAGACCAAGTTGCACATCTGTTACACATGTGTAGGGGAGCTCATTCCAGCCCAATCATGCTCTTTGGTTGGTGCTTCTGTCTCTATGAGTTCTATTGGGTCTAGCTTAGTTTCCTTAGTAGGTCTTCTTGTGGTGTCTTGGACCCTTTCTATTCCCTCAATCCTTCCTCTCACTCTTCCATAAACTCCCCAATCTCTGCCTATTCTTTGGCAGTGGGTCTCTGTATCTCTTTCCGTCAGCTGCGTGGGTGAAGACTCCGAGAAGACAATTATGTTAGGCTCCTGTCTGAAAGCACAGAAAAGTGCCATTAATAGTGTCAGGGGAGTCCTATCAGTGGACTTGCAGAGGGGCATAGGTGGAGAAGGGGAAGGGAAGGTGGGATTGGGAGGGGAGGAGGGAGGGATCTACTGGGGGGATACAAAGTGAATAAACTGTAATTAATAAAAAATTTTTAAAAGAGAGAAAAAATAGTGTCAGGGGTTGTGTCTCTTCCATGTCTCGAGTTGTGCCAGTCACTGGATGGCCATTATGCCAATCTCTGTTCCAACTTTATCCCTACACTTCTTGTAGGCATGACAGATTTTGGGTCAAAGGTATTGTGGGTAGGTTGGTGTCCCCTTAACTGCACTAGAAACCCTATTTGGCTACACGAGGTGACCACTTCAGGATCCTGGTCTACAGTAGCTAGAGGAGTCAGTCAAGGTCAGCCCCACAGATTCCTAGGAGCACCCCCTCCACTTCCCTTCCTTCAAGAATTTCCTTTCTCTCTCCCCGTTCCCTGCCCCCTCCTTTCCCCCCAGACTCGATGCCCATGCCCATTACCCTACCCAAAGACTCTCCCACCCAATTCCCTCCCTTCATCTACTTGAGATGTGTATTTTATTTCCACTTCAGAGTGAGATTCAAGTATCCTCCCTTGGCCTTTCCTTGGCTTCTTTGTGTCTGTGGTTTGTGGCATGGTTATCCTGTATTGTATGGTTAATATCCACTTATAAGTGAATATATACCATGTGTATCTTTCTGGATATGGGTTACCTTACTCAGGATATTTTCTAGTTCCATCCCATTTGACTGCAAATTGCACGCTCTCCTTGTTTTTAATAGCTGCGTAGTATTCCATTGTGTAAATGGACCACAGTTTATTTATCCATTATTTGATTGAGGGATATCTAGGTTCTTTCCAGTTTCTGGCTGTTGAGAATACAGCTGTGATTAACATGGTTGAGCAGGTGTCCATGCAATATAGTGTAGTAATGTACTTGGTTCTTAAGGTATAACTATTCTTAATTTTCTGAAAAACTGCCAAACTGATTTGTAAGGTGGCTGTACTAATTTGAACTCCCACCAGCAATGGAGGAGTGTTTCCTTTGCTTCACATCATCAGCAGCATGGGCTGTCACTTCATAGTTAGCTATTCTGACAGGTATAAAAGGAATCTCAAATTCATTTTGATTTACATTACAGGTATTCTGACAGGTATAAAAGGAATCTCAAATTCATTTTGATTTACATTACCCTGTTGGGTAAGAATGTTGACTATTTTTTTTAAATATTTCTCTGGCATTTGAGATTCCTCTGTTGAGAATTCTGTGTTTAGATTTCTACACTATTTTTAACTTGGGTTACTTAGTTTGTCAATGTCTAGTTTCTTGAGTTCCTTATATATTTTGGAAATCAGCCCTCTATCAGATGTTGAGTTGGTGAAAAAAATTTGCAATCTACAGACAGCTACTTTGTCTGACTGATGGTTTCCTTTGCATTACACAAGATTTCTATTTCATGTAGTGCCATTCATAAACTGTTGATCTTTGTGCCTGTGCTCTTGGTGTTCCACTCGGGAAGTTTTCTTGTTGTTGTTTTTTCCTGTGTCAGTGTATTCAAAACTGTTCCCCAGTTTCTCTTCTATCAGGTTCAGGTTGTCTGATTTTATGTTGAGGTTTTTGATCCACTTGGACTTGAGTTTTGTGCCATGTGATAGGTATGGGACTATTTGCATTCTCCTACACACAAATATCCAACACTGTTTGTTGAAGGTACTTTCTTTATTCCATTGTATATTTCTGGCCTTTTAAAAAAATCAATAGTCAGGAGTCCATAGGTAGATGGATTTATGCCTTGGATTTCTATTCAGTTCCATTAATCAGCATGTCTTTCATGTGTGTGTGTGCCAATACCATACAATTTTCATTACTACAGTTCTACAGTACAGCTTGAGATCAGTGTTGGTGATACCTCTGGAAGTTCTTTTATTGTATTAGATAACCTTGGATTGTTTTTGCTATCCAGAGTTTTTGTTATTTCGTATGAGATTTAATGTTGTTCTTTCAACATCTGTAATGAACTGTGTTGGAATTTTGTTGGGAATTACATTGAATCTGTGATTGCTGTTGCTAGGATGTCCATTTTTACTGTGTTAATCCCATTGATCCATGAGTGTAGAAGATCTTTCCATATTCTGTTATTTTTGTTGAACTTTCTTCTTCAATAATTTGAAATTTTTATCATAGAGGTATTCATTTGCTTGCCTAGAATTACCACAGGAATTTTTATATTACTTATGGCTTTTGTGAAGGGTGTTGTTTTTAATTTTTTAGCAGCCCATTTGTGATTTGTACACAAGAGGTATACTGATTATTGAAATAATCTTGTTTCCCGCCACTTCTCTGAAAATGTTTATCAGCTCTATGTATTCCCTAGTAGAATTTTGGGGATATGTATGTATACTATCACATCATATGCAAATAGAGATACTTTGAGGTCTTTCTTTCCAAGTTTTATCCTATTTATCTCCTTGAGTTGTCTTATTGCTCCAGCTAGAACTTTAAGCACTATATTGAGTAGATATGGAGAGAAAGAACCACCTTATTCTGTTTTTGGTTTTAGAAGAATTGCATCGTGTTTCTTTCCATTTAATTTTATGTTGGCTGTAGACTTGCTGTGCATTACCTTTATTATGCATGTCCCTTGTATCCCTGATGTCGCCAAGATTTTTATCATGAAGAGGTGTTGGATTTTCTCAAAAGCTTTTTCAGCATCTAGTAAAATGAACATGTGATTTCTTTTTTTTGTTTGTTTGTTTTTGTTTCTTTATGTGGGTTGATTATATTGACAGAGTTTTGTATGTGGAACCATCACTCCTTCTCTTGGATTTCCTTGGTGTCTGTTGTTATATCTTCCCTTTTATTTCTGATATTGTTAGTTTGGATATTTTTTTCTCTGTCCTTTTTTTAATTTAAGTTTTTTAATCTTGTTGATTTTCTGAAAAAAAAAACTCTAAGTTTCATTGATTCTTTGTATTATTTTCTGTGTTTCTATATTACAGAAATAAAATTTCATTATTTCTTGCTGTCTACTCCCATTAAGTATATTTCCTTTTTGTCTTTGTTTTGTTCTAGTGCTTTTAGGTGAGCTGTCAAGTATCTAGTAAGAGATCTCTCCAATTTTTTTGAAAGGCAATTAGTGCAATGAACTTCCTTCATTGTATTACTTTCAATGATTCCCATAAGTTTTTGTGTGTTGTACACTCATTTTTATTGAATTCTAGGAAGTCTTTACTTTCTTTCTTTTTTTCTGCCCTTACCATAAATTTGTTGAATGGGGTGTTGTTCAGTTTCCATGAGTAGATAAGCTTTCTGTTCCTTCTGTTGTCCATATCCAGTTTAATCCATGGTTGTCTGACAGGACATGGTGCTATTTCAAATTTCTTACATATGTTGAGAGTTGCTTTGTGATTTAGTATGTGGTAAGTTTTTGAGATTGTTCCATGAGGTGCTGAGAAGGTACATTTTTTTTGTTTGGGTGAAATGTTCTGTAGATACTTTTATCCTATATTACATAGCTAATATCCACTTATAAGTGAGTACATACAGTGTGTGTCTTTCTAATAGTGGGTTATCTCAGTCAGGATGATCTTTTCTAGTTCCATCCATTTGTCCGCAAATTTCATGATTTCTTTTTTCTTTTTTTAAATAACTGAGTAGTATGCCGTTGTGTAAATGCACCACAATTTCTGTATCCATTCTTCAGTTGAACGATATCTAGGCTGTTTCCAGATTCTGGATATTATGAATAAATCTGCTAGGAACATATTTGAGTAAATGTCCTTGTTGTATAGTTGAGCATCTTTCAGATACATAGCTAGGAGTGCAACTGCTTTCTAAACTCTTACTTCCTAAGATGGCCTATTAAACCATGCATAAACAGCTCCATAGCATCTCTAGCACATAGTCCCAATGTCTGTCACAGAAACAAAACATAAGACCTCAAAATACAATCAAAAAGACCAATCAGGTAATGTCTGTCTCATTAATAGACTACTTTCTGATACTAACTTCTGTATTAGTTGCTTTCATCTTGCTGTGATAAGACACAGTGACCAAAGCAAATTATAAAAGAAAGGTTTTTTGTTTTTTTTAGGGGTGACTAATATAGTTTTACATGCTTAGAATACATGATGATTATGATGGGGAGCATGGCAGCAGGAAAGAAAACACGGTGCACTGAAATCTTGTACCTAGAATTGTAGGCAATTTTTAGCCCCCCAACAACACAATTGCTTATAAATGAACCCAAGTCCTTTGCAAAATCAACAAGCAGTTTTAAATGTTAAATGGTCTCTCCAGACCCCTCATCTTAAGTATATGTTCCCTGTCCTTACACATATGTCCTATATCACCAGAGTTTTGCTTGTTGCCACACTTTAAAATTTAGGACTACCAGGTTCATGAAGTATAATTAATATAGAAATAATAAAGAATGAGTTCTGAGGGACAGTTTTAAACATACTTCTTTAGTTGTTTGAGTCCCTTTTAATTTCTTCTTTGTGCTTTGAAATAAAAGAATATCTGGGGGGAAAAAAGCTGCTTCTTTAAACTGAGTTCTATAAGTGGGGTGCCAAGGACATTTTAAAAAGAGTCTCACTCAGGAGCCCTACAAGGAAACCAACAAAGCTAAAGGATCTGAGCCCAGAGGTTCCTTAAGAGTCTGATGCACCAACAGAGGACCATGCATGGAGAGGACCTAGAACACCTGCTCAAATGTGGCTCATTCTACATGTAGATATCCCAGTGAGGAGAGAAGAGGCTGTCTCTATCATGAACTTGGTTGACTTCTCTTTGATTGCTCGCCCCTGGTGATACAGCCTTGACAGTCCACAGAGGAAGAGGATCCAGGCAGTCTTGTTAAGACTTACCAAGCTATGGACAGATAGAATTGGTGGAGAACTCCCCCTTTAGTGGACTAGGGGAAGGGGATATGGCTAAAAAGTGAGAGAGGGAGGGACTGGAAGGAGCTGAGAGAAGGGGCTTCAATTAGGATATATAATGAATAAATTGTGAAAAATAATACAAATTAAATTTAATAAAATATTAAAATAAAAAGAGTCACACCACTGGGCACAGTGGTGCACAGTTGTAATCCAGTACTTGGGAGGGCAGAGGCAGATGGATTTCTGAGAGTTTTGAGCCAGCTTGGTCTGCAAAGCAAGTCCAAGACTGTCAAGACTATACAGAGAAACCCTTTCTCAAAAATCCAAAACAGAACCAAAAACAAAAACAAAAAATCATAATTTGAGTTCCAAAATAAGAAGACATGAGGAAATAAGAAGAACAGATTCAATAAGCTTTTAACTCTAACATTTAAAATAAGTAAAGCTTATTTGGAAATGGAAGAAGCCTACAGGAGAGGAAAGAACTTATGGAAATTGTATGGAGGGAAAAAAATCAAAGTATGATGTCAATATGAGGTTCATTACTGTTCTCAGTCAATATCTGTGATTTTCTTTTCAGAAACAAAATTCGTTGGAGAGGGATAGCTTAGAAAGTTATAGAGGGAAGAAAATTAATGAAGAAGTTATATAATTAAATTTTAATTAAAATATATATATTTAAATGATGATAGTTATCCTAAAATGATTTTCCAAAATACATTGATTAAAATTTTAAATTGGTAGAATAGATTAAATGTAATATAAAAAAATTGCATGGAGGAGGCCGGGCAAGATGGCAGCGCCGGGAGGACTCTCATTCTGAGGAGCAGCACAGCAGGATTGGCACAGTGACCAGCAATCAGAACTCGCGGCCATAAAACACAAGTGGTTGTGTTTCTCAGGTGAGAGGATACCCCACAGTGGGGGATTCGATCAGCTTTAACTCACCCGGAAAAACCGCGGAAGAGATCCCCGTTCCGCCAGGCGCTTGGTCGCCAGCCCAGAGCTACCCGCCAGTGCAATCTGGTCACGGTCCCAGACTGAACTGTGGGCCCACAACACCATAGACTGGATTTCCCAGTCGAGAGATAACCCCACGGAGCAGGAAACAATTGGGACCGACCCCAGGTTACCCAGACATCCCCTGGAAAAGACTCGGGTTCCGCGGGTGCCCCAGGAGCCAGCCCGGACCCAGAGCCGGAGGGACAAAGGCGCCTGCCTGCACTGAGCCCTGCCTGCGCGCTTGATTCGCCGCCTCAGATAGAACTGTGGGCACCAGGGCAACAGGGCACCAGGCTGCGTGTCTCTGGCAGGAGGAAACCCCCAGCGGAGGGGGTCAGCAGCTCTAACGCTTAGGACACCCAGCACCAAAACACTTCCTGGACTCACGCAGACTCTAGTGCAGGCAGAAGTGCTGTGCTCTGCCGCCATTGTTGCGTTCCCCTGGGGCACTGGGACACACAGCTGCATCCTCGGACCTGCAGGAGCCGAAGAGCCATTACAGCAGCCCTCAGATACTGTGCCAGGGATCGGCCAGTTGTCCCTGGCTGGACTGCCAAAACTGTAGGAATCCCTGATCCTTCAGGGGGGCTGCACACACAGCGTCTGGACCAGAGCGGTACCTACAGCCGCCATCCCAGACAGAAACACACAGCTTCTGGTCCAGAGTGAGGCACCCAGCCTCCAGACCAGAGCAGTGCCCCCAGGTGCCAACTCAACCTAGGTGCACATTCTCCAGGTCCAGAGCAGAGCAATCAGCCTTTGTCCCAGAGACTTGCTGAGTGCACCTCCCACTTTCTCAGACAGAACTGTGCACCCCAGGATAACAGACTGAGTTTCCCTGTTGGGAGAAAACCCCATAGCTAGGGAATCAGCAGTCTCTTCAAGAGGACTGTACATGGAAATTTAGTGAGCAGCAGCACACTAAATTTATAAGAAGAAACCCAGCAGTGGGGCTGCTGTCTTGAGAAATTTTATGGGTAAGAGGAGATCCCCCCCTGCCTAACATAGACCACAGCTACTACTCAGGGCTATAAACCTGAAGTGAGCAGTGGCAACTCCGGAGAAACACTGGCCATACAGTGACCATAACCAAAAAGCAGAGAAGGACTCCTTCAGGAAAAATCATCTTCCAGCCAAGGGGATACTCCCTACCTCAGGACTCCAGGAAGCACAGAAACTAACAGCCAAAACCTAAATCAGCCCAATGGGTAGAGGTCAGCGTAAAGGCTCAACCAACAAAAGACAGAGCAATATGGCATCTCCAGAACCCAGCCATCCAGGGGCGAACAGCCCTGAACAATGCAGCATAATAGAAAATCAAGAAGATGACCTTACATCTATGTTGATGAAGAGAATAATAGAGGAAACAGATAAAATACGTAAAGAATTAGAGGAAGATAAAACCAAACAGATCATGGCTACCCATAAAGAAATGGAGGAAGATAAAGACAAGCAAATTAGGGCCATCCGTGAAGAAATACGGGAAGATGCAGCCAAACAGCTTGTGGCCTTCAGAGAAGAAATAATTAAATCACTGAAAGAAATAAAAGAGACAGAGTTGAAGGAACTAAAAGAAAAAGAGGAAAATACAAGCAGACAGGTGAAGGAAGTCAACAAAACAACTCAAGACCTGAAGATAGAACTAGAAAAATTAAAGAAAACACAAATGGAGGAAATAATGGAGAGGAAAAATTTAGGGACGAAAACAGGAACTACAGAGGTAAGCATAACCAACAGAATACAAGAAATGGAAGAAAGAATCTCAGGTGTAGAAGATACAATGGAAGAAATCGATGTATCTGTCAAAGAAAATGTTAAATCCAAAAAATTCCTGACACAGACCGTCCAAGAAATCCAAGACAATATGAAAAGACAAAACCTAAGAATAATAGGAATAGAAGAAAAAGAAGACTCCCTTCTCCAAGGCCCAGAAAATATTTTCAACAAAATCATTGAAGAAAATTTCCCCAAGTTAAAGGAGAAGCCAATAAGGATACATGAGGCCTACAGAACACCCAACAAATTGACCAGAAAAGAAAATCCTCCCGCCACATAATAATCAAAACAGGAAGTATACAGAACAAAGAAAAAATACTAAAAGCTGCAAGGGAAAAAGGCCAAGTAACATATAATGGCAAACCCATTAGAATCACACCTGACTTTTCAACAGAAACTATGAAAGCCAGAAGGGCCTGGACAGATATCATGCAGACCTTAAGTGAACACAGGTGTCAACCCAGGCTACTATACCCTGCAAAACTCTCAGTCCTCATAGACGGAAAAAACAAGATATTCAATGACAAAAACAAATTTCAACAATACCTACACACAAATCCAGCATTACAGAAGACACTGGAAGGGAAAATACAACCCAAGAAAATTAGCTTCTGTCAAGAAAACACAGGAAATAATTAACCTTACTACAGCAAAACAAAAAGCAACCAAGCACACAAACTTATGAACACAGCCAACATCAAAATCAAAGGATCTAACAGCCACTGGTCATTAATCTCTCTCAACATCAATGGACTCAACTCTCCAGTAAAAAGACACAGATTAACAGAATGGATACGTAAACAAAACCCAGCAATCTGTTGCATACAAGAAACACACCTAAGACACAAAGATAGACATTACCTGAGGGTAAAAGGTTGGAAGATGACTTTCCAAGCAAATGGACCCAAGAGACAAGCAGGAGTAGCCATTCTAATATCTGATAAAATAGACTTTCAACCAAAATTAATAAAAAGAGATGAGGAAGGACATTTCATATTCATCAAGGGAAAATTCCACCAGGAAGACATCACAATCCTGAACATCTATGCCCCAAATACAAGAGCACCCACATTTGTAAAAGAAACATTGATAAATTTAAACCACATATAGATCCCCACACATTAATAGTGGGAGACTTCAACACCCCACTCTCAACAAAGGACAGGTCAACAAAACAGAAATTAAACAAAGAAACAATATCTCTGACAGAGGTCATGAATCAAATGGACCTCACAGACATCTACAGAACTTTGCACCCAAACACAAAAGAATTTACCTTCTTCTCAGCACCTCATGCAACCTTCTCCAAAATAGACCATATAGTTGGTCACAAAGCAAGCCTCAACAGATACAAGAAGACTGAAATAATCCCTTGTATCCTGTCTGATCACCATGGAATAAAGCTGGACTTCAACAACAACAGAAATAGCAAAAAGCCTACACACTCATGGAAACTGAACAACTTGTTACTAAATGACAGCTGGGTCAGGGAAGAAATAAAGAAAGAAATTAAAGCCTTTCTAGAACTCAATGAAAATGAAGACACAACATACCCTAACTTGTGGGACACAATGAAAGCAGTGCTAAGAGGAAAGTTCATAGCACTAAGTGCCTTCAAGAAGAAAGTCGAGACAGCTCATTCAAGCAACTTAATGGTCCACTTAAAAACCCTAGAAAAAGAAGAAGCAGACACACCAAAAAGGAGTAGACGGCTGGAAATAATCAAACTCAGGGCTGAAATCAATCAATTAGAAACAAATAAAACAATTCAAAGAATCAATGAAACCAAGAGCTGGTTCTTTGAGAAAATCAACAAGATTGACAAACCCTTAGCCAAGCTAACTAAAAGGCACAGAGACACCACCCAAATCAACAAAATCAGAAATGAAAGGGGGGACATAACTACAGACACTGAGGAAATCCAAACAATCATTAGGACTTACTTCAAAAGTCTATATGCCACAAAATTTGAAAATCTAAATGAAATGGACAATTTTCTTGATCGATTTGACTCACCAAAGCTGAATCAGGACCAGGTAAATCAACTAAATAGTCCTATATCCCCCAAAGAAATAGAAGCAGTCATCAAAAGTCTCCCATCCAAAAAAAGCCCAGTAGCAGATGGCTTCAGCGCAGAATTCTACCAGACCTTCAAAGAAGAGCTAACTCTAATTCTCTTCAAACTATTCCACAAAATAGAAACAGAAGGAACATTACCAAACTCATTCTATGAAGCCACAATCACCTTGGTACCTAAACCTCACAAAGACTCAACAAAGAAAGAGAATTTCAGGCCAATCTCCCTTATGAACATTGATGCAAAAATACTTAACAAAATACTTGCAAACCGGATCCAAGAACACATCAAAGATATTATCCACTATGACCAAGTAGGCTTCATCCCAGGTATGCAGGGGTGGTTCAATATAAGGAAATCCATCAATGTGATCCACCATATTAACAAACTGAAAGAAAAAAACCACATGATAATCTCCCTAGATGCTGAAAAAGCATTTGACAAAATCCAACATCCATTCATGTTTAAAGTACTGGAGAGATCAGGGATACAAGGCACATATCTAAACATAGTAAAGGCGATATACAGCAAGCCTATAGCCAACATCAAACTGAACGGAGAGAAACTTAAAGCAATCCCTCTGAAATCAGGGACAAGACAAGGCTGCCCACTGTCTCCTTATCTCTTCAACATAGTGCTGGAAGTCCTTGCTAGAGCAATAAGACAGTCGAAGTAGATCAAGGGGATACAGATGGGAAAGGAAGAAGTCAAATTATCACTATTTGCAGATGATATGATAGTATATATGAGTGACCCCAAAAACTCTACCAGGGAACTCCTACAGCTGATAAACACCTTCAGCAAAGTGGCTGGATATAAAATTAACTCAAAAAAATCAGTAGCACTCCTGTATACAAAAGACAAAAGGGCTGAGAAAGAAATTAGAGAAACAACACCATTCACAATAGCCACAAATGACATAAAGTACCTTGGCGTAACCCTAACCAAGCAAGTCAAAGACTTGTATGAAAAAAATTTCAAGTCTCTGAAGAAAGAATTAGAGGAAGATATGAGAAGATGGAAAGATCTCCCATGCTCATGGCTTGGCAGGATTAACATAGTAAAAATGGCCATCTTACCAAAAGCAATCTACAGATTTAATGCAATTCCCATCAAATTGCCAACACAATTCTTTACAGACCTGGAAAGAAAAATTCTCAACTTCGTATGGAATAACAAGAAACCGAGAATTGCTAAAACAATCCTCTACAATAAAAGATCTTCTGGAGGTATCTCCATCCCTGATCTCAAGCTGTACTATAGGGCAACAGTTATAAAAACTGCATGGTACTGGCATAGAAACAGAATGGTGGATCAATGGAATCGAACAGAAGACCCAGAAATAAACCCACACACTTACGGACACCTGATTTTTGACAAAGATGCCAAAACCATATAATGGAAAAAAGATAGCATCTTTAACAAATGGTGCTGGTCCAACTGGATGTCTACATGTAGAAAAATGCAAATAGATCCATACTTATCACCCTGCACAAAACTGAAGTCCAAGTGGATCAAAGACCTCAACATAAAACCAGACACATTAAATCGGCTAGAAAAAAAAAGTTGGGAATACCCTAGAACTCATTGGTACAGGAGAAAACTTCCTGAACAGAACACCAACAGCACAGGCTCTAAGAGCAACAATCAATAAATGGGACCTCATGAAATTGAAAAGCTTCTGTAAAGCAAAGGACACCGTCATCAAAACAAAGCGACTGCCTACAGATTGGGAAAGAATCATCACCAACCCTCTATCTGACAGAGGACTCATATCCAATATATATAAAGAACTAAACAAGCTGAAAAGCAACAAACCAAGTAATCCACTTAAAAAATGGGGAACAGAGCTAAAGAGAGAATTCTCTGCAGAGGAATATCGAATGGCAGAGAAGCACTTAAAGAAATGCTCAACCTCATTAGCCATTAGGGAAATGCAAATCAAAACAACCCTGAGATTTCACCTTACACCCATCAGAATGGCCAAGATGAAAATCTCAAGGGACAACACATGCTGGAGAGGTTGTGGAGAAAGGGGAACCCTTCTCCACTGCTGGTGGGAATGTAAACTGGTACAACCACTCTGGAAATCAATCTGGCGCTTTCTCAGACAACTAGGAATAGTGCTTCCTCAAGATCCAGCCATACCACTCCTAGGCATATACCCAAAAGAGGCGCAAGTACACAACAAGGACATTTGTTCAACCATGTTTGTAGCAGCTTTATTTGTAATAGTCAGAAGCTGGAAACAACCCAGATGCCCCTCAACTGAAGAATGGATGCAGAAACTGTGGTACATCTATACAATGGAGTATTACTCAGCAATGAAAAATAAGGAAATCATGAAATTTGCAGGTAAATGGTGGGACCTGGAAAGGATCATCCTGAGTGAGTTGACCCAGAAGCACAAAGACACCCACGGTATATACTCACTCATATAAACATACAATATAGAATAAACCCACTAAAATCTGTACATCTAAACAAACTAAGCAAAAGAGAGGACCCTAACTAAAATGTTCAATCCCCATCCTGAAAGGCAAAGAGGATGGACATCAGAAGAAAACGAAAATAGGAAACAACCTCGGAACCTGCTACAGAGGGCCTCTGAAAGCCAGAAGAAAACAGGAAACAACCTTGAAACCTGCCACAGAGGGCCTCTGAAAGCTTCTGCAGTATAGACTGTCAAAGCAGATGCTGAGCCTGATGGCCAACTGATGGGCAGAGTGAATGGAATTTTATGTAAGAAGTGGGAAATAGTAAGAGCTGGAGGGAACGGGAACTCCACAAGCAGAGCAACAGAACAAGATAATGTGAACACAGGGAACTTCCCAGAGACTCATACTCCAACCAAGGACTATTTGTGGAGATGACCTGGAACCCCTCACAGGTGTAGCCCATGGAAGTTCAGTGTCCAAGTGGGTTCCATAGTAATGGGAAGAGGGACTGCCTCTGACATAATCTGATTGGCCTGCTCGTTGATCACTTCCCCCTGAGGGGGGAGCAGCCTTACCAGGCCACAGTAGAGGACAATGCAGCCACTTTTGATGAGAACTGATAGACTAAGATCAGAAAGAAGGAGAGGAGGACCTCCCCTATCAGTGGACTTGGGGAGTGGCATGCATGCAGAAAGGGGAGGGAGGGTGGGATCGGCAGGGGAGGAGGGAGGGGCTTATGGGGGGATACAAAATGAATAAAGTGTAATTAATAAAAAAAAAGAACACAAAAAAATTGCATGGATCTAAGAAACTTACATGATATGAAAAATAAAAATATAATGAAAGTAATTTTGTAACAATAGTTTTTTTTATTAATATCAGATAACATAAAACCCAAGGCAACATTTTCTACACAGAGGACACTACATTAGTACAAAGGAATGCATGGCAATGCTACATGTGTCTATAGCAAGAAATAGTGCTTAATATAAATAAAATAAAAACTGAGAGGGAAAAGTGAGATGGCTTAGTGGGTAAAGACACTTTCTCTCAAACCTGACTGCATTTTATCCCTAGGACTCTCACTGGATTGGCAACAATACAGTTTATTTGGGTGATTTTTAATTACTGCTTCTACTACATATTATGAGTCTATTTAATTTTAATATTTTATTTTAATTTAATGTTAGTGAGATGTACTGAGAAGTTTATCCATTTTTTTTAGATTGTCTAGCTTGGTGGAAAATATAGTGTTAAAATATGTTTTTATTATTTTCTAAATTTCTTGTTTCCTTTTTAATTTTTATAAAGTTTATTCACTTTGTATCCCAAATGTAGCCCCTCACCCAAGTCCTCCCACCCCTACCCTCCATCCCTCTACTTCTCCTATGCCCCTCCCCCAGTCCAATGATAGGGTAGGTCCTCCTCCCTTCCATCTGACCCTACTCTACTATGTCTCATCAGGGCTTGTTCATTGCCTTACTCTGTGGACTGGTAAGGCTGCTCCCCCATCATGTGGAGGTGATCAAAGAGCAAGTCCATGAGTTCATGTCAGACACAGTCCCTGTTTCTTTTATTAGGGAACCCTCTTGGACACTGAGCTACTAAAGGCTACTTCTGTGGAGGGGTTCTAAGTTGTCTCCATGAATGGTCGGTTTTTGGAGTATCAGTCTCACAGAAGTCCCCTGTGACCAGATTTTTTGGTTCTGTTGCTCCTATTGTGGAGTTCCTGTCCCCTACAGGTCTTTCATTCTCCCCCTCCTTTCATGTGATTCCCTCGATTCTTCACAAACTTTGACTATGAATCTCAGTATATGTTTTGATACCCTGCTGGTTAGAGTCTTTCAGAGGCCTTTCTGTCCTGTTCCCTGTTTTCTCCCTCTTCCGATGATGTCCATCCCTTTTGCTTATCTGAATGAAGATTGAGAATCTTACACAGGGTCCTCTTTCTTGAATTGCTTCCTTAGGTTTACAGATTTTAATATGCTTATCCTATATTATGTGTCTAATATCCACTTATAAGTGAGTATACACCGTGTGTTTCTTTCTGCTTCTGGGATACCTCACTCAGGATGATCTTTTCTAGATTCCACCATCTGCGTTCAAATTTCATGATTTCCTTGTTTTTAATTGCTGAGTATTATTCCATTGTGTACATGTACCACAATTTCTGTATCCATTCCTCAAGTGAGAAACATCTAAGTTCTTTCCAAAGTCTGACTATTAGGAATAGAGCTGCTATGAACATTGTTAAACAAATGTCCTTGTATAGTTGAGCAGATTTCAAGGATTTGCCTAGGAGAGTTATAGCTAGATCTTGAGGTAGCACTATTTTAATTGTATGAGAAAGTGCCAGATTGATTTCTAAAGTGGTTGCACAAGTTTACATTCCCACCAGAAATAGAGCATGGTTCCTCTTTCTTCACATCCTCTCCAGTATGTGTTGTCACTTGAGTTTTTTATCTTAGCCATTCTTATGAGTGTAAGGTGGAATCTCAGGGTCGTTAGGGTTTGCATTTCCGTGATGACTATGGATGCTAAGTATTTCTTTCTGTGTTTCTCTGCATTCAGGTTCTTCAACTGAGAAATTTCTGTTTAGCTCTGTACCCCATTTTTAATTGGGTTACTTGATTTGTTACTGTTTAACTTCTTAAGTTCTTTATACATTATGGACATAAGCCCTCTGTCAGATATAGAGTTTGTGAAGATCCTTTTCCATTATGTAGGCTGTCATTTTGTTCTGATAACAATGTCCTTTGCTTTACAGAAGCTTTCAGTTTCATGAGGTCCCATTTATTGATTGTTGATCATAGCCTGTGCTGCTGGTGTTCTGTTCAGGAAGATATCTTCTGTGTCAGTGAGATCAAGGCTCTTACCCACTTTTTCTTCTAACAGTTTTAGTGTGTATTTTTCATATTGAGGTCTTTGATCCACTAGGATTTTAGTTTTGTGCAGGGTGATAAGTATAGATTTATTTACATTTTTCTACACGTAGACATCCAGTTAGACCAGCACCATTTGTTGAAGATGTTATCTTTTTTATTGTATGGTTTTGGCATCTTTGTCAAAAATTTAGGTGTCCATAAGTGTGGGTTTATTTCTGGGTTTTCTATTCGATTTCATTAATCCTCCATTCTATTTCTATGCCAGTACCATTTAGTTTTTATTACTGTTGCTCTATAGTACAGCTTTAGATTAGGGATGGAGATACCTCCAAAAGAGCTTTTATTGTAAAGGACTGTTTTAGCAATTCTGGGTTTCTTGTTATTCCATATGAAGTAAATAATTTTTCTTTCAAGTTCTGTAAAGAATTATGTTGGTAATTTGATGGGAATTACATTGAATGTTTAGATTGCTTTTGGCAAGATGGCTATTTTTCCTACGTTGATCCTGTCAAGCCATGAGCATGGGAGATCTTTCCATCTTCTGATATCTTCTTCTATTTCTTTGTTCAGTGACTGAAAGTTTTCTCATACAAGTCTTTGACCTGCTCTGTTAGAGTTATTCTAAGATACTTTATGCCCATTGTGGCTATTATGAATGGTGTTTCCCTATTGTTTCCTTAATTTCTTTCTCAGCTACTTGTCTTTTGTATATAGGAGGGCTACTATTTTTTTTTTTGTGTGTGTGTGTGTTGATTTTGTATCCAGCCACTTTGCTGAAGGTGTCAATCAGCTGTAGGAGTTCCCTGGTAGAATTTTTGGGGTCACTCATGTGTACTCTCATATCATCTGAAAATAGTGATACTTTGACCTCTTCCTTTCCAATTTGTATCCCCTTGATCTCCTTTAATTGTCTTATTGCTCTAGCAAGGACTATAAGTACTATGTTAAAGAAGTATGGAGATAATGAGAAGCCTACCCTTGTCCCTGATTTCAGTGGGATTGATTTAAATTTCTCTCCATTTACTTTGATGTTGCCTGCTGTATATTGCTTTTAACATGTTTAGGCACATGCTTTGATTTCATGATCAATCCAGGACTTTAAATATAAATGAATGTTGGATTTTATCAAATGCTTTTTCAGCTTCTAAGGAGATTATCAGGTGGTCTTTTTTTTTTCAGTTTTTTCATATGGTGGATTACACTGATGAATTACCATACAGTGAACCACCTCTGCATACCTGGGATTAAGCCTACTTGGTCATGGGAGATGATATCTTTAAAGTGTTCTTGGCTTCATTTTGGAAATACTCATTTTATTGAGTCTTTTTACATCAATGTTCATATGAGAGAATGGCCTAAAATTATCTTTCTTTGTTGGTCTTTTCAATGTTTAGGTATCAAGGTGACTGGGGCTTAATAAAATGAGTTTAGTAATGTTCTTTCTGTTTCTATTTTGTAGGATAGTTTAAAGAGTATTGGTGTTAGCTCCTCTTTGAAGGGCTGGTAGAATTTTGCTCTGAACCATTCTGGCCCTGGGCTTTTATTGGATGGGAGACTTTTGGTAAAATTGTCTATATCCTTAGGGAATATAGGACTATTTAGTTGATTCACCTGTTCTTAATTCAGGTTTGGCAAGTGGAATAAATCAAGAAAACTGTCCATTTCATTTAAATTTTCAAATTTTGTGTCATATAGGCTTTTGTAGTAATACCAAATAATTATTTGGATTCCTCAGTGTCTGTTGTTATGTCCCCCTTTCATTTCTAATTTGTTGATTTGGATGGTGTCTCTCTGCCTTTTAGTTAGTTTGGCTAAAAGTCTGTCAATCTTGTTGATTTTCTCCAAGAGCCCACTCTCGGGTTTCCTGGATTCTTTGAATTATTTTTTTTTCTAATTTGATTTCAGCCTTGAGTTTGATTACTTCCAGATGTCTACTCCTCTTGGGTGTGTCTGCTTCTTCTACCTTTTTTTTTCCAGGGCTTTCAGTTGGGCCATTAAGTTGCTTGTATGAGATGTTTCAATTTTTTTTTCTTAAAGGCACTTAGTGCTATGAATTTTCCTCTTGGCACTGCTTTGTTGTGCCATCATTTTCATTTAATTCTAGGAAGTCCTTGATTTCTTTCTTTATTTCTTCCCTGACCCACCTGTCATTGAGTATCAAATTGTTCAGTTTCCATGTGTGTTTAGGCTTTTTGCTATTTGTGTTGTTGTTGAGGCTCAGCTCTACTCCATAGTGGTCAGATAGGATACAAGGGATTATTTCAATCTTCTTGTATTTGTTGAGACTTGCTTTGTGACCAACTATATGGTCTATTTTGGAGAAGGTTCTATGCGGAGCTGAGAAGAAGGTAAATTCTTTTGTGTTTGGATGAAAGGTTCTATAGATGTCTGTTAGGGCTATTTGATTCATGACCTCTATCAGAGTCATTGTTTCTTTGTTTACTTTCTGTTTTGTTGACCTGTCCTTTGTTGAGAGTGGAGTGTTGAAGTCTCCCACTATTAAATTAATGTGTGGGGATTTATGTGTGTTATAAGTTTTACTAGTGTTTCTTTTACAAATGTGTGTGCTCTTATATTTGGGACATAGATGTTCAAAATTGTGCTGTCTTCTTGATGGAATTTTCCTTTGATGAGTATGAAATGACCTTTCCCATCACAATTGATTAATTTTGGTTGAAATTCTGTTTTCTTATATATTAGAATGGCTATTCTTGCTTGCTTCTTGGGTCCATTTGTTTGGAAAAAAAATCCTCTAGCCCTTATTCTCAGGTAATGTCTACCTTTGTGACTTAGGTGTGTTTCTTGTATGCAACAAATTGTTGGCTCTTGTTTATGCATCCATTTTGTTAGTATGTGTCTTGTTGTTGGATAGTTGTGCCCATTGATGTTGAGGGAGATTAATGACCAGTTCGTGTTAGATGCTTTAATTTTGCTGTTGGTTGTGGTAGTGTGTTTGTGTGCTTTGCTACTTTTAGTTTTCTGTAGTGAGGTTATTTATTTTCTTGTTTTCCTGAATGTAGTTAGCTTTCCTGGGTTGTATTTTTCCTTCTAGTATCTTCTGTTACACTGGATTTGTGTGTAGGTATTTTTTTTTTTAATTTTGTTTGTGCCGTTGAATACATGTTTTCTCCATCTCTGATGACCAAGAGTTTTGCTGGGTATAGTAGCCTGGACTATCTGTGTTCTCTTAGGGTCCGCAAGATATATGTCGACGCCTTTCTGGCTTTCATACTCTCTGTTAAGAATTCAGTTGTGATTTTGATGGATTTGTCATTATATGTTACTTAGACCTTTCCCTTGCAGCTTTTAGTATTTTTTTTCTTTGTTCTGTATAATTACAGTTTTGATTATAATGTGGCAGGAGGATTTTTTTCTAGTCTAATTTATGAGGTGTTCTGTAGGCCTTTTGTGTTCTTATAGGCCTTTCCTTTAAGTTGAGGAAATTTTCTTCTATGATTTTGTTGGAGGGTTTGGCAAGATGGCGGCGCCGGGATGACTTTCATTCTGACCAGCAGCACAGCAAGATCTGCACAGTGACCAGCAGTAAGAATTGGCGGGCATAAAACACAAGTGATTGTGTTTTCCAGGTGAGAGGATACCCCACGGTGGGGGATTCAATCAGCTTTAACTCACCCAGATAAACCACAGAAGAGATCCCTGTTCCACCAGGTGCTTGGTCGCCAGCCCAGAGCCACACACCAGCGGGCTCTGATCACTGTCCCAGACTGAGCTCTGGGCACCACAACATCAGAGTCTGAGATTTCCCCATGGTGTAAGAAACGATTGGGCATGACCTTAGGTCACCCAGACATCCCCTGGGAAAAGACTTGGGTTTTGTGGGCACCCAGGAGCCAGCCCAGAGGCAGAGCCGGGGACCCAGGCACCAGCAAAGAGTCCTGCCTGTGTGTCTGTACCTGATTTGCTGTCCCAGATAGAACTGTGGGCCCCAGGGCACCAGATACTGAGTTTCTCTGTTGGGTGAAAATCCACAGGGAGGGGAACAGCTGGTCTGATCTCAGAGCACTCAGCTGATACCACCACCCCAAAAAGGTCTCAGGAAAATTTATCCAGTTTTGGCAGACGCCCAGGCACACAATCGCCAAAAAGGCAGAAAGGTGGAGCCACGTAAGTCTGTGCCTGGAGGTTCTACTCGCCATCACAGACAGAAAGGCTGTCCCCAAAGCAAAGACTGGGTGTCCCTGTCAGGAGGAAACCTCACATCAGGGGGGATCATCAGGTCCAACGCTCAGGACACCCAGCTCCAAAAGACTTTCTGGATTCACACAGACTCTAGGCTCAAGCCTTCTACTGCAGGCAGGAGCGCTGTGCTCACCCACCATATTGAGTACCAATAGGGCACTGGGGCACACAGCTGCATTCCTCAGACCTACAAAAGCCAGAGAGCCATTACAGCAGCCTTCAGATACTGCGCCAAGGATCAACCAGTTATCCCTAGCTAGACTGTCAAAACTGTGGGAATCCCTGGTTCTTCAAGAGGGCTGCACCAATAATTACACCTTAAGAGCAACAGCTGCTGCTCACTAAATTCAGAGCAAGAAACCCAGCAGCAGGGTATCCATCACCAGGACCTCTCCTGATGAAAGGAGAGCCTTCCTGAACACAACACTTACCACACAGGTCCATATGCCTGAAGTGAACTGTGACAATTCCTGAGAAGCACCACCATTCAGTTGACTATACCCAAAAAGCTGAGGAGAACTCCTTCAGAATCCCTCCAAGTGGATTCTCCCCACCCCAGGACCCAGCAGGCACCAGAAATTAACAGACAACACATGAGACAGAGAGATTGGTAGAGGCCAGCTAAAAATCACAACCAACAAAAGGCAAAGCAATATGGCATTCCCAGAACCAAGTTATCCTGAGGCAAGTAGCCATGGACAACCTAATGTAAGGGAAATTCAAGAAGATGACCTTACATCTATGCTTATGAAGAGGTGAATAGAGGAAGCAAATAAAATTCATAAAGAATTAGAGGAAGATATAATAAAACAGATTATGGCCATCCGTAAAGAAATAGAGGAAGACGCAGCCAAACAGTTTGTGGCTTTCAGAGAGGAAATGATTCACTGAAAGAAATAAAAAAATAAATAAAAAAACAGAGGAGTGATCAAAGAAACAGTTGAAGGAAATGAAGGAATTGAAGGAAAAACAGAAAAATACAGTCAGACAGGTGAAGGAAATCTACAAAATGGTTAAAGATCTGAAGATAATATTGGAAAAAAAATAAAACACAAATAGAGGAAATCATGGAGAGGGAGAACCTAGGAAAGAAAACAGGAACTACAGAGGTAAGCATAACCAACAGACTATAAGAGATGGAAGAAAGAATCTCAGGTGTGGAAGATACAATGAAAGAAATTGATGTATCCGTCAAAGAAAATAATAAATCTAAAAAATTCTTGACACAAACCATCCGAGAAATCCAAGACAACATAAAAAGACAAAACCTAAGAATAATGGGAATAGAGGAAAAAGAAGACTCCCTCCTCCAAGGCCCAGAAAATATTTTCAACAAAATCATTGAAGAAAATTTCCCCAACTTAAGGGGTGGGGGGCTATAAGAATACAAGAGGCCTATAGAACACCCAATAAATTTGACCAGAAAAGAAAATCCTCCCACAACATAATAATCAAAACAGTAAGTATACAGAACAAAGAAAAAATACTAAAAGCTGCAAGGGAAAAAGGCCAAGTAACATATAATGGCAAACCCATTAGAATCACACCTGACTTTTCAACAGAGACTATGAAAGCCAGAAGGGCCTGAATGGATATCATGTAGACCCTAAGAGAACACAGATGTAAGCCTAGGCTAATGTATCCAGCAAAACTCTCAGTCCTCATAGCCGGAGAAAAGATATTCAATGACAAAAACAAATTTCAACAATACCTACACACAAATCCAGCGTTACAGAAGATACTAGAAAGAAAAATACAACCCAAGATTTTGTTGAAAATATTTTCTGGGCCTTGGAGGAGGGAATCTTCTTCTTTTTCCTCTATTCCCATTATTTTGTTTTTTCATGTTTTCTTGGATTTCTGGACAGTCTGTGTCAGGAATTTTTAGATATAATGTTTTCTTTGACATTATTGATTTCTTTCATTGTATCTTCCACACCTGTGATTCTTATTCCATATCTCGTATTCAATTGGCTAAGCTTAACTCTCTAGTTACTATATTGTTCCCTAAGATCTTCCTCTCCATGATTTCCACCATTTGTGTTTTCTCTAATTTTTCCAATTCTATCTTCAGCTCTTGAGCCGTTTTGTTGATTTCCTTCACCTGTCTGACTATATTTTCCTGTTTTTCCTTTAATTCCTTCAGTTGTTTGCTTGAAGATTTCTCTGTTTTATTTTATATTTTTCAGTGATTTAATTATATTCTCTATAAGGACCACTAACAGTTTTGCTGCATCTTTTCGTATTTCTTTACAGATGGTCATAATCTGTTTTTCTTTATCTTACTGTGTTTCTTTACGGATGGCCATAATCTGTTTGACTTTATCTTCCTCTAATTTTTATGCATTTCTTGTGTTTCCTCTGTTATCCTCTTCATAAGTATAGTTGTAAGGTCATCTTCTTGAATTTTATTTATGCTGTGGTGTCCAGGGCTACTTGCCCCATCTCAGTTCTGGAGATGGCTTTTTGCTCTGTATTTTGTTGGTTGAGCTTTTATGCGGGCATCTATTCATTGCGCTATCTTCGGTGTTGGCTGTTAGTTTCTGGTGCTTCCTGAATTCCTGAGGTGGGAAGATTTACCTTGGCAGAAAGAAGATTTTTCTTGAAGGAGGCCGCCTCAGCTTTTTGTTTATGGTCACTGTATGGCTAGTGTTTCCCAGGAATTGCCACAGCTCATCTCAGGCTTATAGACCTGAGTGGTACCTGTGGCCTTTGTTAGTCGGGGGGGGGGGGCTCCCTTCTCACCTGGAAAAATCCTGGGGAGAGCTGGCCTGCAGCTGTTTTTGTTTTGTTTTGTTTTGTTTATTGTTTTTTGTTTTTTTTTTTTCTCTGAATTTAGTGAGCTGCTGCTGTTATTTTTACATTGTTTTCTAAGAACAGCCCTCTTGAAGAAACTGGGTGTCCTGTGGTTTGTTTAGTTTAGTGAGGGATAACTAGTTGCCCTTTGAAGTAGTATCTGGTGGCTGATCTCAGGGATCTCAGGCTTCTGTTGGTCTGAGGTTGGAGCTCTGTGCCCCAGTATCCAAGTGGTGTACAGTGGCAGGTAAACACAGCTCTCACAAGTGCAGCAAAAGCCTAGAGCTTGGCCTGGGGGGACCCAGAAACTTTTCTGGAGCTAGCGGTCTTGGGGTCAGACCAGATGCTTCCCCCTCACTATGGGGATTATTCCCAACAGGGAGACTCAGTCTGTTGTGTTTGGGGGTCCAAGGTTCCATCTGGGGTGGCTCTTAGAGCATGCAGGCTCAGGCGAGTGGTGGCCCTAAGCTGGCAACTGTGTGCCTACAGGAACCCGGGACTTTTCCTGAGAAATTTTCCTTGTGTGTGAGGGGGTTGGCTGAGTGCTCTAACCTTTGGCCTGCTGTTTCCCTCACTGTGGGGTTTTCCCTTGCCAGGGAAACCCAATCTCTGGTGCCCTGGGGCCCACAGTTTTATCTGGGATTGTGAGTTAGGCACTCAGCAGGTCTCTGGGCTGGTGGCTGAGTACTCCACTCTGGGCTGTCGGTTGTGTTCCTGCCAGTCCCCAGGACCTATTCCAGGAATTGACTGAGTTATCTGAGGTCAGTCCCATTTTCTTCCTTCACTATGGTGTTTTCTCACTACTGGAAATAACAGTCTCTTATGTTTTGATGTCCACAGTTCAGCCTGGAAAGGTGATCAGGACACGTAGGTATGTGGCTCTGGGCTGGCAACTGAGTGCTTGCTAGTACCTAAGAACTCTTCCAGGTTTTAGCTGGGTGACTTGAGAATGGACACAATTGATTACCACACCGTGAGGTTTCCTCTCACCTGGGAAACACAATTGTTTGTGTTTGTGATTTAGGGTACAGAGTTTAGTCTCTTGGTCGCTGTGATGACACTGCTGTCCTACTCCTAAGACACAGTGTCCTCCAAGTGTCACCATCTTGTATCTTCATATCCCTCTGTTTCTTTAATTGCCTTTTGTCAGATGGAAAGCAGGATGTCATATTCTAAGTGTCTATTAATATTTACTATTGATATATCTTCTGGTAATGTTGCTGTTAAACCTAACATCTGTATAACCAAATCACCACACAGAGACCAGGTTTATTAACCCAGAACACAATGCTGGCCAATAGTTACTCCCTCTTAAACCTCCAAGCCCTCATAGTTTCCTAACATTTAGATTTCCCACATTATACTTGCTTTCTGTGAAATATTAGGTCTGGTTCATGCTCCATGTCCTCCAAGATCTCTCCTCCAGCTCCCTTTCCTAGCTCTCCTCTCACCTCTTTCTTCTCCCACTCATTTCCTGCCCTCTGGCTCCTCCCCTCTTTCCTCTCCTCTGGCTCCTCCCTTTGCACAACATTGTGACTAGTTGTTTTATTTTGGCCTGTTTACACACAGTTGAGAAAGGATACTCAGAGTATCACAATGCAATATCTGGATTGAAACCAGAATGAGGGGGGGATCAACATTTGAGTAAACAGGGGAAAGGTGTATACATTTCAAAAGAATATTATACCAACAATGTCATTTCAATGTTACTCTGTTTGTTCATACTATCTTTTTAAATTAAATGTTTATTTTTATATTAATTACAGTTTATTTACTTTGTATCCCAGCTGTAGCTCTCTCTCTCATTCCCTCCCAATGTCACCCTCCTTCCCTCATCTCCTCCCTGCCCCTCTCTAAGTCTACTGACCCTAGCTTATCAGGTATAAAGACTATCTTTTTGTCCTAACATTTTCTCAGTAATAGAACTGCAAAGAAGAAAGTACATTATTTAGTATTTGGGTAGAATGCTATATATATATTCTGTAATTAAAATTCTTAATACACTTTTACAACATGAAATGTTTTTCCTTCTTTGTTTATTATTGACAGTTTGGTGGGTAGAACAGTCTGGACTGTAATCTGTGGTCTTTCAGAACTTCAATAACATATATACAGGCTGTTTTGGCTTTCAGGATTTTAAGGTTTAGACTTCACTTATCACAGATATGAGTTCTGGGTTAAGACTCCAATAAACTATCTCAGACCAGTGCAATGGGTGGAATGAGTTATAGACTAGCAAACAGAGAAATAAGACTGACTATGCACATTTCTTAAGTAACACCTGTTGTCCTACTCTATAGTAGGTGGAAAAGGCCTAACTAAGGTTACTTTTGAGTTTTTACCACTGATTGCCATTGTTACCAAGGGAGAATGGACTGGGACATGAGGCTCAGCCATGCAGTCATGGCAAAATTATCATTACCCTAAAAGACCATTATCAGGTGTTGGGGGAGATCACAGCTTACCTGTATCCCAGACAGGTGGAATTGCTGTGGAGACACTGGCAAAGAATGCTTGTTTTTCAAATAAAAATTACTAAGGAGTAGAGATGGACTGGGAAAAAATTAATCTGAAGGATGTTTACAAAGAATTATGAAAAGTATGTGTCAACACACCAAACCTTGAATCATAGCCAAGGCCCATGGGTATGGAGATGGAGTGAGCTTGTTTTTATTTTAAATTCTGAATTGATTCATTTGTTTTTTTTTTTAAAGTTCTAAAAAATATTATTTGTTGGCAATTTCATACACATACATAATATATACTCCTTTTCACTTCCCATTACTCTTTACTCTTCCCTCACTACTGCTGAACTTCTTCATGATTCTACCACCATACAGTGTCCTAAAACCCATGGTGTGAACTGTTTAAAGAATTTGTCAAAACAAATTAATTTGATTGTTTTGATTCAAATATTGTGAGAAGCAAGTTATTCAATGACTCTTTATAAAACATTTTCTACAATTTGTGGAAACACAAGAAAAATGATGATGCTTATTGGTTGCTTCTAGGCTCTCTGGATAAGCTTAAAAAAAGAAGGAATTCGGTGACAGGATTAACTGGCTTCATATTCAAATAAACAGTATAACAGTTTTTAAGTGAATCCTAGAAGAGAATCTTTCCAGAAGCCACAGAACTTATCAAAGTTAGGAGTACTCATGCTATTAATGAAACACCATAACCAAAAACAATTTAGGGAGGAGAGGTTTTATTTGGATTACACTTCTGCATTGTAGTCTCTCATAGGAGGAGGTCAGGACAGGTACTCAAATGTTGCAGAAGCTCTGGAAGGTTGCTGCTTACTGGCTCTCTGTTTATATCTTTCTCAGCCTGCTTTCTTATAGCACCAAGAACCACTACTCCTAGGGTGACTCCACCCACAATGGGCTTGATCTTTCCCATCAATCACTAATTAAGAAAATACCATATATTCTGACCTTATGGAGAAATTTTCTAAATTGAGGTTTCCTTCTTTCAGGTAATTCTAGCTTGTGTCAACTTGTTATAAACAAGCCAGCACAATTGGTCCATTGTAAAACTGACACACAAACACATCATGCTGTTAAGGCATAACTTTTCCTTTGTTGTTCATTCCTAAGATCACACATTAATATTAGCATAACATTTTCAAATTTCACAAGATCCTCATTCTTTAAAAGTTTGAACGCTTAAAAATTCAGTCTTGTTAGGATATTCAGTCTCTTTAAAATCTAAAGTCTTTTAAAATTAATTGTCTCTCAACTGTCGGATTCAATAGCATTAAAAATAAGTTAAATCTGTTCTTTAAGAGGAAAGAACTGGGGAATAGTTAGTCTCAGTTATATCAAAGGAGACCCCACTTCAGCAGGAAATAACTCAGTATTCAGTGTCTGGTTTCCACTCATGATTTTTTTGGATTCTCCAAAGTAATTGTTATTTCTCTGTCTCCATCCTCTGCAGCACACACTTCTTGTCTTCTAGAAACTGGCAGGCACCACTCCAGTACTGATGTTGTTCTTCACAGTTAGTCTAAGGTACTGGCATCTGTAAAATTTGAACACAAGGGTCTTTCCAGAAACTCATAATCCAAACAAGTACCATGCATGGAGATAACTTAGAACCCCTGCACAGATGTAGCCCATGGCAGTTCAGTGTCCAAGAAGGTTCCATAGTGATGGGAACAGGAACTGCCTCTGACAGGAACTGATTGGCCTGCTCTTTCATCACCTCCCCCTGAGGGGGGAGTAGCCTTACCAGGGCACAGATGATGACAATGCAGCCACTCCTGATGAGATCTGATAGACTAGGATCAGTAAGAAGGAGAGGGAGACCTCCCCTATCAGTGGACTTGGGGAAGGGAATGTGTGAAGAAGGGGGAGGGGAGGTGAGATTAAGAGGGAAGGAGGGAGGGGTTTATGGGGAGATACAAAGTGAATAAAGTATAATTAATGAAAGTTAAAAAAACAAAACAAAACGCTGGAGTCTTCTACTTTTCTTAGGCTGTACTTTTTCCCTGATAGCTTTCCTTGGATTATTTCTTGCGTCTCCAATCCTACCACATAGTGTCAAGCCTCAGCTGCTCTCTATACCCATTAATGCTTTTAAAACCAGTATTACCTGGGTGGAACTTACATTATTACCAAGCAAGGGAGTATCAAAGAAATATGAGACTTCATCTACCTCAATATACAGTTATACCTCTCTTGGACATATACTCAAAGGACACCTTAACCATGTTCATTACTGTTCTCTTCATAATGGCCAGTAATTGAAAACAACCCAAATGTCTCTCAACAGAGGAATAGACAAAGAAAATGTGGAACATTTGTACAGTGAAATAATACTTAGCCATTAAAAATGACATTATGAAATATGTAGACAAATAGATAGAACTAGAAGAAAATCATACAAGGTGAAGTATCCCAGATCCTGAAAGACAAATACGGTATGTATTTGCTTATGTGTAAATATTAGCTGTTACGTCAATGAAAATGAAGCTACAATGTAAAAAGAAAAAAGAAAAAAACAACAACACAGAACTAGAAGAAACTGATAGATCTCATTAAGAAAGGGACATAGACTAGGTATTTCTGGACATATGAAATTGTCATCTGAAAAGGAAGGTTAATGTGGTGAGAAAGAGTGTATGGGGGCTGTGGGATGCAGTATAGAGAAAGACAGTATGGCTACTTAAGACTTTAAAAACCTCATTAAATATATACATATATGAAGATTGATCTAGATGAAGTAGCTATATAATGGGGTAGACAGAGTCTCAACTGGCCATCTCTTATCACCAAACAAAGCCTCTAGTTCCAGGTTTGGGGAAAATCTAATTGAGTTGTAGGCCAAAGTGGCCTCATAGTATTCATCAAACAACCCAGGTTATTTCCAACACTATAGGTTACTCTCCACAAACTGACAGAAAGAATACATTGCTTGTTGTGGGTTATTAACATTTGTTATTGATACATCTTTTAGTTAAGCAGAGTTTATTCATAAACCGGTTGTATACCCAAATCATCATACAGAGACTAGGATTTATTTAATTAAGCAAGAGCACAATGCTGGGCAATAGTTACTCCATCCTAAACCTTCAAGTCTGCATAGTTTCCTACTATTCAGATTTCACCCATTATACTTGCTTTGATACCTCAATAGTAAATATTAATATACCACAACAATTGTTGAAGAAAAAAGGTACACAACTACTTGAACATGGAGATGACTGATGCCTACATAGAGGCTGTGCCCCTATATTACAATTCCTTTGCTAAAAGAAGGCACTCTGTGTACTATCAAAACAGAACCACAATCACAAAACCAGCCACAAAAGCTTTATTTACAATGATGTGCTACATACAAGATATGCCAAGTCAATGGAGGCTTAAATCTTTTGGAAATAACTAACCAATTACTGATCTCACTTCAGGCCCACTCCAAGAGATGGAAACCATACCTAAAACTTATTGAATGATCAAGAACATGAGACTAGATAGCCCAGGGACCTAGGGCAAAACCAAATAAAACTGATATTAAAAATATCTCCTAATGATACACTACTATACTCATAGATCAATTGGTTGATGGCTGAACTTGTGTTTAGAATAAGAATGACCCCCATATTCGGATGTTTGGTCATGAGTGAATGACACTACTTGAAAGAGATCAGGAGGTGTGACATTCTTGGAGCAGGTATGGCCTTGTTAAAAAAAGAAGTGTGTTTTTGGGGGTGGGCTTTGGGATTTCAAAATTGACACCATGCACAGCATCTCCCTATTCCTTCTGTCTGTGGATCTAGATTTATAACTCTCAGCTTTCTCCGGCACCATGTCTGCCTGCCTGCTGTCATGCTTCCAGTTGTGCTGATAATTGACTAAACTTCTCAAACTATGTTTTTTCTTTATAAGAGTTGCCATGATGGTAAAGGCATCACATCAATAAAATATTTATAAAGAAAACCTCCTTGTTCATCCATAATTAGAGAAGCCTACTTCTGTAGCAGATAGTAACAAATATAGACACCCACAGCCAAAAATATGCAGAGAATAAGAGATCTAGAAACACTCAGCCATAAATGGGGTGTCTCCATTCAATACTACCTTGAGGTCTCAGAGAACACTGTGGAAATAAAGAAGGTCAAAGAACATAAGAGCCAGAGAGGATGGAGGACATCAAGAACTTATAGGATCTAGATGGACTTGGGGAGGGAGAGAATATGATTAAAATATATTTAAGTTTAAACTTTTTAAAAATAAATAATAAAAAGGAAAATAATAGAAGAACAATGCTTATATGCTGACTCTGAGGAAACACTTCCCAGAGTAGTTAACCTCAATGATGCTGGTTTCTTATTAATTACAGATGATTATTAAACTCCAGCTGACCACACACCACTGATTCTTCACAGATATGCTAGCAGAGTCTTTGCTTCCCTCTAATACTACACAAGCCAGGCCTTCACCATCTGTACTGCTGTCAAGATTTTATCTGGCAAACACCTACAGAACATCTCAATGAGCTCTGAAAACTCAATGGCTTTCCTAGCTCAAAGTTCCATATTTCTTGCACATTCTTCCCCAAAACAGCATGGTAAGGTTTGTCACAGAAAATCCCAACAATCCTTGTTGTAAAGAATTGTTACAATTCTTTCTTTGTTTGGGGTAATATTGCTACAATGAAACACCATAACCAAAAGCAAGTTGAGGAGGAAAGGTCTTATTTGGATTACACTTCCTCGTCCACATAGTCTATCATTGGATGTAGTTAGGGAAGGTACTCAAACAGGGCAGAATCCTGGAGGGCATGGATCATTGTTATTTACTGGATTGCTCTCCATGGCTTGCTTTTTGACTGCTTTCTTATAGCACCCAATACCACCAACACAGGGATGTCTCACCCACAATAGGGTGAACATTATCCTTCAGTCATTAATAAAGTGCCCTGCAGTGGGATCTTATGGAGGCATTTTCCAAATTTAGCTTCCTTTCTTTTAGATGATTCTAGCTTGTGTTAAGGTGACCCACAACTAGCCAGTGCAGAGCTCAAGTTGGAAAAATCAAATTTAAGAATTTATCATAAAATTTAATAAATAACAACAAAAAGCCAAGCCTCAGTCTCAGAGGGTGTCAGTGGTTAAAATAATGGTAGGAACTGTTAAGGAATTAATTCTGTGCCATGGAATGGAGATGTGTTGGAGGATTATATGGTAGCCTAGGACTTCAAATTCACCATAATAAATTATATCCACATGAATTCAAATTAATTTGAATTAAAAAATATCTCAAGGCTAAAAAGGCCCCTGTAGAACAAATAGAAAATGTCGCCCATGTAGTGATGTGCTATAGCATCAATGAGCTTAATGAGTTTGCTAATGTATTTGAGGAATCTATGAAAATGTATGGAAAGGATTTTAAGGGTGTGAAACAATGTCAAAAGGAACATAAAACTAGATCAACATGAGTTTATTGATGTGGGCCCACTGAGTGGATATTTTTGACTTGGTATGGAAACTTGCACAGTTATAAAGTATGTCATAATTTTGTTTGATTGGTAAACTGAAGTATTTGTCATAGGAAGGACAACTGAAAAAGATCTTCAGATTTCCACTACCCCTTGGTTTAGTTTTGGTGAAGGAATTTTGAGATTCAGGGGAAATTACAATTCTAGAGCAGGTGTGCTTGTACATAATCATAAATTAGGTAGGATCTTGATGTGGTTATTGATGTTATTTGGAAATTAAACATGATGTAGGAGATGTGATGTAGAAGATGTGATTGTGTGTCAAGTTGATAAGAGGTGGACATGTGATATATAATTTAGCTATTTACTGGACTTAAATATGGAATCAACTAAGCAGCTGGGCATTCTTTTTTCTCTCTCTTGAGGGGTTTTCTTGATTGGATCGTGTATGTAGGGCTGAAAGACCAACTGTAAACCTGGACCATACTTTCTGGTGGCAACCTACATTAAAAAAAAATAGAAAAAAAAAACACTTCGCTTTTGCTCACTTTCTTACATTCTCTCTGGCAAAGTTCACCTATCTTTTTTTCTGAAGCATTCCTTCACTAATATTAGAACTTACATCTTATGAATTCCAAGTTACTCTAAATACCAACTGAAATATCCAGCCTTGTGGACTGAACAGCTGGTCTTATCCCATTTGTTGATATATAGCCGTGTTGGGCTATCTGTTTCACAGTCTGTATCACATTGCAGTTATTCACTTTAATAAATTATATCACTATTAATATATGTATATACTTATTCTATTATTTTTTCCTTTAGAGAGTCCTGAATCATAGATATACAGTTTCTTCAAGGAAAATTAAACCCTTTAGGTAAAGCTAATATACTTTCTGGAGATTATAAACTATGAATTTTAAAATTCCAGTGAAAGATATTAAATACACCGTAAATAAATAGGAAACATAATATTAATATAGAATGTGCATTCTAGAAAAATGTCAATGTTGTTCAAAGTCATCTATCTATATATTGAGCAATCTTTATAAATTGCAACTGTTCTGTTTTAGAAAAAAATATTTTAAATTATTTTTGAAGTTCTAGAATGACTGTAAATATGGGAGAAATAAACAAAAATGAAAACATGAGTAGCCAGTATAACTGATTTTGTGTGGACTTTATTGTCCCAATACTAAGATAATGTTACACTCACAGAGCGGTAGACAATGGGATAGAATAGAGAATCAGAATTAGAGCAACACAGTGTTATTTAATATAGTTTGTTTCTTACAAAGGTTAAAGTGTTATCCAATTGAAATATTCTCCAATTTCAAAATGTGTTTGTGAAACAATTGAACATCCTTCATTTGTTTAAATAATCAGACAATATACCTACTATCATGAACTGAATGATATGTGGAAAGCACATGTTCATTTCCTTTTGTGTTTTATTTTTTGTTATCTTCTCAAGAAAACCAATTAAAGCACAAAAGGTGTCATAGCATGTAAGCATCCATGCTCTCAAACACTTTATTTGAAAATGTTAGACTTATGTTCAAATTATGATTTTTTCATGTTATTTCCCTTTCAAAATGATAGATCAAGATATTTTAAATATATTCAAAGATACCACATATTTCTCCTTTAAACATTTACTTGGATTTGCAATCATTTATTTGTCAAGGCAATTTGAATATGCACTGAAAAAAAAGAAAAGAAATCAACTCTTTTGTATTATATCCCTGAGTAAAACTATAAAGACAAGATGTAATAAAGCTCTGAAAGTCTGTTATTATGATTTTATAATTATGTTTACATTGTTAAAAATTCATAGACATGTGCTGTACTTGTCTATGTTAAGAGTGGTTTTAGATTGCTCAGTCAACAAGATTTTCAAATAATCTGTATTTGCATAAGGTAAGGATGTTTTAATGAAGAAATAAGTCCAACAGCAAGTAGGAATTACTGTTCATTTTCTTTGACTTACTAGAATCCTAAGAAACAACTCAACAATTAATATTGTTTCCTTTACTAGAATACTAAAGAATATAAAATAAAGGTTATTCAAACAACTTTCATGTACCATCGTGTCTCAAAAGTCACTAAAGAAATACAAAATTTTCAAAGAAATTGGAAGAAAATGAATTTCAATGTGTAGTACTCTAACATGAAGTCAAAATTGTTCCTTTTTTTCATTTTTCACTTGAAAAATAACAGGAGGGTTATTATGGGACCTTAGAAAAAGAGTGTGACAGAGACTGAAAACATGGCTTAGTTGAACAAGCTACCTACCTTGCTAGCATCCTGAATTCATTCTCCTACCCTAAAATGTAGTAGGAATTTATCTTTTTCAAGATTTTGTTTTTATTTTTTAATTGCCTGTGTGTGCAACTCTGTGTGTGTGTGTTTGTGTGTGGTGACTATGGGTATGATGACGTGTGTAACATTCTGTACACATGAGTGCTGCAGTGACCAGAAGAGGGTATTGGATGTCCTACAACTGGGTTACAAACAATTTCACTTGACTTGGATGGTGTGTTTTGGACCTCTGCCTTGCTCAAGGGCAGAATATACTCTTAACTGCTGATCCATTTTTTCAGACCTCAGCCACACTTCAAGAGCTAAGTGTTATATTTCCTTAATGATTTACTGAAATTACATGAAAAAAATCAAATAAGAAGGACATTAAATACTATGCTTTGAGATACATGTTAAATTTGTTAGGCTTAGTTTCACAGGATGTTGAAATTGCACATCTTTGGTACATCATTGTTATTGTGGTTCAATAAAGTAAAACATTGTCTTAAGCTGTATTTTAATTAAAATTAAGAAATAATACTGATGTTTTCCAAAATTCTAGTGTTTATTCTAATAAAACATTTTATATAATCATGATTCTATTAAATTATAAGTATAAATGAAAATGTACAGTGAATTTATTATATTCTATATTTAACTTTGACTGTAATGATTAGCCATTTTCTAAGTATAGGCTTTAGCTGTGCAGCAGAGTGATTAAGAGCAAGAAATCATTAACTCTGAGACCTCAGGCAAATTACTTAAATTATCTGCACTTTAGTAGGCTCAGCTATAAATTAAAATAAAATAAAATTAATAATAACAGTGGTCAAAAGATTAAATAAGCTTTTCTATTAAAAGAGCTTTTGTAAATTAAGTATTTTATAAATCTTAGTTATTTTTATTTTTTTATTTTTACAATGTAAACATGAATAACTGTCAAAGATTCTTAAAATGTTAAATCATAATTTTCAAACTGAATTTAGCAATGTCAATAATTTTATTTTATGAATGAATTTCTGCTATATTTGTAAAACAATATATAGTATTATGAAAATGGTGGATCAGTCATCTGGTTGAATACTATTTCTGGATATATCCTTGAAGGTGATAATGGAAGGTTAACATTGTATTTGGGGGACTGAATAAGGCATGTGCAACAATCCCCAACATAGGTTCAAATGATAAAAATCCATGAATCGAATAAATCAAAACAGGCAAATTATAGAACCCATTGAGCTTTCTGAATACAACAATTTAGATAAATGTAAGGTAAATTATCTTTTCTTTCCATTAGGAATGATGAGCTAAAATAGCCAACTATTTTATTACCATTACTGTTTTCCGGGCTGTCATACTTGAACTTCAACCAGGCATGCATGGTTTTTGATAATGTGATATACTTCGTGTTCGATGAGATCTGATTGACTAGAATCAGAAGGAAGGAGAAAAAGACCTCCCCTATCAGTGGACTTGGGGAGGGGCATGTGCGGAGAAGGGAGAGGGAAGGTAGGATTGAGAAGGGAGAAGGGAGGGGTTTATGGGGGGATACAAAGTGAATAAAGTATAATTAATAAAATTAAAATAAAATAGTATTAAAAAATTTGATATGAAGTAACAAAAATAAATTACCCATATAAACCCATAATGTTCAAATAAGATTATGATTTTATGTAGGCCTGCATTCATTAATATCTTTGGCTGCAATAGGCTCTGGGCCACAGGTTAGTCACACAAGAAGATCAGTTTGGTCTCTAAGATATCACATTATCCTGTACATTTCCCTTGATGTCCAGACTCCATAGCATATCAAATGACTTCTAATCAGCAAATCATGTGAGCCAATGAAATATGGTAAATCAAATTTATCTAGCTATATAGTTACTCATCATGCATCTTTTTCTCATATTGCTTCTGATTTTCTAGAGAATGTGGACACACACACATTTGACATTGGCTGCTGTTATAATGGTGTCATTTTAAAAGTGTTTTGTGAATTATATTTGGATTTACAAAAGTAGGAGTTGTTTTTGTTTTGTTTTGTTTTTTGAAACAAATTCTCAGTATGTGATTCTACCTGTCCTGGAACTCAGAAAAATCCACCTGTCTCTGCCATCAGAGTGCTGGCATCAAAGACCTATGCTATAATTCCTGTCACAAGAAGTGTCTTATCTGATTAGACTTTAACATATAAGTTTTTTTTCCCCCACAATAAGGTTAACAATGAGAGTATAGACAAACCTGACCTAGAGTACTTCTTTCTAATCAAGCATGTATAAGAGCAAGTACATAGAAAAATCTGTTTACTTTCAACCTCTCTAGAAAATTTACCAATTCAATAAAGTTGGCTGGATATTCAAATATCACTGGAAAGAGAGGTAAAAATGAAAGAATAGCTTATGAATTCAAATTCCAAGTAGAATAGTTACATACTTAGAGATTTTTATATATGCCAGGAAGGATAATTTTACCTTCTCTAGACACTCTGTTGAAACTGTTGAAAACCAAAACTCAGAACCTGGTATTACAATATGATTTATTATAATACAGGTTAAATTCCAAGTTCACAAGAGCCTTTATTATTAAAGTAGAAATATTAATATAAAAATAATTCAATCTTCAAAGTAAGAATATGAGCATAAGGAATATTTTAATGATACTGGGATATTGAGCCTAAATTCCCACTTATTCACTAAGTTCTACTTACTCTTTATGTATTTTCTCTTCAGAATTGATATATATGTGTGTGAGTGTGTGTATAATTTTTTTATGAAACACATGTAAATTCTTATGTACATGCACATGCACATATGCACAAGCACTCCCATCCACTAAATGTGTTTTTCATAGATCTGGCAGAACTATGTAGCCTCCTTACTCCAAGAAAATAGATTGTCTATGATTTTGTGGACATATTATCTTCACCCTTGTGACAACTCCATCAGTTATATCAGCATTTTCAACCTTATGGGAAATCTATCACCTGATGAAACAGCAGTGATCACTCCTGAGGCAGTTGGTATTATAAATAATTTTTATGATACTTAAGACTCATCTCTATCTGGTTCCTTTGCTTCTATTTCCATAAACTCAAAGGGTTATCCGGCCTCCAAAAGACCTGAGTGTGATCCATTAAAAGGTGTGCTTCACACCAAAACAGTAATTTGAGTTTTCCAATGAATGCAAAAATAGATCAAGGAGACACACATCGACATATTTATTGGGAAAAGGTAGAAATAGTGGGAGGTATATACATTAGAATGATGGCAAAATTTTTTGATATGTGCTACTAAACAGAGATCCTGTACTTAATGTTTCAGCTCAGTGGCTTTGGAATAAATGGCCACAGTTTGGTGGTTGTCTGAGACGTGTACCTAATACTTGATTGAACATGACAAATCAGAACTCTCCTGTTTTAATGTACCCAAATAATTCAAAATCTTAGGAAGATTGGAAATTATTTTTATTATGTTTATGCTCCAATTCCTCATGAACAACATTCTTAGAATCTATAGTATGTTTTCATAAAATTATGTAATACTATATGTATATCATTGACATATGTTTCCATCAAATTACTGAGAGGATCCCAGAATTATTGAAGAACTGCTGTTGTTCAAATTGCCTACTGTTTTGAGATTAATCAAGTGGTGATTCTAATTACAGAACTCCACTTGGTGCTATTTTTTTCTTTAACAAAATATAATATGCCTTTAGATCTGGCACAGTGATACTAAAAAATATCCCCACTTTCTCAAAGTCTCCTAAGATCAAGAAGAGCAAACTACTTTCAACTGGCATTCCCAGCAATAATTTTTTTTTAATTTTTGGATTCTTTTACTCAGTAGCACTTCAAATCTCTAGCTCACTGTTATAATTGATTTTCAGGGAATTTAATTCTGTATGACTTCCAAAAGATATAACACTGGCTCATTGCACTGAGGACATTATGCTAATTGGATTTATTAACAGCAAGTGAACAGAAGTAAAAACCACTGTAGACTTACTGGTGAGATATTTACTTGCCAGAGGGTGATTAATCCATTTGGCATTTAAAATCTTCTACTTCAATGAAATCTCTAAGGAACCAAAGCTTTTGGACATGTTACAGATACCCCTGCAAAGACAAAGCACAGACATACATTTACTGCTTCATATAATCAAAGAAGAAGCACAACATCTAAGAAACATAAGAAGTTGGAACTTTTATTAAATTTAATTTTTAATTTTTTAAATTATTTTTTTTAAATTACAGTTTATTCACTTTGTATCTCAGCTATAGCTCCCTTCCCCACCCCTGCCAATCCCACCCTCCATCCCTCTTCTTCTCCTATGCCTCTCCCGAGTCCATTGAGGAGGGAGTTCTCTCTCCCCTTCCATCTGACTGTAGTCTATCAGGTCTCATCAGGACTGGCTCCATTGTCTTCCTCTGTGGACTGGTAAGGCAGCTCCTATCTCACGGGGGAGATGATCAAAGAACCAGCCCCTGAGTTCATATCAGAGACAGTCCCCGTTCCCATTAGTAAGGAACACTCTTGGACACTGAGGTGCCATGGGCTACATCTGTGCAGGGTTCTATGTTCTCTCCATGCATGGTCCTTGTTTGGAGTATCAGTCTCAGAAAAGACACCTGTACCCAGATTTTTTTAGTTCTGTTGCTCTCCTGGTGGAGCTCCTGTTCCCTCCAAGTCTTTCTACCCCTACCTTCTTTCATAAGATTCCCTGCACTCTGCCCAAAGTTTGGCTATGAGTCTCAGCATCTACTTTAATACGGTGTTGGGTAGTCTTTCCGAGGCCCTCTGTGGTAAGATCCTGTCTTGTTCCCTGTATTCTCCCTCTTCTGATGTCCATCCCGTTTGCCTTTCTGAATGAAGAGGATCCTCCTTCTTGCTTAGCTTCTTTAGTTGTACAGATTTTAGTATGTTTATGCTAAATTATATGTCTAATATCCACTTATAAGTGAGTATATACTGTGTGTATCTTTCTGCTCTGGGATACCTTACTCAAGATGATCTTCTCTAGTTCCTACTATTTGCCTGCAAATTATATAATTTCCTTGTTTTTTTACTGCTGAGTAGTATTCCATTGTGTAAATGTAGCACAATTTCTGTACCCATTCCTCAACTGAGGGACATCTGTTTTTTCCTGATTCTGACTATTACAAATAATGCTATGAACATGGTTGTGCAAATGTCCTTGTAGTATACTCAGCATCTTTTGGATATATGCCTAGAAGAGGGATAGCTGGATCCTGAGGTAGCATTATTCCCAAATGTCTGAAAAAGCACTACAGTGATTTTCAAAGTGGTTGTACAAGTTTATATTCCCAACAGCAATGGACGAGGGTTTTGCTTTCACCACACCATCTCTGTATTGTCACTTGAGTTTTTAATCTTAGCCATTATGATGGGTGTAACATAAAATCTCAGGCATGTTTTGATTTGCATTTCCATGATAGTGACGTGTGTTGAGCATTTCTTTCAGTATTTTTCTGCCATTCTATATTCCTCTATTGAGATTTCTCTGTCTCAGAAAAGACCCCTGGGCCCATATTTCTTGGTACTGTTGCTCTCCTTGTGGAGCTCCTGTCCCCCCTCATGTCTTTCTAATGACCCCTTCTTTTATAAGATTCCCTGGCCTCTGCCCAATGTTTGGCTATGAGCCTCAGCATCTGCTTTGATATACTGCTGGGTAGTCTTTTAGAGCCCCTCTGTGGTAGGCTCCTGTCCTATTTCCTGTTTTCTTCCTTTTCTGATGACCATCCCATTTGTTTTTCTGAATGAGGATTGATCATCTTACCCTACATCCTCATTCTTGGTTTAGCTTCTTTATGTTTACAGATTTAGTGGAATGTTCTGTGACAGATCTAAAATGCTTTCCAAATGGCTTTGCCACATAATCCAGCAGTCTCATATTTCATGAAGTTTCATTGACAGATAGAGATGCTGTGGAGAACCTTAGCAGGTCCATATAGGTGAATCACAGTCTTGGTCCTTTGGATTCTGGAGCAAAGACCTGATTCCTCCTCAGAAAAAATCCACCTTTGAGAAATATTTCTGGGATTGCCAACAGGCCTGAGTCAGATTGCTCACAGTATAAACAATCATTCTGCAATTTTTCATGAAGCTATTCTTCATGAAACTAATGTTTTTGACCCATTGACTGAAGCATTCTGATCATACCCAGTAGTATTTAATTATCAACCCAAAGTTGAATAGCTGTACTTATATAAGAGTTTTTTTGTCCACCTGTATAGCCCAATACAGAGTTCTCAATAGGTAACAACTCCATGAGATTATTAGCTAGCTACAATGTAGCAAGTTAATGGTAGGGATCTCTTCAATAATGCAAATGGTATATTTGGATTTACTCAAGTACCTACTAATTTTTAGTTTAGATTCATGCCTTTCATGACATGCAATGTTTTTACCAAAGCTATGATCTACAGATTTAAAAAATATTGCATACATTTTCATGATGCACCACATATTGCTGTACCTGTTTATAAAGGTCATCTTATAACAAAATAAATTTGCAGTGAATTCATGTTATTTACCAACTGAAGCAGTTTTCATGATTGGAATGAAAATGCTTTCTAGAAGATGATGACACAGTGACATGTATATATAAGGTTTTTTGCAGGAATAGGTCCAGACTCTCTGAAATGATGTCTATGTTCTCAACAAATATCAAATATATTGTTTAGTGTTATCAGAGTCAGAATTCACTAAATCAGAAATTCCTGCCTAGAAATAAGAGTGACACCACTAGGGATCCATTAGCAAAACTTTGCTTCCTGATCCTACAATATCATATGCTGGTGGGTGAGAAGGCTGAATGTCAAGAGGAGAAACAGACTTACCAAGAAGTGTAATAATGACTATATTATTAAAACTAAAACTGTGGCTTGATTACTGAGGATTTATAATAACTACAATTCAAAACACAGAAAAGAAAGTACAAATCCTAGCTGTAGTAATTTATCCCCAATATCAAGGATGAATCAGTCTCATAATTCATAATGGATAAAAGAAAATAAATATGTTTTGAAGAAAAGAAACACCTTATCAGATTAAGATATGAAGAAAAAATGCTTAAAAGGAAACCCAAACAAAACTGAACTACAAGTGACTCAGATCATCAGGAATTAAGGTAATTAAGGATATTGAAGAAATATAGATAGATAGTAAAAGAAAAAGTTATATATATGAGACATTAGTCTGGTGGTGGAGGCTGCTTGTTTAAATGAGGATCATATTCATCATAACTAATTAGAATTTTATTTTTATTTTAATTACAATTTATTCACTTTGTATCAGAGCTGCAGTCTCCTCCCTCCTCCCCTTCCAATCCCACTCTCATTTCTTCATCTCTTCATGTGCCCCTCTCCAAGTCCATGGATTGTGGAGGTCCTCCTCCACTTTCATCTGACCCTAGCTTATCAAGTCCCATTAGAACTAGGTGCATTGTCCTCCTCTGCAGCCTGGCAAAGCTGCTCCCCCATCTGGAGGAGGCAGGCAAAGAGCTAGAAACTAAATTCACATCAGAGACAGACCCTGCTCCCCTTACTAGGAAACCCACTTGGATATTGAGGTGCATAGGCTACATCTGAGCAGGGGTTCTAGATTATATCTATGAATGTTTCTTGGCTGGAGTATCAGTCTCAGAAAAGACCCCTGGGCCCAGATATTTTGATTTTGTTACTATCTTTGTTGAGCTCCTGTCCTCTCAAGGTCTTAATACCTCCTGCTTATTTTCTAAGATTTCCTGCACTCTACCCAATAGATTGTTTATGAGTCTCAGTATGTGCTTTGATACAATAGTAGGTAGAGTCTTTCAGAGTCCCTCAATGGTAGGCTCCTGTACTGTTTCCTGTTTTCTCTTTCTTCCAATATCCATCCCATTTGCTTTTCTGAGTGAGGATTGATCATCTTATCCAGGGTCCACCTTCTAGCTCACCTTCTTTAGGTGTACATATTTTTGTAGAGTTACACTATATTATATGTCTAGTAGCCACTTAAAAGTGAGTATATTCTTTTACCTTCCCACCCTCCAAGGGAGGAGTAGCCCTGCTAGGCCAAAGAACAGGACTTTGCAGCCTGTCCTGAAGATACCTGACAAAACAGGGTCAGATGAAAGGGGAGGAGGTCCTCCTCAATCAGTGGACTTGGAAAGGGACAGGGAGGAGTTGAGAGAGGGAGGGTGGGATTGGGAGAGAATGAGGGAGTGGGATACAGCTGGGATACAGAGTTAATAAAGTGTAACTAATAATATTTTCTTTTAAAAAAGATTAAAAAATGATAAAAGAAAAACCTCTAGAAGAAAAAAAAGTGAGTATATAACATATGTGTATTTCTGTTTCTGGGATACTTCACCAAGAATGATCTTCTCTAGTCCCCACCATTTGCTTGCAAATTTCATGATTTTCTTTTTTTTAAATGTTGAGTAGTATTCCATTGTGTAAATGTACCACAATTTCTGTATCCATTCCTCCGTTGAAGGACATATGGTTTATTTTCAGGTTCTGGCTCTTATGAATAAAGCTGCTATTAACATGGTTGAACAAATGTCCTTGTTGTATACTTGAGCATTTTTGGATATGCCTAGAAGTGGTACAGCTGGATCTTGAGGGAGCGCTATTTCTAATTGACCGAGAAAATATGAGATTGATTTTTTTTTGATATGTCTGTTTTTGTATTTATTTTTATTTTTATATTAATCACAGGTTATTTATTTTGTATCCCAGCCATAGCAATCTCCCTCATTCCTTCTCAAACCCACCCTCTCTCTCTCATCTCCTCCCTGCCCCTTTCCAAGTTCACTGATAGGGGAGGACATCCTGACCTTCGATCTGACCCTAGTTTATCAGGTTTCTTTAGGACTGGCTGCAGTGACCTCATCTGTGGTCTAGCAAGGCTGCTCCTCTCTTGGGGGGTGGGGGGAGTTGAAGAGCTCACAATTGAGTTAATGTCAGAAATAGTCGTGTTCCCCTTACTAGAAAATCACTTGGGTACTGAGCTACCATGGGCTACCGAGCAGGGTTTCTAGGTTATATCCATACATGGTCCTTGGTTGGAGAAACAGTCTCATGAAAGACCGCTGTGCCCTGATATATTTGGTCCTTGTGGAGCTCCTGTCCTCTCCAGATCTTACTAACTCCCCCTTCTTTCATATGAATCCCTGCAGTCTGCAGAAGGTTTGTTTATGAGTCTTAATATCTGCTTTGATACACTGCTAGGTAGAGTCTTTCAGAGGCAATCTGTGGTAGGCTCCTGTCCTGTTACGTGTTTTCTCCTACATCGAATGTCCATCCCATTTGTCTTTCTAAATGAGGATTGATCATCTTACCCCTAGTCTTCTTTCTTGATTATCTTCTTTAAGTGAATAGATTTCATTATGTTTACCATATTTTATAGGTCTAAATAAGTGAGTATATACCATGTGTGTCTTTCTCCTTCTGGGATACCTCACTCAGGATGATCATTTCTAAGTCCTACCATTTGCCTTAAAATTTCATGATTTCCTTGTTTTTAATTACTGAATAGTATTCCACTGTGTAAAAGTACCACAGTTTCTGCATCCATTCAACAACTGAGGGACATCTGGGTTGTTTTCAGTTTCTGGCTATTACAAATAAAGCTGCTACAAACATGGTTGATCAAATGTCCTTGTTGTGTACTTGAGAATCTTTTGGATATATTCCTAGGCGTGGTATAGCTGGATCTTGAGGAATCACTATTCTTAATTGTCTGAGAAAGTGCCAGATTGATTTCCAAAGTGGTTGTACAAGTTAACATTCCCACTAGCAATGGAGGAGGGTTCCCTTTCTCCACAACCTCTACAGCATGTGTTTTCACTTGAGTTTTGTTTTATTTATTTATTTATTTATTTATTTATTTATTTATTTATTTATTTATTTATAGCCATTCTGACGGGTGTCAGGTGAAATATCAGGGTCATTTTGATTTGCATCTCCCTGATGGCTAAGGACTTTGAGCATTTCTTTAAGTGTTTTTCTGCCATTCTACAATCCTCTACATAGAGTTGTCTCTTTGACTCCATGCCCCATTTTCTAATTGTATTACTTGATTTGTTGCTTTTTAACTTCTTTAGTTCTTTATATATACTGGATGTTAGGCTTCTGTCAGATGTAGGGTTGGTGAAGATCCTTTCCCAGTGTATAGGCTTTCATTTTGTTTTGATGACAGTGTTTTTTTTGCATTACAGAAGCTTTTCAGTTTCATGAGGTCCCATTTATTTTTTGTTGCTCTTAGAGCCTCTGCTCTTGGTGTTCTGTTCAGGAAGTAATCTCCTGTGCCAATGAGTGCTAGGGTGTTCCCTACTTTTTCTTCTAACCGATTTAATCTAGTTTTATGTTGAGGCGTTTGAACCACTTGGACTTTAGTTTTGTGCAGAATGATAAGTATGGATCTATTTTCATTTTTCTGCATGTAGACATCCAGTTAGACCAGCACCATTTGTTGAAGATGCTGTCTTTTTTCCTAAGGAGATGATCATGTGTGTGTTTCTTTCCTTCTGTTTGTTTCTGTGATGTATTACACTGATGGATTTACATGTATTGAACAACACCTGCATGCCTGGAATGAAGCCTATTGGATATAGAGGATGATATCTTTGATGTGTCCTTGGATTCAGTTTGCAAGTATTTTATTGAGTCTTACATCCACCAAGGAAATATGAGCAGTCATCAAAATTCTCCCTGCTAAAAAGCTCAAAGCCTAATTGTTTCAGCGCAGAATTCAACAAGACCTTCCCAGAAGAGCTAATTCCAATACCTTTCAAACTATTCCACAAAATAGAAACAGAAGGCACATTACCAACATCATTCTATGTGGCCACAGTCACTCTGAAAACTAAATCTCACAAATATCCAACAAAGTAAGAGCACTTCAGACCAATCTGGCTTTTGAACATGGATTAAAATTTGGTCAATAAAATACTCGCAAACAGAATCCAAGAACACATTAAAGATCAATGGAATACTACTCAGCAATCAAAAAAGAGGAAATCATGAAATTTGCAGGCAAATGGTGGGATCTAGAAAAGATCATTCTGAGTGAAGTATCCTAGAAGGAGAAAGACAAACATGGAATATACTCGCTTATATAGACCTAAAAGATATGATAAACATAATGAAATCTATACACCTAAAGAAGATAATCAAGAAAGCAGACACAGGGTATGATGATCAATCCTCATTTAGAAAGACAAATGGGATATGCATTGAACGTATGACAGGAGTCTACTGCAGAAGGCATCTGAAAGACTCTACCTAGCAGTGTACCAAAATAGATACTAAGACTCATAACTAAACACTCGGCAGAGTGCAGGGAATCATATGGAAAAAAGGGGAGTTTGATGTGGAAAGGATAGGAGCTCCACAAGGACCAAACATATCTGAGATGGACACTCAACCAAAGACCATGAGAGGATAAAACCTAGAACCTCTGCTCGGATATGACCCGTGATAGCTCAGTAATCAATTGGTTTCCCATAGTAAGGGGAACAAGGACTATTTCTAACAGGAACTCAATGACTGGCTCTTTGACCTCCCCACCTCCCAAGGGAGGAGCAGTACTGTTAGGCCACAGAGGAGGACTTTGCAGCCAGTCCTGAAAATACCAGACAAAATGGAGTCATATGAAAGGGGAGGAGGTCCTCCCTTATCAGTGGACTTGGAAAGGGGCAGGGAGGAGATGAGGGAGAGAGGGTGGGACTGGGGAGGGAATGAGGGATGCAGCTGGGATACAGAATTAACAAAATGTAACTAATGAGAAAAATAATAAAAAAAAAATTATCTCATCCACCACTACCAAGCAGGTTTCATTGGAGGCATGCAGATGTGGTTATACATATAAAAATCCATCAGTGTAGTCCACCATATAAACAAACTGATTTAAAAAATAAAACATAATTATCTCCTGAATGCAGCAAAAGATTTTGACAAAATTCAACACCTGTTCATAATGATTTGGAGAGGGAAGGGACATGAGGCACATACCTAAACATAGTAAAGACAATATAGAGCAATCATATAAACAGCATCAAACTAAATGGATAGAAATTTAAATCAATCCCACTGAAATCAAGGACAAGGCATAAAGGCCTGCTCACTCCTTTTCTCTTCAACAGAATTCTTGAAGTCCTAGCTAGAGCAATATGACAACTAAAGGATATCAAAAGGATACAAATCAGAAATGAAGAAGTCAAAGTATCACTATTTGCATATGATAATGGTAATATAGAAGAGTCACCCCAAAAGTTCTACCAGAGAACTCCTTCAGCAAACACCTTCAACAAAGTGGCTACATATAAAATTAATTAAAAAAAATCTGAAACCCTCCTGTATACAAAAGACAAATGGGCTGAGAAAGAATTTAGGGAAATAACTCCTTTTAAAATAGCCAGAGATAACATAAAGTATGTTGGTGCAACTCTAACCAAGCAAGGCAACAGCCTGTATGAAAAGAACTTCAAGTTTCTGAAGAAAAAATAGAAGATATCAGAAGATGAAAAGATATCCCATGGTCATGGATCAGTAGGATTAACATAGTAAACTTGGCCTTCCTGCCAAAAGCAATCTACATATTAAATGCAATTTCCATTAAAAATACTAAGACAATTTTTCATATAACTTTAAAGAACAAATATCAATTTCATGTGGAAAAACAAAACACCCAGAATAGCTAAAACAATAAGGTACAATTAATATCATCTGGAGGTATCTCCATCCCAGATCTCAAGCTGTACTATAGTGTATCATTAATAAAAATGGGATGGTATTGACATAGAAAGAGACTGGATGATCAATGGTATCGAACTGAACACCAAAAATAAACCCATATACCTAAATAAACTTAATTATTGACAAAGAATGCAAACTCATACAATGGAAAAAAGACAGCATCTTCAACAAATGGTGCTGGTCTAACTGGATGTCTACATGTAGAAAAATGCAAATAGAACAATATTCATCACCCTGCTCAAAGTTAAATTTCAAATCGATCATAGACCTCAATATAAAAGCAGACACAATAAATCTGTTAGAAGAAAAAATGGGGAAAAGCCTTGACATTATTGGCACTTGAGGCAAGGTGCTGAACAAAACACCAACAGCACAGGGTCTAAGATCAACTATCAAGAAATGGGATCTCATGAAACTGAAAAGCTTCTGTAAAGCAAAGGACACTGTCATCAGAACAAGATGACAGCTTATAGACTGTGAAATGATCTTCACCAAACATACATCTTAGAGAGGTCTGATATTCAGAATATTTAAAGAACTGAAGAAGTTAAACACCAACAAAAAGCAATCCAAATAAAAATAGGGGTACAGAGCTAAACATAGAATTCTCTATAGAGGAATATTGACTGACAGATAAACAGCAAAATAAATGTTCATTGTCCTTAGTCATTCTTGGAAATGTAAATGAAAACGACCCTGAGATTTCACTTTGCACCCATAGGAGTGGCTAAGATCTAAAACTCAACTGACAGTGCATGCTAGACAGGATTTGGAGAAAAGGGAACCCTCCTCCATTGCTGGTTGGAATGTACACATGTACAACAACTCTGGGAATCAATCTGGTGCTTTCTCAGACAATTAGGAATAGTGCTTCCTCAAGATCCAGCTATACCACTCCTAGGCATATATCTAAAAAATGCTCAAACATACAACAGGGATATTTGCTCAATCATGTTTGTAGGAGCTTTGTTTGTAATAACCAGAATCTTGAAACAACTCAGATGTCCCTCAACTGAAAAATGAATACATAATTTGTGGTACATTTTCACAACGGAATACTACTCAGCAATTAAAAACAAGACGTCATGAAATTTGCAGCAAATGGTGAGATCTAGAAAAGATCATCCTCAGTGAGGTATCCCAGAAGCAGAAAGATACAAATGGTATATACTCACTTATAAGTGGATATTAGCCATATAATATACAATAAACATACTAAAATATATAGTCCTAAAGAAGCTAAGCAACAAGTAGGAGCCTAGGGACAAGGTTTAAATCTCATTCAGAAGGGCAAACAGGAGAGCCAACGAAAGTGTAAGATAGGGAACAGGACAGGAGCCTACCATAGAGGGCCTCTGAAAGACTACCTAGCAGGGTATTAAAGCAGATGTTGAGACTCACAGCCAAACTTTGGAAGAGTGCACTGAATCTTATGGAAGAAGTGGAGATAGGAAAACCAAGAGGGGACTGGAGTCCCTGACGGAGACCAACAGAACTAAAAAAAAAAAAAAAAAAATCTGAGCTTTGGGTACTTTTCTGAAACTGATACTCCAACCATGATAATTCATGAAGAAAACCTAGAACCACATCACGGATATAGCCCATGGCAACTCAGTCTCCTAACGGGCACCCTAGTCAGGTGAATAGGGGTTGTCTCTGACATGAACTCAGTGGCTGGCTATTTGATCACCTCCTCCTGAGGGGGGAGCAGCCTTACCAGCCCACACAGAAAGACAATGCAGCCAGTCCTGATGAGACCTGATAGGCTATGGTCAGATGGAAGGGGAGGAGGTCCTCTCCTATAAGTGGACTGGGGAAGGGCCATGGTAAGAAAAGGAGAGAGGGTAGAATTGGGAGGGAACAAGAGAAGGGGCTACAGCTAGGATACAAATTGAATAAATTGTAATAAATAAAAAAAAAATAGATCAACACTATGGAAACAGCTACAAATATGTCTTTGATATGCATTTGGTATAGTTAAGGAATGTCTTCGTGGCCACTGAGGAAAGGATAAATTAGCCTGTAGTAAAGCTGTATGACATAAAATAATAATAAATGTAAGATTATGGAATGCAGAAACCTCTTCGTAAATCCAAAATTTGTAAAGAAAGCCTGGTAGTTTAAGAACATATGAATTATTCATCTCATTATTAAAATCCTATTTCTGGTTATTTTCTTAAATGCTAGAGATAAATTAATTCTTCCAGTAAAACTCCTCATATTCCCACTCTTTTTTTTCTCTATTTCCATTAAAGGCTAAGTATAATTTAAAAAAAGAAAGAAAATTAACTCAGAACTCTAGATTACATTCTCTTGAGGTATCTGAAATATTCAATGAAATTTCTCAAAATAAGCTGTTTTATTCTATGTTTGATGAGTGCTTTTGCCACCTGAGTATTGTCAGACATACAGTAAAATCACAGCCTAAGCAAATCAGCTTTCTTCTGGTGTCAAGGAGTTTTTTTCCCCACAATTTGTATAATGAGAATCATTTAATTCTACTGTAGAATATGAAATGTAAATCTTTCAAAGATTTCAGCCTAATATATTCACTTTCTAAACAGAAAAGACACAGCTAAGATCCATTTGTAGTGCTAAATAAAATTTTAAATCTTAGTGAATACAGGAGGGACCAAAGATGGCAGACAACATTCAGGGATTGTGAGCTCCTGTTTTAAGAAAATACTTTCCACTGCTTCTGGTGTCTACCCTACTTGACATTCTGGGTGAGATTTAATCATCCTCACTAGGGTCCTTAATGTTTAGCTTATTTAGGTCTGTAGATTTTATTATGGCTATCCTATATTATACTGCTACATATCTGTTTATAAGTGAGTGTATACCATGCCTGTTTTTCTGTTTCTGGGTTACCTCAGTCAGGATGGTCTTTTGTAGTTCCATCCATTTACCTGCAAATTTAATGATTTCCTTGTTTTTAATAGCTGGGAAGTATTGCATTTCATAAATGTACCACAGTTTCTTCATCCATCCCTCCACTGAGAGGCATCTAGGTGTTTCCAGATTCTGGCTATTATAAATAAAGCCGCTATGAACATAATTGAATAAATGTCCTTGTTGAGTGATGGAGCATCTTTGGACACCAGAAACATTGGAAGAGAGGAAACAGGGTGGGAGCCTACTACAGAGGGTCCTCTGAAATGCTCCACCCAACAGGCGATTGAAACAGATGCTGAGACTCAAAGCCAAACTTCGGGCAAGGCACAGAGAGTCTTATGAAAGTAGAGGGGCAGGTGATAGAAGGACATGAAGGGAACAGGAGCCCCACAATGAGACTAACAAAGCAAAAATATCTAAGCCCAGGGAGTATTGAAGAGACAGATGTGCCAACCAAGGATCATGCACGGAGAGTACCTAGACCCCTGTTCAGATGTAGCCAATTGGCAGCTCAGTCTCCATATGGGTCCCTGAGTAAGGGGCACAGGGGCTGCCTCTGTAATGAACTCAATTGGCTGCTCTTTGATCACTGCCCTGGTGATGTGGGCTTGCCAGACAACAAAGGTAGAGGAACCAGACAGTCCTGATGAGAGTTGATCATCTATGGGCAGATGGAAGAGGAGAACTCTCCCTTTCAGTAGACTAGGGGAAGGAGATGGAGGGAAGAGGGGACTGGGAGTAACTGAGGGAGGGTGCTTCAATTGGAATATCTAATGAATATATTAAGTGAAGAAAAAAAAACCCAAAAAGGTAAATATTTTCAAAGAAGGTGAAAACAAACAAACAAACAAAAAAAAAACTACCCTAAAAAGAATCTATATCTAAATAGCTAAAAAAAATACTCAGGGTGACACAGGAATAGCAAAAGAAGCTGAGCAAAATCTTTTCCTTGCTTTTAGGTTTTCTGACAAGCAATAGAACACAGACATGATGCAATTTCCAGAAGTATTCTGCTACCATGGCAGCTGAGCAGCTTGACATTCAATGTTAAACACACCATGGCGAAAGTCAAACCAAGTGTTGTGGGATAGTATGCTGAATTATAAAAAATGGAAAGCTGAGAGACTGTAGAAAAGAAACATTGAATCATATGCAGTACATTTAGCAAGCTGAAATTTTGGTGTTAACTAAAGTACAAGTGCACATTTCACTAATGTTCTACAGAGTGAGCAAGATGTTGAAAAAGTTGCAAAAGGTGAATTACACAGTTGTAATCATAAAGGTATTTGCAGAGATTTGAATAGAATTGAGAATCTGAATGTGAACCACTAGCCATAGACTAGAACAGCAACATTAAGCATAACACACAAAGTGAAACTCATCAGACAGAATAGAACTTCACATCAAAGCAGAACACCAAGGCATGAGATATCATTCCAGGATCAAGGGAAGGAAAAAGAGTTTAACAGCAAATAAGCAGATCAGTTTTCATAACTTCTTTCTACATTTAGTTCTCTCTGTGCACTGATCCCACCTTTGTTTTAATACTCAATATCACATTAATCTGTCAAAACCTACTCACTCTGTTTTTGCTATATTTTAGTGTATTTTCTCTCTTTACTCATTTCTTATGTTTTTGCTTCTCCCAAAGAATTTATTCTGGCTGAGATTATACCATCTCTGTGACATAGGTTCTTGGTCACATATACTTACCTCTCTCTTACAATTAGTCAAAATTTTCTCAATCTCTCAATTTTTGCTTTTATATTAACCCTTTCTATTTACATGTCTATCTTCCTCTTTACCCTTACCATTTCCATACAGTAACTAGCCTTAAAATTGTTTTCGGTTTATTTTTTCACTCATATACAAAATCGCTAATATATTAGCATAAATAGTATCTTCAGTATATCATCAGATAATCAGTGCTTAAGGACTATTAATAGTTGACTATTACTTTTTTATCGTAGTGGGTTTATTCCTAGACATTTGCTGTCATTCCAAGCAGTATTCTACTCATAAGGAAAGATTAGAGACAGAATATGATGCCCTGAAAACCAGTTTAACAGAGGAAGACAACATTGAAAATTTGTGAAAACTATGTCCATTTTGAATACTGCAAAGATGTCCCTAAAATACATACATCAATCTAAGTCATATCGAGTCCCACGGTAAAAATACAAGTGAAAAAACAAGGCATTAACTCTCAATCAATTTCAGAGTAAACTTCCACAATGAGATCTACTTAGATAAAATTCATGACAAAATTCTGCACTGAAACAATCTGTCCCTGTGATTTTTGTTTTCTGTTTTTTGTCTTTTTTTTTTTTTGAAGAGTGACTTTTGATGACTGCTAATATTCCCTTGGGAGATATAGGACTATTCAATCTTTTTAACCAATCTTGATGTTATTTTAGTAAATGGAACCTGGATTTAATTTTGGTAAATGGAATCTATCAAGAAAATCATCCATTTTATTTAGATTTTCAAATTTTGTGGCATATAGGCTTTTGCAGTAAGACCTAAAGATTGTTTGGATTTCCTCAGTGTCTGTCGTCATGTCCCCCTTTTTGTTTCTGATTTTGTAGATTTGGATAGTTTCTCCCTGCCTTTTAGTTAATTTGGCTAAGGGTTTGTCTATCTTCTTGATTTTCTCAAAGAATCAGCTCTTGGTTTCATTGATTCTTTGAATTGTTCTCTTTCTAATGTTTTCATTTCAGCTGTGAGTTTGATTATTTCCATATTCTACCTCTCCTGAGTATATCTGCTTTCTCTTCTTTTTTCTAGGGATATCAGGTGAGCCATTAAGTTGCTTGTATGAGATGTTTCAAATTTCTTCTTGAAGGTGCTAAGAATTTTCCTTTTAGCACTGCTTTCATTGTGTCCTATAAGTTAGGGTATGTTGTGCCATCATTTTCATTGAATTCTAAGAAGCCTTTATTTTCCTCTTTTATTTCTTCCCTAACCCAGCTGTCATTGAGTAAGGAGTTGTTCAGTTTCTGTGTGTGTAGACTTTTTGCTATTTCTGTTGTTGTTGAGGTCCAGCTTTAGTCCATGGTGGTCACATAGAATACAAGGGATTATTTCAATCTTCTTGTATCTATTGAGGCTTGCTTTGTGACTAAATACCTGGTGTATTTTGGAGAAGGTTCTATGAGTTGCTAAAAAGAAGGCATAATATTTTCAATTTGAGTGAAACATTTTGTAGACATTTATTAAGTCCTTTTGATTTAGGACCTAGTTAAGTGCCTTTATTTCCCCATTTAGCTTCTCTCTAGATGCTCTGTCCCTTGGTGAGAGTGGAGTGTTGAAGTCGTTCAATATTAAGATTTTGGAATCGATATGTGATTTAAACCTTAATAATGTTTTATTTACCCATGTAGTTGCTTTTGTATCAGACCTTCAATTCTTTTCAAACTATTGCACAAAATAGAAACAGAAGGAACATTACCAAACTCATTTTATGAAGCCATATTCACCTCGATACCTAAACCATATGAGGACCAAACAAAAAAAGAGAACTTCATACTTATCTTTCTTGTGAACATTGATGCAACAATACTCCATAAAATACTTGCAAACCAAATCCAAGAACACATAAAAGGTATCTTCCAACATGCCCAAGTAGGCCTCATCACAGGCATGCAAGGGTGGTTCAATATATGGAAATCCATTAATGTAATCCACCATATAATCTAACTAAAGGAGAAAAAACACATGATAATCTCCTTAGATGGTTAAAATCATTTGACAAAATCCAACAGCCATTCGTGTTTAAAGTCTTGGACAGAAAAGGGATAGAAGGCACACACCTAAAAATAGCAAAGGCAATATGCAGCAAGCCTATAGCCAACATCAAACTCAATGGAGAGAAGCTTAAATCAATCCCAATGAAATCAGGGACAAGGCAAGGCTGCCCATTGTCTCCATATCTCTTCAACATAATACTTGAAGTCCTAGCTAAAGCAATAAGAAAACTAAAGGTGATCAAGGGTATATATATATCGGAAAGAAAGAAGCCAAAGTGTCACTATTTGCAGATGATATGATAGTATACATGAGCAACCCGAAAAATTCTACTGAAGAACTCCTTCTGCTGATAAACACCTTGAGCAAAATGGCTGGACAAAAAATTACCTCAAAAAAAAAAAAATCAGAAGCCTTCCATCATACCAAAGACAAAAGGGCAGAGAAAGAATTTAGGGAAACAACACCCTTCACAAGAGCCAATAATAAAGTACCTTAGTGTGACTATAACCAAGCAAGTGAAAGACCTGTTCAAAACAAACTTCAAGTCTCTGAAGAAAGAAATTGACGAAGATATCAGAAGATGGAAAGATCTCCAGGCTCATGGATCGGTAGGATTAACATAGTGAAAATGGCCATCCTGCCAAAATCTATCTATAAATTCAATGCAAATCTCATCAAAATACCAACACAATTCTTACAGACCTTGAAAGAAAACTTCTAAACTTCATATGGAAAAACAAAAAAACTGAGAATTGCCAAAAAGATCCTGTACCACAACACATCATCTGGAGGTATCACCATGATTTATCTCAAGTTGTACTATAGAGCATTGGTAATAAAAACTGCATAGGCCTGGCATAGAAACAGAACAGTGGATCAATGGAATTGAATAGAAGACTCAGAAATAAATCCACATTCCTATGGATACTTAATTTTTTACAAAGAAGCCAAAACCATACAATGGAAAAAATAAAGCTTCCACACTAAATAGTGCTGGTCTAACCAGATGTCTACATGAAGAAAAATGCAAATTGATCCATATTTTCACTATGCACAAAACTAAAGTCCAAGTGGATCAAAGATCTCAACATAAAATCAGAGACACTAAATCTGTTAGAAGAAAAAGTGGGGAAGATCCCAGAGCTGATAGGCACAGGAGACAACTTTCTGAACAGAACACCAATAGCACAAGCTTTAATATCATCAATCAATAAATGGGACCTCATGAAACTGAAAACGTTCTTCAAAGCAAAGGACACTGTTATCAGAACAAAATGACAACCTACAGATTGGGAAAGGTCCTTTACCAACCCTATATCTGACAGAGGTCTAATATCCACAATATATGAAGAATTAAAGAAGTTAAAAAGTAACAAATCAAATAATCCAATTAAAAAATGTAGTACAAACCTATACAAAGAATTCTCTGTAGAGGAATATTGAGTGGCAAAGAAACCCTTAAAGAAATACTCAACGTACTTACACATCAGGGAAATGCAAACCAAAACAATCATGACAATTTACCTTACACACATCAGAATGGCAAAATAAAAAACTCAACTGACAATGCATGCTAGAGAGGCTGTGGAGAAAGGGGAACTCTCTTCCATTACTGGTCAGAATTTAAACTTGTACAGCCACTTTGGAAATCAGTCTGGTGATTTCTCAGACAATTAGGAATAGTGCTTCCTCAAGATTCAGCTATACCACTCCTAGGCATATATCCAAAATATGCTCAAGTACTGAAGAAGGACATTTGCTCAAGCATATTCATAGCAGCTTTATTTGTAGTAGCCAGCGCCTAGAAACAACCCAGATGTCACTCTAATGAGGAATGGATACAGAAATAATGGTACATTTACACAATGCAGTACTACTCAACAATTAAAAACAAGGCAATCATGAAATTTGCAGGCAAACGGTGGGATCTCGAAAAGATTATCTTGAGTGAGGTATCCCAGAAGCAGAAAAACACACACAGGTATATACTCACTTAAAAGTGGATATTAGACATATAATATAGGATAAACACACTAAAATCTGTACATCTAAAGAAGATAAGCAAGAAAGAGAACCCTGGGTAATATCATCAATCCTCACTCAGAACCATAAATTGGAGGGACTTTGGAAAAGGGAGAAAACATGAAACAGGACAGGAGCCTACCACAGAGGGCCTCTGAAAGTATCTACCCAGCAGGACATCAAAGCAGATGCTGAGACTCATAACCAAACTTTGGGAAGAGTGCATAGAATCTTATGACAGAAGGGGAAGATAGAAACGTAGAAGAGACAGGAACACCACAAGGAGAGCAACAGAAAAAAAAAATCTGGGCACAGGTGAGACTGATACTCCAACCAAGGACCATGCATGGAGGTAACCTAGAAGCCCTGCACAGATGTAGCCCATGGCAACTCAGTATCCAAATGATTTTCCTAGTAAAGGGAACAGGGATTATCTCTGACATGAACTCAGTGGCTGGCTCTTTGATCACTTCCCCTGATGGGGGAGCTGCCTTACCACGCCACAGAGGAAGACGATGCAGCCTGTCCTGATGAGACCTGATAAGCTAGAGTCAGATGAAAGGGGAAGAGGACCTCTCCTATCAGTTGCCTTGGAGAGGGGCATGGAAGGAGATGAGGGAGGGAGAGTGGGATTTGGCAGCAATGAGGGAGGGGGCTACAACTGAGATACAAAATGAATAAACTGTAAATAACATGCTGAGTCTGGTTGCTAATACTGTACCGTGTATTTGAAAATCCTAACAGTAGATTTTAAAACATTCATTATACAAAAATGACAATTCTTAGAGGTGGTATATATTTTAATTAGCTTGATTTGGGATAATATTTTTATAATGTACTTATGTCTTCTTATTTTCAGCAATTAGGTTGCTTACCTTAAATATATGCATGTTTATTTACCAAGCGTACCTCAATAAAATCAGATGGAAATCATTTAAAAAAAACAAACAAAAAAAATTTCCAAGTGAATGCAAAAATCTCAATGAATTGTGAAATGAATATAACATATAAGAAGAAACTTCAGTGTAAACCATCATTCTGCTACATAGAAGAAACAAACCTCAGCAATAATGATCGGCATTATCTCAGGATAAATGGCTGGAAAAAAAATTTCCAAGTAAGTGGACACAAGAAACAAGCTGCAGTAGCTATTCTAATATCTTTTACAATAGACTTTCAACCAAAATAAGAGATAGGAAAAACTACTTCATACTCATCAAAGGAAAAATTGACCAAGATTTCTCTATTTTGTACATTTACACCCCAAATGCATGGGCACCAACATTTTTAAAAGAAACATTACTAAAGCTTAAATAACAGATGGAACCCCACATGTTAATAGTAGGAAACTTCAACACACTTCTCTCATCCATGGACAGATCATTGAGACAGGAACTAAACACAAAAGTAATGAAACTAACCGACATTATGAGTCAATTGGTTCTAACAGATATCTACAGAACATTCAATTTAAACACTAAGGAATATACCTTCTTCTTAGCACCTCATGGAACCATCTCCAAAACCAGTCACATAATCAGACACAAAGCAAGTCTCAACAAATACAAGAAAATTGAAATAACACATTGTATTCTTTCAGACTACATAGATTAAAGCTAGACTTCATCAACATCAGAAACAATAAAATGTCTACAAACCCATGGAAAATGAACAACTCTTTATTTAATATCCACTGGGTCAGGGAGTAAATAAAAAATGAAATTAAAGATTTTCTAGAATTCAATGAAAATGAAGGCACAACATACCCAAACTTATGGGACACAATAAGTGCCAAGTGGAACATTCATAGCACTAAGTGCCTTCATAGAAAAAGTGGAGAGAGTTAGCAACTTAACTTCACCTGAAAGCTCTAGATAAAAAGGAAGCAAAAATACCCATGAGGAGTCTACTGCAGGAAATAATCAAACACATGGCTGATATCAATAGCCCAGAAACAAAGAGAACACTACAGAGAATAAAAAAAAAAATCAAGAACTTTTTTTTTTTTTGAGAAAATCAACAATATAAACAAACCCTTAGGTAACCTAACTAAAAGACAGACGGAGAGTATCCAAATTAATAAAATCAGAAATGAAAAAGGGAACATAACAGCACACAGAGGGAATCCAAACGATCATTAGATCCTAGTTCAAAAACCTGTAAGCCACAAAATTCAAAAATCTAAATGAAGTGGATGATTTTCTTGATAGATACCAATTACCAAATGTAAATCAAGGTCAGGTTAACAAGTTAAATGAACCTATTACCACTAAGGAAATAGAAGCAGTCATCAAAATCCTCCTAACAAAAAAGAGCCCTGGGCCAAATGGTTTTAGCACAAAATTCTACCAGACTTCCAAAGGACAACTACCAATATTTTTCAAACTAGTACACAAAATAGAAACAGAAAGAACATTGCCAAGCTCATGCTATAGGCCACAGTCACTGTGATTCCTAAACCACACAAGTACCCAACAAAGAAAGAGAATTTCAGACCCATCTCCCTTATGAATATTGATGCAAAAATACTTATGAACACAGAATCCAAAAATAGATAAAAAATATCAACCACCATGACTCTTTAACATACATCAATCAATGTAATCCACCATATAAGCAAAGTGAAAGAAATAAAACATGATCATCTTACTAGATATTGAAAAAGCCTTTGACAAAATTCAACACCACTTCATGTTTAAAGGTTTGGAGAGATCAGGGAAAGAAGGCATATACCTAAACACAATAAAAGCAATAAATAGCAAGCCAATAGCCAATATCACATCAAGTTAAATGGAGAGAAACTTAAGTAGTTTTAGTCCTTCTTTGGATGTCTGGTAAAATTCTGTGATAAAATCATCTGGCCCAGACCTCTTTTTGGTTAATAGTTTTGATGATTGCATTTATTTCCTTAGGGATAATGGTTTTATTTAAAATGTTAACCTGATCTTGATTTAACTGAAAACAGGGGCAAGACAAGGATGCTCACTCTCAGCATATCTACACATTACAGTACTTGAATTTCTAGCTAGAGCAATAATACAAGTAAAGACAACAAGGGGATACAAATTGGGAAAGAGGAAGTCAAAGTAGTGTAATTTGCAGATGATATGAACGTATACATATATGACCAACAAGATTTTAACCAGAAATCTCCTATGGCTGCTAAACACCTTCATCAATGTGTATAGATAAAAAATTAATTATGAGAACTGATAGACTAAGATCAGAAAAGAGAGGAGAACCTCCCCTATCAGTGGACTTGGGGAGTGGCATGCATGCAGAAAGGGGAGGGAGAGTGGGATTGGGAGGGGAAGAGGGAGGGACTTATGGGGGGATACAAAATGATTAAAGTGTAATTAATAAAAAATAAAAAAAAAATCCATGGCCCTCCTTTATAAGAGTGACAAAAGAGCTGAAAAAGAAATTAGGGAACAACACTCTTCAAGATAAAAACAAATAATTGGTGTAACTCTAACCAAGCAAGTGAAGGACATAGATTAAAAAATTAAAAAAAAAAAAAACTTCAAGTCTTTGAATAAATAAATTGAAGATTTTAGAAGCTGGAAAGATCTCCCATGCTCCTGGATCAGTAAGGTTAACATAGTAAAAATAACCATCCTGCCAAAAGCCATGAACAAATTCAATGCAATTCCCATCCAATTTCCAACAAAATTCTTTACAGATCTGAAAAAAAAACAACCATTAACTTCATATGAAAAAAAAAAAGACCAAGGGTAGCCAAAAATTCCATATAATAAAAGAACTTTGCGTAGTATCAACATCCCAGATTTTAATCAATACTACAGAGCAATAATAAAAAGGAAAGTGCATGACATTGGCATAGAAATATACAGGTTGATCAATAGAACCCAGAAATAAACCCACACTCCTTTGGGCACTTGATTTTTTACAAAGAAGCCTAAAACAAACAATGAAAAAAAGGAAGCATTTTCAACAAATAGTGCTGGTCTAACTGGATGTCTGCATGTAGAAAAAGGAGAATAGACACTTATTTATCACCCTAAAGAAAACTCAAATCCAAGTGGATCAAAGACTTTGACATAATGCCAGAGACTCTAAATCTATTAGAAAACAAATTGGGGAAAATCTAAAACTCATTGCCATAGGAGACAACTTTCTGAACAGAACTCCAATAGCATAGGCTCTCTTAATTAATAAATATGACCTCATGGACCTGAGAAGCTTCAGTATGTCAAAGAACATTGTCAATAGAACAAAACAACAGTTTACAGATTGGGAAAGTAAATTCAACAACCCTACACCACACAGTGTTTAATATCTAAAATATACAAAAGACTTCAGAAATTTAACCCCTGCAAATCAAATAATCCAGTTAAAAACTGGGGTACAGATCAAAATGTCAAGTAACAACAAATGCTGGCAAGGCTGTAAAGAAAGGAGAACACTACTTTATTGCTGGTGCAACTACAAACTTGTACAACCTTTCTGCAAATCAATCTTCCACTTTCTCAGAAAATTGGGAATAGATCTACCTCAAGACCCAGCTATACCACACCTGGGAGGGTATATGAAAAAAGATTCTCTACCATACCTCACTTGCTCAATTATGTTTATACCTTTGTTAGTTATAATAGCCAAAAACTTGAAACAACCTAGATGTCCTTCAACAGAAGAACAGATAGAAAAATAGTGGTACATTTACACAATGGACTACTACTCAGCTATTAAAGTAATCATGGAATTTGTAGGCAAATGCTGTAACTAGAAAAGATCATCCTAAGTGAGGTATCCCAGACCCAGAAAGACACACATGTTATATACTTACTTATAAGCCAATATTAGACTTATAGTATAGAATAACGATACTACAATCCACAAACCCAAAGAAACTAAGTAACGGGGACGTTCCAAAGGAGAGTGTCAGAATTTGACTCAGAAAGGGAAAGAGAATAGACATCAGAAGTGGATGAAGAGAGGGAAATGAGCATGAGATGGAATGGGGAGGTAAACAGCAGTGGGGATCTAATATGAGGACAAGAGTTGTGGGAGGTGTGAGGGCTAAGAACAAGGTTGGAAACTGATTGAGCATCAAGGACATTTTGCTCATCTGTGTTCCTAGCAGCTGTATTCCTAATAGCTAGAACCTGCAAACAAGCCACATGCCCCTCAGGAGAGGAATGGATACAGAAATTGTGGTACATTTACCCAATGGAACACTACTCAGCAATTAAAAACAAGGAAACCACGAAATTTGCAGGCAAATAGTAAGATCTAAAAAAGATCATCCTGAGTAAAGTATCCCAGAAGCAGAAAGACACATGTGGTATATACTCACTTATATGTAGATATTAGGTAATCATACTAAAATCTCTACACCTAAGGAAGGTAATCAAGAAGGAGGATCCTGGGTAAGATGCTCAATCTTCATTCAGAAAGGCAAAAGGGGTGGAAATCTGAAGAAAGATAAAATAGGAAACAGGACAGGAGCCTACCACAGAGGAGCTTTGATCAAACATATGTTGAGACTCATAGGCAGTGATCTTTTCAGTATGCGAAAAGAACATCTTTAGAACACCATAAATAAACCAAATCTATAAATTCTGGAAATATAAGACAGAAAATCCTCCCTCAAATTCTAAGTATAAAAAAAAAAACATTTTTAAATCCACCACAAAAAGTTTATTTTATCTATGATACTATACAACCTAATGTAAGTGGCATGTAGAACAACAAATAGATAGAACCAGAAAACACCATCTGAAAACTGCATTACAATTTAAACACCAATAATAGAAGGTATAAATAGTGTACTGTTAGCTCTAAGAAAGAAATATGTATTCATACATAAAATCAGACCCATCAGAAGAGTAATCTGATACTAAAAGTGTGTGGTATTATGTATTTTGAATTAAGAATGACAGGTGCCAACACAAGATACAATACCTAGAAAACCTGTATCTAATAATTGACAAAGAATGGAATTGTTTCCGTGTTAAATTCAGGCTAGAGCAATTTATTATAAGTAAGTCAGATGTACAAGGCGGTTCTAGAAAGAATCCATTGGATTGAAAAGGGTAAACATATTAAAGCCACTACTTGGGAAAAAAAGATGTTAGAATAATTCTTAAACAAATGAAAATTAGTAAAAACACTAAAAATTACACAACCAACAAAGTAAGAGAAAACCCCCAGCAACTCACCCCAGCACATTAAGTCACATCAGGATTGAGTGTATTCTCTTCCACTGTGGTCAGGCAAGGCAACCCTACCAGGAGTAGGTGATCAAAAGTAGATAACAGAGTCCATGTCAGAGAGAGACCCTGCTCCCCTTACTAAGAAACTCACATGTAGACTGAGCTGCCCATTGGGTACATGTAGGTAGTGTGCTTTGTTCCAATCCATGCATGGTCCTTGTTTGGTGCTTTTGTCTCTGTATGTTCCCCTGAGGCCAGGTTAGTTGACTCTCTTGGCCTTCTTACGGAGTTTTTGTTCTCTCCAGGTCTTTGTTTACTGACCTCCTCCCCACTCTTTCACATGGCTCTCAATGGTCTGCTAATGCTTACCAGCATCTGTATTGATCTGCTGCTAGGTGGAGCTTCTCAGACGACAGCTATGCTAGGTTCCTGTCTGCAAGTATGGCAGAGTATCATTAATAGTGTCAGGGATTAGCTCTCTCCCATGGAATGGGCCTCAGGTTGAGTCAGGTATTGGTTCGACATTCCCTTAATCTCTGTTCTGTCTTTTTTCCCTGCACATCTTGTAGGCAGGGTAAATTTGGGGTTGAAATTTTGTTGGTGGTTTGGTACTCCTCCTCTCCTCCCCTGGAAGTCCTTTCTCCCATATCCTCCCAGGAGTCTACCAGAGTCTCAGAGATGTCTCAGCCCCCGGTTTCTCTTCTCTTTCCAAGCATGCTAGCCTCCTGCTACTGCTTTTCCCACATCTGATCCACATCCTCATTTCCCTAATCAGTCTTTTTCAAGGGTATCCCTAGAGTGTTAACCCATGTAAAATGTGTTCTGTTGAATAATCTGAAACAAAGCATTGCAGAGATATTTTATTGCACAACATCAATTTCTGTTGAATTTTATGATATGTATGCTATAACTCAAAGAAATTTCTATTTATAGATTAGATTATTTATTTTATATCCAGAGGGTACCCCCTCCCTTCCCTTCTCCCAACCTCTCCTATTTTCCCTTCTTCCCCCTTTCCCTTCTCCCTTTTCCCCCATGAAAGGGGAGTCCCCTCATCCCTTATTAACCTTCCTCAGTACATCAAATCACATCAGGACTGAGCATATCTCCATCCTCTGGCCAGGCAAGGTAGTGCTGAACTTTCTAAAAATATACCTAGCACCCACCTATTCAATAATCTTACCTCCAGATAGACACTCAAGATGAATAGAAACACATATGTTTAAAAATAGCATGTACATGGATAGAGATAACATTTTTATTCATAGTACCCCAGATGGGAAGCCACCCAAAATGCTCATCAAAAAACTGGAAGAACATTTTCTAATTTTTTTAGAGAAATCAAATCATTCAGCCTTATAAAGACAGTCAGCTGCTTATTCACAGGTATAAAATTTGGAAGGTTCTCAAAATGATATTTTGAGTTAAAATGAAAATATCAAATTGTAAATTAGGATTCATTTCACTTTATGGAGTTCAGCATGTTGCCAAATTGAGAAGTTATTAAATAACCCAAACAATAGCTCTGGATGATGAAGGTTGGGATATATTCAGTGACAGTATAAGGGAGACATTTTTGTGCTATTAATATTGATGATATATTATTAGATTTGTTAGATACTGTACAGAAGATTGATTTTAAAATCAAACAAGGCACATACTGAATGTTAGCATGCTTCAATATCTTTATTTTTTGTTGATACAAGCAGTTATAAAATATGATTAGGTAGTATTATAAAGAAAGACATTTGATTTATTTCCACTACCCCAAGTATACACACATTATATGAATATACCATTTCAGAGTCAGAATGCCAGTTGGTAAGTGAATTTCAAAAATAATTGGGCTTTTGTTTTAATATTTTTGGCTACTGGAGTTGGGGTTATAGAACTTCATTTGTGGTCATTGAGATGTCACAATTCTCTGGGAACTAGATATGGCTCATTTCTTGGCAAAGTAATAATAATGATGATGATGATGATGATGATGATGATAATAATAATAATAATAATAATAATAATAATAATACATTCAATGAGAATTGAATTCTTCACCAGTCGTGCAGCTCCATTATTCACTTTACAACTGTAGGTGATTTATCTGACAAAAATAGATCTACATGTTTTCATCCTATCATGACTTTGTCTCTTTCTGTTTTTCTTGTACTACTTTGGCTTTCAATTTACTTAGACATGTTGAATAAGGTGAGTGCTTACATGAATTTGAAAAACGCTGAATAAATGCTTTTTAATTAAAATTTTTTACAGTAATTAAATTTTATTTGCTTTGTATCCCAGCTGTATCTCCCTTCATCATTCCATCCCAATCCTACCCTCCCTCCTTTATCTCCTCCCATGCCCCTCTTTAAGTCCACGGATTGAAGATAAGTACCAAATCACTGACAAGATTACCAGTAGGCAAGATAAAGTGTCATTAAACATATCATGAAGAAAAGGAAGTTTCAAACTTCAAAATAGAAAAATAAACAAAAACCAATGTTTATCTTCCTAGAAAAGTTCATGAGAATCACTAAACACAGTAATTCCTTTTCAAACCTGCCAGAAATTAAAGAGCCAAGATACTGGTGTTTTTTACAGAACCAGCTCTCTTAAGATGGCAGGCTTATTCATACATCTTGACTCCATTTGAGAGTTTTCCAAGTCATCTTTCTCCTCCTAGTGGAGTCCCTTTTCTTTCATATGATACACACAGTGATCAGTTTCTGCCTAATTCAGTCTTCCAAATCTGAAGAATAGCACTTTTACTGAATCATCAATAAATGAAAAGGTTTCTCTTAAGAGTTTAGATTTCCTCATCTGTAGTGAAAAGAAAACTGTACTTAAGGGAGAAATATGGAATCTTTATCAAAAGAATAGACTGTGGATATTATTCATGTATAGTTGTTACTTCGATGTATATCAACATTGCATTGTAAATTTTAAATATGTCCTGTGTAGAAATAAAGATTGTTAGTAATTTTGTTAGTAATTTTTTCCTGATGCTATAACGTGAATAATCATAATTAACAGGACTATACTTTTACTTCACTAAATAGCCACGGAGAAAAATGAAGATAATGTGTTTATTTACTGCTGGAGTTAAATGATATGCTTAGAGATCTATTTCTACTAATTAATGTTATACTAAAGCTAAATATATATATATTTTTCTTATATTTTGTCATAATATTTACTGTCTTTTTTTTTACTCACTATTTTTGTTTCATACATATACTCAGTCATTATGCGGTCTTCACATGTCCTCTAATATTTGTGTGATATTATGTTCTATGGATACTCTAAGACCCTAGACTGTATGTGTCTTTTGGTGCTTCCATGTATGTTATGTGGTGGGGTACAGCTTGAAATCTGGAAGATGTGGACATGAAGGTACTTGTTCAGATCAAGGAATTCCTCCAGATATCCCTACTTCCACTCAAAAGAATTTTGTAATCTATTGTTTAGAAATAATGAACATGGCTGCCAGCATTCTAGACACAGGGTAGAATAAGGGAGGGTGTCTCTGTTACTATTGTTATGTTTAAAATTTTTACTGTAGCCTTTTAGAGCCAAGTATCTGCTTTTTATTAGTCACAACAAAATGGTGCATTATATACTCATTAGGGTTTTATCTGTGCTTTCCTAAAGAAAAACAAAATCCTAACATTGTATGAGTTCCTGGGCTAAATTGTTCTCAATATTTTCAAACTGTTTAACAACTTCATTCTTTATATTATTGAGTGATAACAATATTAATGTTCTGAATTTGTAAAAGATCCTTTCAGTTGCATGTATCAATATCATTTCTCATTAGGTCAACATAATGATATCTCTTGATTGATGCTGAAGGATTCAACAAATAATGAAACTGTCATAGTCAAACGACCAAATTCCCAGTCATTTCTCCCTATTTTTAGCATTTAAATTAATGTTGCTCCTTCTTAAGTAACGTTTTATGTGCCTTTTTATTTTTGTTTTTATTATTATTTATTACAATTTATTCAATTTGTATCCTGGCTGTGGCCCACTCATCTGTCTCTTCCCAATCCTAACCCGACTCCCTTCTCCCTTATGCTGCTCCCCTAGTCCACTGATAGGAGAGATACTCCTCCTCTTCTATCTGACCCTAGCCTGTCAGGTCTCATCAGGACTGACTGCATCATCTTCCCCTATGGCCTGGAAAGGCTGCACCCCCCCCCAGGAGGAGGTGAACAGAGCTTGTCACTGAGTTCATGCCAGACTACATCAGAGCAGGTAGGTCCTCTCCATGCATTGTCCTTGGTTGAGGTATCAGTTTCTGCAGGGCCCTCAGGGCTCAGTTGTTGTTCTTGTTTTCTCGGTTGGTAGCCTTTTGGAGCTTCTGTACCCTCCAGGCCTTTCTATCTCCCCCTTCTTTCATGATATTCCATGCCCTCTGCCCAAAGTTTGGCAATGAGTCTCAGCATCTGCTTCAATACCTCGATCAGTACAATCTTTCAGATGCCCTCTGTGACAGACTGCTGTCCCATTCCCTGTCTTCTGCTTCTAATGTCTATAACGTTTACCTTCTGGAGAAGGATAGAGCATCTTTCCTAGGGTCTTCCTTGTTGTTTAGCTCCTCTAGGAGTGTAGATTTTACTATGTTTATCCTAAGATACATGTCTAATAACCACTTATGAGTGAGTATATACCATGTGTGTCTTTCTGCTTCTGGGTTAACTCATTCAAAATGATCTTCTCTATTTCCCATTTAACTGCAGATTTCATGATGTCCTTGTTTTTAATAGCTGAGTAGTATTCCATTGTGTAAATGTACCACAATTTCTGTATTCGTTCTTACATTTAAGGACATTTAGGTTGATTCCAAATTCTAGATATTATGAATAAAGCTTCTAAAAACATGGTTAAGTAAGTGTCCTTGTTCTATAGTTGAACATATTTTGGGTATATGCCTAGGGGTGCTATAGCTGGATCTTAAGGTAGCACTATACGGAATTTTCAGAGAATGTACCAGATTGATTTCCAAAGTGGCTGTAAAAGGTTACATTCCCATGAGAAATGGAGAAGGGTTCCCCTTTCTCCACATTCTCTCCAGCATGTATTGTCACTTGAGTTTTTGATCTTAAGCATTCTGATTGTTGCAAGATTTAACCTCATGTTTGTTTTGAATTGCATCTCCCTGATAACTAAGGACATAGAACATTTCTTTAAATGTTTCACTGACATTCTATACTCCTCTAGTAAGAATTCTCTGTTTAGTTCTGTACCCCATTTTTTTGAATTGGATTACTTGGTTTGTTGGTATTTAACTATTTAAATTCTTTATATATTCTGGATATTAGACCTCTTTTAGAGTATTGGTGACTGTCTTTCCCCAATCTGTAGGCTATCATTTTGTTCTGATGACAGTGTCCTTTGCTGTCATGAAGCTTGTCGTTTCATGAGGTCCAACTTAATGACTGTTGATCTTAGAGCCTGTGCTTTTGGTGTTTTGTTCAGGAAGTTGACTCCTGCGCCAATGAGTTCTCAGTTTTTCTTCTAACAGGTTTAGTGTGTCTGGTTTTATGTTGACGTCTTTGATCCACTTGGACTTTAGTTTTGTGCAGGGTGTTAAATATGAATCTATTTGCATTTTTTGACATGTAGACATCCAGTTATACCAGCACCATTAGTTGTAGAGGCTGTCATTTTTCCATTATATGGTTTTGGCTTCTTTGTCAAAAATCAAGTATCCATAAGTGTGTGGGTTTAATTCTGCATCTTCTCTTTGATTCAATTGATCCTCCAGACTGTTTTTCTGCCAGTCCCATTCAGTTTTTATTACTGTTGCTTTATAGTACAGCTTGAGAACAGGTATGGAGATACCTTCAGATCTTTTATTATTCAGGATTGTTTTAGCATTTCTAATTCTTTTTGTTTTTCCATAAAAAGTTCAGAATTGTTCTTTCAAGTTCTGTACAGAATTGTGTTGGTATTCAGATGGGAATTTCATTGAATCTGTAAATTGTTTTTGGCAGGATGGCCATTTTCATAATGTTAATCCTACCTATCCACAAACATGGGAGATCTTTCTATATTTTGATATATTCTTCATTTCTATCTTCAGAGAATTGACATCTTATTTTTATTTTTATATTAATTACAGTTTATTCATTTTGTATCCCAGCTGTAGACACCTCCCTCCTCCGCTCCCAATCCCACCCTCCCTCTCTCATCTCCTCCTATGCTCATCTCCAAGTCCACGGATAGGGGAGGTCTTCCTCCCTTTCCATCTGACCCTAGCTTATCTAGTCTCAAGTTGTTGTTGTTTTTTAATCACTTAAATATATTTTCTTATTTTATTTTCTTTTATTTTTATTACACTTTATTTACTTTGTATCCCAGCTGTAGCCCACTCCCTCTTCCCCTTCCAATCCCACCCTCCCTCCCTTATCTCCCCCCATGCCTCTCCCCCAGTCCAATGATAAGGGAGGTCCTCCTCCCCTTCCATCTGACACTACTCTATCAGGTCTCATCAGGACTGGCTTCCTTTTCTTCCTCTGTGGACTGGTAAGCCTGCCTCCCCCAGATGATAGTTATCAAAGAGCCAACCCATGAGTTCATATCAGAGAAAGTCCCTGTTCCTACTACTGGGCAAGCCTCTTGGACACTGAGCTGTCATGGGCTTCTTCTGTGCAAGGGTTCTAGCTTATCTGCATGGTCCTTATTTGTAGACTTAGAGTCACAAAAGACCACTGTGCTCAATTTTCTTTGGTTTTTTTGCTCTCTTTTTTTTCCTTGTAGATATCTTGTCTCTTCCAGGTCTTTCTATATCCCCCTTCTTTCATAAGATTCCCTGCATTCTTCCCAAAGTTTGGCTATGAGTCTCAGCATATATTTTGATACCCTGCTGGGTAGAGTCTTTCAGAGGCCCTGTGTGATAGGCTCCTGTCCTGCCTGTTCCCTGTTTTGTTTTGTTTTTTTTCCTCTTCTAATATCCTTCCCTTTTGCCTTTCTGAATGAAGATTGAGCATCTTACACATGGCCATCCTTCTTGATTAGCTTCCGTAGGTGTACAAATTTTAGTATGTTTATCCTATATTATATGTCTAATAACCACTTATAAGTGAATATATCACGTGTGTGTTTCTGCTTCTGGGATTTCTTACTCAGGATGATCTTTTGTAAATTCCACCATTTGCCTGTGAATTTCATGATTTCTTTCTTTTTAATTGCTGCGTAGTATTCCATTGTGTAAATATACACAATTTCTGTATCCTTTCTTCAACTGAGGGACATCTAGGTTGTTTCCAGGTTGTGGCTCTTACAATTAAAACTACTATGAACATGGTTGAGCAAATGTCCTTGTTGTGTACTTGAGCATCTTTTGGATATATGCCTAGGAGTGGTATAGCTGAATCTTGAGGAAGCACTATTCCTAATTGTCTGAGAAAGGACCCTTTACTCTGAGGTACTCACTGTCTTTGTTGCAGAGGTGTGTTTCTTGAATGTAGCAGAAGGTTGTATACTGTTTCTGCAACCATTCTGTTAGTCTGTGATTTTTTTATTAGAGAGTTGAGTCCATTGATCTTGATAGATAATAGTGACCAATGAATGTTAGTTCCTTTTATTGTGGACTTGGTGATGGTAGTGTGTTTGTGTGCTTGTTTCCTTTTGATTTTGTTGTTGTTGTTGTTGTTGTGAAGTCATCTATATCCTATGTTTTCTTGTCTGTAGTTGATTTCATAAGATTGGAGTTTTCCTGCTAGTATCTTCTGTACTGCTGTGTTCCTATGTAGATATTGTTTAATTTTGTCATGGAATACTTTGTTTTCTCCATCTATGTTCATTGAAAACTTTGCTGGGTATAATAATCTGGGTTGGCATCTGTGGTCTCTTATTGTGTGCATGACATCTGCCCAGGCACTTCCGGTTTTCATAGTTCTGTTGAGAGATCTGGTGTGATTCTGATGTGTCCACCATTGTATGTTACTTGGCCATTTTCTCTTTCTGCTTTTAATATTTTTTCTTTGTAGATTTAGTGCTTTGACTATGATGTGAGGAGTTTCTTTTCCGGTCTACTCTATTTGGTGTTCTGTAAGCCTCTTGAATTTTTATGGACATTTTTTCTTTCAGTTGGGAAAAAATGATTTTCTTGAAAACATTTTCTGGATTTTGGAGCCTGGAATCTTCTCTTTCATCTATTCCTATTATTCTGTGATTTCATCTTTTCTTGTAGTTCTTTATTTCTTGGAGTTTTTATGTTTGTAACTTTTCCAATTTTATTTTTATCTTTGAGAGATATATCAATTTCTGCAATTGTATCTTCACTGCCTATGATTCTATCTTCCATATCTTGAATTCTGTTGGTGATGCTTAACTCTGTGGTTCCTGATCTTTTCTCTAAGTTCTCTAGCTTCAGGGTTTTTTCTTTTTGTGTTTTCTTTATTGATTTTAATTCTGTTTTCATGTCTTGCATCATTTCCTTCATCTCTTTGCATGTGGATGCCTGTCTTTCCTTGATGTCATCTATTTTTTTTGTTGTTCATTTCCTCTTTATGTGCCTCTATTCGTGTGGCAATGTTTGCCTATATTATTTGAGAGCTTTGTTTGATTCATTTTTTTGTGCCTCTAATAACTGGGCAAACATAGATTTAAAATCGTTTTCCTATGTTTCTGATGAATTAGAATATCCATTGATTTGGGGGTTTGAAGGTGAAGCCATGATGTCCTGAGTTTTGTTGGCTGTGATTTTATGCTGGCCTTTAGCCATCTGATGGTCTGTGTAGCCTTTGTTGTTTGTTCCTGGAGGCTGTACTGCAGACTGGGTCCATTTGTCTCTGGAGTCTGGAGTATTTTTCAATAAGATTAGAAATGTCCATGGGTTTGATAGTGGATTTTGGTGTTTCAGATGCAGTTAAGGGAGGCAGGTTGCTAGCACATGTGAGCCAGAGGAGGAGTATGCCAGCTTGGAAGGTTGGAGTGTAAGGAGGAGCTTAAGAGCAGGTTGTGTTGCTGTAATGATTCCAGGGCTCAGTGTGCTTGAGCAGCTGCCCTGAATTTCTCACTGTCTGGCCTTCACCAACTTGTCTCCAGGAATTGTTTCCAGGAGACAATTGCTAGACTCCACTAGAAGACCCATAAAATAGGGGCTTCAATGTAGAGAATACTTTCCCAGGAATCCGTATGTTGCTCATAGTAAGTGTGTGGGTGGGAGGTATCTGATGTCTGGTTGCTAGTGTAGAGAGACCCTGGATCTGGGGCTCTGTAAACATTCTCTCACAGATGCGCTCACTGGCAGGCATGTGTGGAAAGAGCTGAGGACCCGCATGCACTCATTTGTAGGTGTGTTAAAAGTACAGAGGGCCCACAAACTCACTCGCATGTGTAAGTGGTAAGCTCCGCTAGCCCCACAGTTTTCTACTCTTAGATTTGTGTTCGCTGTTTGGCCATTAGAGTAAGGAGACCCCATACCTGAGGAGGTTATGCACTATCTGCCTCTGTTGCAGCTGTCGCCAGAGCACCAGAGGAAGCAAAGGTACAGTTGAAAGTGCAGGGTAAATTGTTCGCCATTCTCAGACTCAGGAGAAGTCCATGGTGTACTGGGATTCAATTTTTCCCATTGTAGGGTTGTCCCCTCTATCCCAAGAAGCCTCAAAGTTTATATTCTGGTTTTAGTTGCCCATACACTCACCACTTTTGAAGTTTTGGATCCTCTGCCTGTCAGAAACAGTGTGTGCTGGTTCCTGCCATCTTGGAGTCCCCTCCCGTGCATTTTCAATGGTTTATATAGATGTCTGATTCAGAGTTCAACACTCAGTAATCACTTATTGCTAGCGTGTTGACTAGTTGTGAGTCTTTGAATTACCACCAGTCACAAACACACACACACACACACACACACACACACACACACACACACACACAAGTTTCTCTGCCCAAGATTGAGGGTAGCATTGCTCATAGGTATATGCTTAAATATTTATTAGCCAGTTTGACTTTATATGCATTTGACAGCACGAGATCCCCTACCCCGCAAACACACACAAAAGCCTGCAGCATCTCCAACCATAGATTTTAAGTAAATTCATAGTATCAGCCATTTTTTCCTTCCCAAAGAACTGCCCTCAAATCCAAAAAGAAAGATGGTGGTTAATTCCCAAATAATTATGTGTCTTGCAGATTTGTACTTAGCATGAAGAATACACAGCTGGGTATTACTAATTTTTAAAGTATTATTATTATTATTATTATTATTATTATTATTATTATTATTAAAATTTGTTCACTTTGTAGCCTGGCTGTAGTCTCCTCCCTAATCTTCTCTCAGTCCCACATTCCCTCCTGCCCTCTTTCCAACCCATGCCCCTCATCTAGTCCACAGATAGAGGAGGTCCTCATCTCCTGTCCTCTGACCTTATCATCAGGTCTCATCAGAACTGTCTGGATACTCTTCCTCTGGACATGCTCTGACATGAACTTTGTTTCCTGCTCTTTGATCACCTCTCACTGGCAAAGTGTCCTTACTGGCCACAGAATATGACTCTTGCCTTTTTACCTCAGCAATCTGCATAATTCTTCTGTAAGTTATACAACAAAGACAAAGCTTCTACTTTATTTTCAGCTTGTTTTCCTGTGTCCTACATATGTTGTTTTTGGTATCTTCAAGATAGAGTCTTACAATTTAATTTTGCTCTGCAATCAAGACCAATAGCACTATCCTCCATTAGTTTGGGGGCACATGGAGCCTCTCTGAACAACAGGTAGTAAGGAAATGCTCTACATCTGTCAACGGTAATTTGTTTACTAATCTGTGGCTTCTTGAAAATGTAACATTTCATTAGTGTATATTACCTACAAATTCACATTATTAATCCAAATTTATTTATGTTTTCTCTTGGAAAATTTGTGTCTGAACGCAAAGTTTGAGCTTCACTGTGTGCTTTTCTTCCATTTAATTTTAACAATATCATTATATTTCTTCACTTATTATGTCGTGTCAGTGTCAGAATAAACCATTTTAAAGTTGGCTTCAATTACTTAAAAATATCATCTAAGATTCCACATTGGAATGATAGTTCACTCATTTTTATTACTTAACCTTATTTCCCTAGATGCACATATTTTTATTTGCTTTTAAGAACATTGTCAGGATGTAATTGTTATCCACTTTAATTCATCAATTGAAAATGCAAAGTGCAAAGAGTCTGTCATATTCTTAGTGTTGATAAATATGTAGGGTGTTGTAAGTGACTATTAATACTTACTATTGATATATCTTCTGGTAAAGCTGCTGTTAGTCCTAAACACTGTATACCCAAATCACCACACAGACACTGGGATTTCTTTAGTTAACCTAGAACACAATGTTGGGCAATAGTTACGCACTCCTAAACCTCCAAGCCATCATAGTTTCCTAACATTTAGATTTCCCACATTATACTTGCTTTTAGTGATATATTAGGTCAAGTCCATCTCCACATTCCAAGATCTGTCCTCCAGTTCCCTCTCCCAGCTCTCTCTCGCCCTTCCTCCTCCCACTCATTTCCTGCCCTCTGGCTCCTCCCCTTTTTCCTGTCCTCTGGCTCCTCCCATTGCACAACATTGTAGCTAGTTGCTTAATTTTGGCCTGTTTACACACAGTTGAGACAGGATGCTTAGAATAAGTATCACAATGCAATATCCGTATTGAAACTAGAGAGTTGGGGGGAGAAATTTTTATTTTTATTTTAGGGAACAAGGGTAAGGTACATACATCTCAAAAGAACATTATACCAACAGTAGGGGAAGATAAATTTTTATATACTATTAGTGAGAATGTAAATTATTTCAGCTCCCTGAAAATCAGTTTGGAGGCTCCTAAAAATAAAAACACATGCTGGTGTACACCTTTAATTCCAGCATTTGGGAGGTAAAGGCAGGAGATCTTTCTGAGTTTGCAGACAGCATGGTCTACAGAATGAGTTCCAGGACAGACAGGGCTACACAGAGAAACCCTGTCTCCAGAAACAAGAGGGAGAGAGAGAGAGAGAGAGAGAGAGAGAGAGAGAGAGAGAGAGAGAGAAACCATATCTTTCATTTTATCTAACTCAACCATTCTTGGGAAGAACACATGCCCAACATTTCAGGGATGTCACAGCTGCAGGGGGTGGGTATATCTGGTTACATCATACACACATTCAAGAGTAGAGAGTTAAGTCATACATGATTCTATTACATGCTATATAGTTAGGTAACACTGTTCATTATAACCAAGATATGGATTCAAACTAGGTATCACTTATGAATAGATTAAGAAAGTGTGGCATGCATATACCATGGAGAATGATGAATAAAATATAGCAATGTATATAATATATAGTAAATATAACTATAAATAGTAAATATAACTATATATCTATATAATTATATAAGCAGTGTATTTATTACTAGACAGCTGTAAGAAAGAATAAATTCCATTATTTTCTGAGAAATGAGATAGAAATGTAAATAATTGTGATAGCTGAAATAAACCACACTAAAAATTTAACAATATGTGTTTTTTTCTAATATTCATAATATGGAAAATAGAAAATATGAAAGCAGCACAATGACAATTAATCAACACCACAGTAAGAGGTTGGAGAGTATTTTGAAGCTTAATGGAAATTAAATATTTTATGAATTTATAAAATTGTCACAACAAAACTCATTTATTGATACAGCTACTCAAAATCTGTTCTGCATATAACTTGGTATAATCATGAGATGGTCTTCATTAAGAGATGATCAGAGAGAATTTTTTTTTCCTTGTTTTATAAGCAGAGAGAAGAAAAATCTATCACTACTCTGGAAATGCTCTGAAACCATATATAGGTTCCCTCCTTCCAGGTAATAAAAGCTTTAAAACACTAAAGGATGTTAGAAGTGCCTTTTCAACAATAGGAGCAAGTGACCACTGCTGTGCTTCAAGTAGATGAATAAGAAAAAAAAAATAGTAGCAATGAAATTCACCCAATCTATTCTCATTCTCATTAAAAACTTTAAAAACTTCTGAGTAGTGTCAGTGAAAAAGCCTAATCCCTCAGATTTTCTGACATAGGTTCTGCCTAAACATAATGATAAACCAGAATAAAAACAAGAAATGTTCATGTCTAAGAATCATAGTTATAGTAATTAAATAACTTACAAGGGCCTGAATTTCTTCAGAGAAATGCCTTCTTGATGTTTGTCTTACTTAAGGTTATTATTGTTCTGATTAAACACTATGACCAAAAAATTACATTGGAAAGGAAAGGTTTTATTTGAATTATATATCCTTAGTCACAGCTTAAGGGAAGCCAAGACAGAAACTCAAACTAGGCAGGAACTGGAGGCTGGAGCTGATTCAGAGACCATGGAGGGCTAGCTGCTGTTTAATAACTTTTTCTGACTTGCTCAGCTTGCTTTCTTTCCAGACCACCAGCTTAGGGGTGGCCCTACTTAAAATGAGCTGGGTACTCCCACATAAATCAGTAATTAAAATGCCAAGCCTTTCTACATTCAGAGACTATGGAATCATTTTCTCATCTGAGGTTCTCTTTTCTCAGATGATTCTAACTCTTGCCAAGATTATATTCAGTTACCCAGCATAATCTTGTCTTTCTATTAAAATTAACCAATATCTGTGACAGATATTATGGAATTATTTCCAACATGACATTTTTTAACTGCATAGGCTACTTTGCCATTCATACCTATATTACTTTGGACATTAAATTTCTTACTAAAATTGGTTCTTATTTTTCTATTTATTAAGACAGAAACTCATTATCAATTACTTTTTCTCCTTATAAATCAATATGAATTTAAGAATGTTATTGAACATATTTCCTTTCCTTAACTTCTTTATTCTTAAGTATTCCAAATTTTATTTATTGCTTTGTAAAGCAGAGGTTGGTATAACAATCACTTAAAATATGTATTTAGCCAAATGAAAATATGGTTGATAGATCTCAATTTCAGAATTAGGGAGATTTTATTTTAATTAGCTTCTTTTATACTTTCTATCACTTACTAAATTATTATTATTATTATTATTAATTACAATTTATTCATTTGTATCTTGGCTGTAGTCCAACTCAAGTGACAAAACATGCTGGAGAGGTTGTGATGAAAGGGGAACCCTCCTCCATTGCTGGTGGAAATGTAAACTTGTACAACCATTTTGGAAATCAATCTGGTGCTTTCTCAGACAATTAGGAATAGTGCTTCCTCAAGATCCAGCTATACCACTCCTAGGCATATATCCAAAAGATGCTCAAGTACACAAGAAAGATATTTGTTCAACTGTGTTTGTTGCAGCTTTATTTGTAATGGCCAGAACCTGGAAACAACCCATATGTCTATCAACAGAGGAATGGATACAGAAATTGCGGTACATTTACACAATGGAATATTACATAGCAATAAAAAACAAAGAAATCATGAAATTTGCAGGCAAATGGTGGGATCTAGAAAAGATCATTCTGAGTGAGGTATTCCAGAAGCAGAAATACACACATGGTATATACTCACTTATAAGTGGTTACTATACCTGTAAGATAGGATAAACATACTAAAATCTGTAACTTAAAAAATATAAACAAGAAAGAGGACCTGGGGTAAGACTATCAGTCCTCACTTAGAAAAACAAAGGGATAGACATTGGAAGTACGTGAAAACAAGTAACAGGACAGGAGCCTACCACAGAGGGCCTCTGAACGACTCTACCTAGCAGTGTATCAAAGCTGATGCTGAGATTCATAACCAATCCTTGGGCAGAGTGCAGGGAATCATATGAAAGAAGGGGGAGATAGTATGACCTGGAGAAGACAGAACTCCACAAGGACCGAATATATCTGGGTACAGGGGTCTTTTCTGAGAATGTTTCTCCAACCAAGGACCATGCACGGATATAACCTAGAACCCCTGCTCGGATGTAGCCCATGGCAGCTAAGTATCCAAGTGGGTTTCCCTAGTAAAGGGAACAGAGATTGTTTCTGACATGTACTCAATGGCTGGCTCTTTGACTTCTCCTCCCTCCACAGACTGTGCTGTGGCCTCTTTAACTCCTTGGCAACATACCGTGTACATATCATTAAATGTACATGTACACATATTTACTCTCTGCAATCTCAGGACTTAATGTTAAAAATAAAAGTTTGAATAAATGCACCGGTGTTTGCCTCAGGCTAAGATATGAAAGGGAAGTGGGAATTCTTGGTAAATTGTTTTCAATTTGTACTTATTACTGTTCAATAAATTCTAACATTGTAGAAAGGCAAAAAAAAAATAGTCTTTTCTGTTTCTGAGAGTATATTCTCACTCTGAACAATTTGTCTACTCTTTTTTGGTTATTTCAATTCTTTTATGTTTAAACAGAGTTGTGTTTTTTTTGTTTGTTTGTTTGTTTTGTTATGTTTTTTCTGTGTAGTATTGGCTATTCTTGACTTGCTTTTTAGACCAGGTTGGCCTCAAGCTCACAGAAATCCAAGAGTGCTGGAATTATAGGTGTCAACCACCATGCTAACCCTAACCTTGCCTTTGCTAAAATGGGGTAGACAGAAATAATTAAAGTACTCCTCAGATCTAAGCTGAGGCTGGTATATGCCACTGAACCTGTAAAGGTAAGTACTAAATGAACTTTTGTTTTCTGTGTAAGTAGACCATTTTACATTTCATTTAAGTCAAAGCAGATGACAATGCTTTCATTTATCAAGAAATAATAAATAAATTATGCTTTATATCAATGTATTAATATGTTAGTATATGTTCAATTATACTTCTCAATCTTCCCACTTAAGGGATATTTCAAAGTGGCCAGTGGTATAGACTCTGTCAAAATATGTATTCTAAGGTGAAATACAATTTTTGCACCAAGTACTTTCTTCAGATATAAATAAACGGCACAATACTTGTGTATCTTTGGATTTGGAGATACCAATGTTCCTTTTATTAGTTTGCTTGTCTAATTAATTTAGTGGGTACAGCAAAAATCAGTCAATAGAGTCTATAGAGATGGCTCAGCCATTAAGAACACTCTTTGGTCTTCTAGAATACCTGGGTTCAATTTCTAGCACCCACATAATGGCTTACAAACATAAGTAACTTTATTCTCAATGTTCTCTTATCACTTCCATGTGTACCAGGCATATAAACAGTACACATCCATCCACTGAAAATAAATAAATAAATGAAAGAATAAATAATTTGTAAGGAGAAAGGTACAGATTAATAGATAGTTATGCAACAGATTCAATGTGTAACATTAGCTTTTCTTACCATCTGATAAAGCATATTCCATTGTTCTTAAATTGTGAGTGGCAGAAAAGAAGATAGAAAAGAATAGCCTTAAAACCATGTTTTTGTTTTTGGTTTTTTTTTTTTTTTTTTTTTTTTTTTTTTTTTTTTTTTTTTTTTTTTGCTTTGTCTTTTTGATTGTTTTTTTTTTTTGCTGTTGTTTTGTTTTGTTTTTATTTGTTTTTGGTGCAGAGGGAACAAATATAGTACCTCAGATGTGCTAGAAAAAATATTTAGCCACACCTGATTCTCCTGAGGATCCTCCTGATGTTCCAGCTGTCTCTTAGGGGATCCTTACTCAGCTCATAATCAAGACATATTCTTAGAGATCCCCTTAATTGCCCTGCCCTTTAAGTCTCATCTGAGAGATATATTGCCAAGGTAGGTACTATATCTCAGAAGCCTCCAAGTGTTTCAGTACTAGTCAATCAAAAGGAAGATCTGAGACAGACTGTGCCTGATCCATCTATTCAGAAAGGCTATGCTGAGACTTATGGGCAACTGTTGGGCAGAGTGCATGGAATCTTATGTAAGACATGTGAAATAGTAAGATCTGGAGAGGACAGGAGCTTCACAAGGAGAGCAACAAAGCCAAAAAAATTTGAACACAAGGGTCTTTCCAGAGACTCATACTCCAATCAAGTACCATGCATGGAGATAACCTAGAACTCCTGCACAGATGTAGCCCATGGCATCTCAGTCTCTAAGTGTGTTCCCTAGTAATGAAAATGGGATTGTGTGTGACATGAACTGAGTGGCTGAGTCACCTTGCCCTGAGGGGGGATCAGCCTTACCAGGCCACAGAGGAAGACAATACAACTAGTCCTGATGAGACCTGATAGACTAGGATAAGAAGGAAGGAGAGGAAGACCTTGCCTGTCAGCAGACTTGGGGAGGGGCATGCATGGAGAAGGGGGAGAAAAGGTGGGACTAGAAGGGGAGGAGGAATGGGTTTATGGGGGAATACAAAGTGAATAATGTGTAATTAATAAAAACTAAAATGAAAAAAGATCATGTTTTTTATGTAAATTATAAGGAAAGATCTTCAGGTTTATCTATGGAGTTGTTTTATTTGAGTTTTGATTAGTTGTTTAAATTACCTTTTTATTTTATTACTGAAACTCAAAAAAACAAGACTTAGCCATGTGACAAAAATGTGGCATATTATTTGAGCAGTCATCATTAATGGCTTTTTTTCTGAGCCACCAAACTGTAAATTTGGCAGTAAACAAATCTTAAAGCACTCCCTTCCTCCCACATTTACAGGGGACACAGAGAGGATCAAGGACGCAATGGCACAAACAGTAGTCCAACTACCTACAGTTCCTATTTTCCTGCTCCTGCAATCTTTCTCTTGGTTTGCATCTGTGTTTTCCTAGAAAGCCTATATTATTAGCTGATATAGAAAAAAATGGATCTAGATTGCATAGGTTGCTTAGTGGTTGTTTATATGTTCTATGGACTAATTTATGATGTGGTCATTGGTGTGATGAATTAGGTTACATACAAGTATCAATAACATGACCCAGCAGTTGAAATGTCTTAAATGTCTACAGTCATCACAGAGTGTTTCACTAGACAGCAAGAGACCAATATTGAGACCCTGAGTTAGTAAAATACCCTAGGATGATCACACAGCTATCTCATCACAGATTCATTATATTAGTGTTTTTACTAATGATTTATTTTACTTATTTTACATGTATGAATGTTTTGAATACATGCATGTATGTGTGCATGCACATGCCCAGTACCCTTAGGCCAGCAGAGGTCACTGAGTCCCTCAAACTGGAGTTACAGGGTTAGTTGTGAACTAACGTGGTCTCTGTGAACTTGACTCAGGTCCCCAGCACAAGCAGCAAGGTCTCATATTTTCAAAGTCATCTGTCCATGCCCATGTTTTATTGTTAGTGAAATAGATGTTTAACTTGGATATTACTTTGACTTTCCTGCTTGTAGTCCTGTGAATTTGCCATTCACGGACTGATTGAAGGCCTTTTTCAGAATCATAGAATCCCCTAAATTCTTTTAGTCCCCAGTCACAAAATACAAGTCACAACAGCAAATGATAGAAAAAATTAGAAATGTCCTCATGGAAAATACAGTGTAAACATAATCCTCAACATCATGAATCAAATGGCTTGTTAAAATTTTAAAATGGCTATTTTGAGACTTAAATGTCTACCACATAGGTGAAAATACCCAACTGCACTGAGATAATTTTTGTTAATAAGTTTTATGTTTCAAAACGGCAAATAGTATGCAACACACTTTCTTCATTGGAAAAACTCATTGCTCTATAAGAGATTTAAAAAAATACTTTTCAGTGTGACTTCTAGTAATTTAACCACTAGCAAATTTTTAATTCTCATTGATTCATGTTTCCACCATCAACTCTTCCCTAGTTGCTGGGTCTCCAGCCTTCAAATGTAACTAGGCAAAGTTAGTCGTGTCTACTTCAATAGTTTCTACTTTTTGTTTTTCGTTTATTCATTTATTTCATTGTATGTGGTATGGGTGTTTGTCTACATGCATACCTCAGGCCAGATAATGTCAAAAGGCATCAGACCCTTGGAACTGGAGGTTTGTGAGCCACAGTGTAGGTAGTTGGAATTGAACATGAGTCATTTCTAAGATCAAGAATGCCTCTAACTGCGGAGATATCTTCTCAGACCCAAACTGAACTAAAGTCCAGTCCTTTGCAAGAACAGCAGTTACTCTTAATTCTTGATTTAATCCCTTCAAATATCTCTCTTACTGTTTATTTTTCACTGTGAACCATGTTTCCAACTTTTTCACATGACAGTAATGAAATTTAGTTTCTCAAATTTATTTATTAAAGCTTATTTCAAACATCCTTTTTAAGTCATCAATATTTCCTTCCTTCGAGTTGATAACTTGAATTCACATTTCATTAAGAAAGTAAAAGTGGAGAGACAAGATGGAGGCACCAGGAGAACACTGCCTCTGAGGAGCAGGGCAACATTTTCCTTACAGAAACCAAGAGATTGAACTCTGGGCCCTAAAACAACAGCAATCATATTTCCCAGGTGAGAGCAAACCCCCATGGTGTGGGAATCAGTCAGGTCTACTCTCAGGCCACCCAGCCAGAACCTGGAAGAGATCCTGGGTCTTGCAGGCACTAGGTCACCAGACCAGAGCCACAAGCCTGAGTATCCCAATCAACTTCTCAGGCTGAATGGTGGGCACAAAAACATCAGAGACTGGGAGTCCCATTCACGAGAAAAACCCACAGGCAAGGAAGGCAGTGGGAATGGCCACGGGTCACCCAGTCTTTACCTGGAAATGGTCTAACAGACCTGCTGGTACGAGCTGCCATCACTAAACTGGCCTCAAGCCGCCAGCACAGAGAGTTGTTGCACACCCTGCTCTCCAGCACAGACAGAGCTGTGCGCCCCAGTGCAACTGAGACTGAGAGTCCCTGTCGGGATAGGGCCCCACAGGGAAGGAAGGAAACAGTGCTGACTTGAGCCACCCAGGCTTTGCCTGGGAAAGGTCTCCCAGACCAGCGGGAACAAGCCGCCATCACTCAAATGGACCCAAGTCTGGAGCACCAGCTCTCTGGAACAGACAGAGCTGTGCATCCCAGGGCAACAGAGACTGGGAGTCCCTGTCAGTAGTAAACCCCACAGGGAAGGAAAGAAACTGAGACCCGAATTAGGTCATCAGTATATCTCTGGGAAAGGTCCTGCAGACTAGCAGGCCTGCACAAGCGCCACCAGCCCAGAGACCTGCTTTGTACCAAATATTCCTCACAGACAGAACTGTGTGCCCCAGGATACCAGACACTTAGAGTCACTGTCCAGAGAAATCCTCACAGGGAACGAAGCAAAGGGGATGGACTTTGGCCACCCAGTATATCCCTGGAAAAGGTCACACAGACTGGCCCAACCCAGGGATCTGCTGTGCACCAGATAGCCTGCTGTTACCAAGAGAGCAGTACTCACCTGCCACAGGTTACCACTTGGGTACTGGAGCACAGAACCCCAACCTCAGACCTACAAAAGCATGCGATCCCCGGCATCAACTACCAGATACTGCTCTAAGAGGCAACCAGTTATCCCTAACAAAACTGACCAAATCAAGGGACACACAGGTTACAGCACCAGCTCACTAAATTTACAGCAAGAAACCCAGAAGCAGGGCAACTGTCTCCAAGACTTCTCCGGGTGAGAAGAGCGCCCACTCGACTAACAAAGACCACAGTTACCACTCCTGTCTCTATGCCTGAGGTGAGCTGTGGCAACTCCTGAAAAACACCAGCAATCCAGTGACTATACCCAAAAAGCTGAGAAAGCTTCCTTCAGGAAAAACCATCCCCCTGCCAAGGGGATTCTCTGCACCACAGGATTCCAGGAACCACCAGAAACTAACTCCAAATATCTATGATAGCTTAATGGGTAGAGGCCAGCAGAAAAGCTCAACCAACAAAAGACAGAGCAATATGGCATGTCCAGCTCCCAGTTATCCAGGGGCAAGTAGCCCTGGACACCCTATCATAATTGAAATTCAAAAAGAGGATAATAGGAAACAAATAAAATGCATAAAGACCTGGAGGAAGATTAACTCAAACAGATTTTGGCCATAAAAAGAAGAAATAGAGGATGATAAAAACAAGCAGATTATGGCCATCCGTAAAGAAATAGAGAAAGATAAACAAACAAACAAACAAACAAACAAAAAACAGTTTATGGCCATCTGTAAAGAAATAGAGGAAGATAAAAACAAAGAGATTATGGTCATCTGTGAAGAAATACAGGAAGTTGCAGCCAAAGACTTTATGGCCTTTAGAGAGGAAATACTTAAATCACTGAAAGAAATAAAAGAAACAGAGGATTGTTCAAACAAACAGCTGAAGGAATTGAAGGAATAACAGGAAAATACAGTCAGACAGGTGAAGGAAATCAACAAAATGGCTCAAGATCTGAAGATAGAATTGGAAAAATTAAAGAAAACACAAATGGAGGAAATTGTGGAGTGAAAGAACTTAGGGAATAAAACAGGAATTACAGAGTTAAGCATAACAGATAGACTACAAGAGATGGAAGAAAGAATCTCAGGTGTGGAAGATACAAAGGAAGAAATCGATGTATCTTTCAAAAAAGGTTAAATCTAAAAAATTCCTGACATAGACCATCCAAAAAATCCAAGACAACAACCAAAGAATAATAGGAATAGAGGAAAAAGAAGATTCCGTGTTCTAAGGCCCAGAAAATATTTTCAACAAAATCATTGAAGAAAATTTCCCCAAGTTAAAGGAGAGGCCAGTAAGAATATAAGAGGCCTACGGAACACCCAATAAATTATACCAGAAAAGAAAATCCTCCTGCCACATAATAATCAAAACAGTAAATATACAGAACAAAGAAAAAAATACTAAAAGCTGTAAGACAAAATGGCCAAGTAACATATAATGGTAAACCCAATAGAATTACACCTGACTTTTCAACAGAGACTATGAAAGCCAGAAGGGACTGGATGGATATCATTCAGACCCTAAGAGAATACAGATGTCAGCCCAGGTTACTATACCCAGCAAAACTCTCAGTCCTCATAGACTGAAAAAACAAGATATTCAATGACAAAAACAAACTTCAACAATACCTACACACAAAATCTGTATTACAGAAGACACTAGAAGGGAAAATACAACCCAAGAAAATTAGCTACTTTAAAGGAAACACAGGAAATAATTAGCCTCACTACAGTAAAACAAAACGCAAACAAGCACACAAACTTAAGACCACAGCCAACATCAAAATCAAAGGATCTAACAGCCACTTCTCATTAATCTCTCTCAACATCAATGGACTCATTTCTCCAGTAAAAAGACACAGACTAACGCAATGGATGAGTAAACAAGACCCAGGAATCTGTTGCATATAAGAAACACACCTAAGTCACAAAGATAGGCATTACCTGAGGATAAAGGTTTGGAAGACGGATTTCCAAGCAAATGCACCCAAGAAGCAAGCAGGAGTAGTCATTCTAATATCTGAAAAAATAGACTTTAAGCCAAAATTAATAAAAAGAGAGGGGAAGAACATTTCCTACTCATCAAGGGAAATTTCCACCAGGAAGACATCACAATCTTGAACAACTAAGCCCTAAATACAAGGGTACCCACATTTGTAAAAGACACATTGATAAAACTTAAACCACATATAGATCCCCACACATTAATAGGGGGAGACTTCAACACCCCACTCTCAACAAAAGACAGGTCAACAAAACAGAAATTGAAAAAAAAAGAAACAATATCTCTAACAGAGGTCATGAATCAAATGGACCTAACAGACATTTACAAAACTTTACACCTAAACACACAAAAAAAATTACCTTCTTCTCAGCACCTCATGGAACCTTCTACAAAATAGACCACATAGTGTGTCACAAAGCGAGCCTCAACAGATACAAGAAGATTGAAATAATCCCTTGTATCATATCTGATCACCATGGAATAAAGCTGGACATAAAAAAACAACAGAAATAGCAAAAAGCCTACGCACACATGGAAACTGAACAATTAGCCACTAAATGATAGCTAGGTCAGGGAAGAAATAAAGAAAGAAATTAAAGTCTTCCTAGAATGCAATGAAAATGAAGTCAAAACATACCCAAACTAGTGGGAAACAATAAAAACAGTACTAAGAGGAAAGTTCATAGCACTAAGTGCCTTCAAGAAGTAATTCAAGACAGCTCATTCAAGCAACTTAATGTCTCACCTAAAAACCCTAGAAAAAGAAGAAGCAGACACATCAAAAAGGAGTAGATGGCTGGAAATAATCAAAATAAGGACTGAAATCAATTAATTAGAAACAAATAAAACAATTCAAAGAATCAAGAGCTTGTTCTTTGAGAAAATCAACAAGATAAACAAAATCTTAGGCAAGCTAATTAAAACGCAGAGAGACACCATCAAAAACAACAAAATCAGAAATGAAAACATGGACATAACTACAGACACTGAGTAAATCCAAACAATCATTAGGACTTACTTCAAAAGCCTATATGCCAACAAATTTGAAAATCTAAATGAAATGGACAATTTTCTTGATTGATTCCACTTTCTAAAACTGAATCAAGACCAGGTAAATCAATTAAATAGTCCCTTATCACCCAAGGAAATAGAAGCAGTCATTGAAAGTCTCCCATCCAAAAAAAAAAAAAAAAAAAAAAAAAAAACCAAAACAAGACCATATGGTTTCAGCACAGAATTCTACCAGACCTACAAAGCAGAGCTAACTCCAGTTCTCTACAAACTATTCCACAAAATAGAAACAGAAAGAACACTACCAAACTCATTCTTTGAACCCACAGTAACCTTGTTACCTAAATCTCACAAAAACCAACAAATAAAGAGAATTTCAGGCCAATCTCCCTTATGAACATTGATGCAAAAACACTCAACAAAATACTTACAACCCGAATACAAGACAACATCAAAGATATTATCCACTATGACCTATGACGAAGTAGGCTTCATCCAAGGTATGCAGGGGTGGTTCAATATATGGAAATCCATCAATGTGATCCATCATATTAACAAACTGAAAGAAACAAAACATCATGATCATCTCCTTAGATGCTGAAAAAGCATTTGACGAAATCCAACTTCCATTCAGGTTTAAAGTATTGAGGAGATCAAGGCTACAAGACACATATCTAAACATAGTAAAGGCAATATACAGCAAGCTTATAGTCAAAATCAAACTAAACAGAGAAAAACTTAGAGAAATCCCACTGAAATCAGGGACAAGACACGGCTGCCCACTCTCTCCACATCTCGGCAGCATAGTTCTGGAAGTCCTTGTTAGAGCAATAAGACAGTTGAAGGAGATCAAGGGGATACGATTTGGAAAGGAAGAAGTCAAATTATCACTATTTGCAGATGATATGATAATATACCTGAGTGACCCTAAAAACACTACCATGAAACTCCTACAGCTGATAAACACCTTCAGCAAGGTGGCCAGATCCAAAATTAACTCAAAAAAAAAATCAATAGCCCTCTCTATACAAAAGACAAAAAGGGCTGAGAATGAAATTAGAGAAACAACACCCTTCACAATAGCCACAAATGACATAAAGTATCTCGGTGTAACCCTAACCAAGCAAATCAAAGACTTGTATGAAAAAAAAATTCAAGTCTCTGAAGAAAGAATTAGAAGAAGATATCAGAATTTGGAAAGATCTCCCATGCTCATGGCTTGACAGGATTAACATATTAAACATGGGCATTTTACCAAAAGAAATCTACAGATTTAATGCAATTCCCATCAAATTACCAACACAATTCTTTCCAGACCTGGAAAGAATAATTCTCAACTTCATATGTAATAAGAAGAAACGCGAAATTGCTAAAACAGTCCTCTACAATAAAAGATGTTCTCGACATATCTCCATCCCTGATCATAAGCTGTACTATAGAGCAACAGTAATAGAAAATGCATGGTACTAGAATACAAACAGAATGGTGGATCAATGGACCCGAACAGAAAACCCAGAAATGAACCCACAAACTTATGGACACCTGATCTTTGACAAAGTTGCCAAAACTATGGAATTGGAAAAAAGATAGCATCTTCAACAAATGGTGCTGGTCTAACTGGATGTCTACATGTAGAAAAATGCAAATACTTATTTACCTTCACAAAACTAAAGTCCAAGTGGATCAAAGACCTCAACGTAAAACCAGATACATTAAATCAGTTAGAAAAAAAGTGGGGAAAACTCTAGAACTCATTGGTACAGGAGACAACTTCCTGAACAGAACACCAACAGCACAGGCTCTAAGAACAACAATCAATAAATGGGACCTAATGAAACTGAAAATCTTCTGTAAAGAAAAGGACACCCTCATCAAAACAAAATGGATGTCTTCATATTGGGAAAGAGACTTCACCAACCCTTTATCTGTCAGAGGGCTAATATCCAGTATATGTAAAAACCTAAAGAAGCTGAAAAGCAGCAAACCATGTCATCCAACTAAAAAATGGTGAACAGAACTAAACAAAGAATTCTCTGTAGAGGAATATAGAATTTCAGAGAAACACTTAAAGAAATGCTCAACTTCATTAGCCATTAGGGAAATGCAAATCGAAATGACACTGAGATTTCATCTTACACCCATCAGAATGGCCAAGATGAAAACCTCGAGTGACAACACGTGCTGGAGAGGTTGTGGAGAAACGGGAAACCTCCTCCATCCTTCCTCAAGATTCAGCCATACCACTCCTAGGCATATATCCAAAAGAGGCTCAAGTACACAATAAGGACATTTGCTCAACCATGTTTGTAGCAGCTTTATTTGTAATAGCCAGAAGCTGGAAACAGCCCAGATGCCCTCAACTGAAGAATGGATGCAGAAATTGTGGTACATCTACAGAGTAGAATATTACTCAGCAATGAAAAATAAGAAAATCATGAAATTTGTAGGTAAATTGTGGGACCTGGAAAGGATCATCCTGAGTGAGCTGTCCCAGAAACAGAAAGACAGACAGAGTATATATTCACTCATATAGACCTGTAATAGAGGATAAACCTGCTAAAACTGTATATCTAAAGAAACTAATCAAGAGAGAGTAGCCTGACTAAAATGCTCATTACCCATTCCAAAAGGCAAAGAGGATGGACATCAGAAAAAGAAGAAAATAGGAAACAACCTAGGAACCTGCCACAGAGCGCCTCTGAAAGGCTCTGCCCTGCAGACTATCAAAGCAGATGCTGAGACATATGGCCAACTGTTGGGCAGAATTCATGGAATCTTATGTAAGAAGTGGGAAATAGTAAGATCTGGAGAGGACAGGAACTCCACAAGGAGAGCAACAGAACCAGAAATTTGAACACAGTGGTCTTCCCGGAGACTCATACTCCAACCAAGTTCCATGCATGGAGATAACCTAGAATCCCTGCACAGATGCAACCCATGGCAATTTAGTGTTTATGTGGGTTACATAATAATGGGAAGAGGTACTGCCTCTGACATAATCTGATTGGCCTGCTCTTTGATCACCTCTCCTTGATGGGGGAACAGCCTTACCAGGCCACCGAAGATGACAATGCAGCCACTCCCGATAAGGTCTGATAGACTAAGATCAGAAGGAAGGAGAGGAGGACCTCCCCTATCAGTGGACTTGGGGAAGGGCATGCATGAAGAATGGGGAGGGAGGATGGGATGGAGAAGGGAGGAGAGAGGGGCTAATGGGGGTACAAAGTGAATAATGTGTAATTAATAAAAAATCTAATAAATGAAATACTCAAAAAAAGAAAGTAAAAACAATCTGATATTTTATCCTTTCATCATGCAATACAACTGTAGATGTATCTGAACTCGTCTTTACTAGGTTTATTTTATTTTTATTTATGGATATATGTGTTTTCCCACATCTCTGTCTACTACATGTGGATCAAGAAGAGGGAATTTCTTCTGCAGGTACTGAAGTTTCATGCACTTAAAGTCCACAAAAAATGGGTGCTGGGAACTAAACTCAGGTCTTCTGAAAGAGCTGCAGGTGATATTTTTTTACTTTTATTTTATTAATTACACTTTGTATCCAAGCTGTAGCACCTTCCCCCATCCCCTCCCAATGCCAGCCTCCCACCCTCTTTTTCTCCTATGCCCCTCCTCCAGTTCAATGATAAGGGAGCTCTTCCTCCCCTTCCATCTGATCATAGTATATCAGGTCTCATCAAGACTGGCTTCTTTGTCTTCCTCTGTGGCCTAGCAAGGCTGTCCCCCCTCAGGTGGAGGTGATCCAAGAGCTATCCCATGAGTTTATGTCAGATATGGTCCCTGGTCCTATTATTGGGGAACTCTATTGGATAATGAGTGGGTAGATGCAGGGAATCTTATGAAAGAAGGGGGGCATAGAAAGACCTGGAGGAAGCAGGAGATCCACAAAATGAGCAATAGAACCAAATAATCTGGGCATAGGGCTCTTTTCTGAGACAGATACTTCATGCATGGAGATAACTTAGAACCCCTGCACAGAAGTAGCCCAAGGCAGCAGGTGATTTAAACATTGACCTCTCCAGTTCTGTAACTTCTTTAATGTCCTCATTTGAAAGCAATCTTCTACTTATCTACCCTTTCTCTTATCCTTTTCTAGCATAAATTAAAAAAAATATGTATTTCTGTTATTAATTCTGGTGACCATGTCCTCAACATTATTTTAGTCCTGTGCAAAATTTGTTCTTCGTAAACACACTAGTGATACAATTTTTGCCACAAAGCACTTAATTCTGATTCATTTGACTTTTCAATGGTGTTAGATATGACTGACAACTCCTTATTTCCTGAAATATTTTCTCACCTTTGATCCAATGACTCCATCCACTCCACCTTTGTCTCTGCTATTTATTTCCATTCTGATTATGTTAATTAATTACAATTCTTAGATAAAATTGACTCCCATTTTTCTACCAACAGTCACTTCATAGATGACCTCTTCTAGTCCAATCATTTAAATTCTATACATAAACCAATTAATAAAATATGTTTTCCCAACTAGATTTCTCCAGTGACCTGTAGACTTCTATAAACAATTTCCCTTTGAAGTACATTTCTAAAATCTATCTTAAAATAACATGTCAATAACAGAATTTTAATATATTCATGATTCCCCTTATCATTCATTTCCATAATGTCAAAATGGAATTTGTGTTATGAAATGCTTACAACAATGTGTTATTGCTCCTTCTTAAATTATTACAATTATTTTGTGTTTAATTAAAGCTAAGTATTTCAAATACATATTTTGTAACTGATGAATATAGAATTATAAGTTTATTTTTGTAAGTACGATGAAATAATTTCATGAGAAGAGTTCATTCAAAGGTAAGAGCCTAATTAACTTCACCAAATGGTTCCTTATACTTTTAAACTTTAGCCAATGGATAATGTAATTAATTTTTTTTTAATTTTTAGCAAATCAAAAGCAACAAGATATTTTTATTGAAGAAGTTAAATGATAACTGATAGCTCATCATTGAAGACATCTTATCTTTTAACTGGCAACTTTTCTTTTTTTCTCTCTCTCTTTTTATATAAATTACAGTTTATTCACTTTTATCCCAGCTGTAGCATCCTCTCTCATTCCCTCCCAATCCCATCCTCCCTCTTTCATCTCCTCCCATGCCCCTCTCCAAGTCCACTGATAGACCAGGTCCTCCTCCCCCTTCATCTGACCCTAACCTATCAAGTCTCATCAGGACCGGCTGTATTGTCTTCCTCTGTGGCCTTTTAAGGTTGCTCCACCCTCAGGGGAGGTGATCAAAAAAAAAAGCTGGCAATTTTTCATTGCCTACAAACACATATAAATCTGGGCTGCAACGGAATAATACTGACTCAGGAAATAAATATGTAGGCACTTACACAGCATAATATGTTTGGTTTTTGTCAAGGCAATATACTCAAAAACATTAAAGTCACTTGAAAAAAAAACTATTAAAACTCAGGGTTTCAAATACTGTAACAGACATAATTAAATGATTTGAGAATTCAGCATATATGTTAGTTAACACTTTATAAAATTTCCTGTATCAGACACACATTAAAAATTGAGAAGCACTGATACAATAAAGATATATGACTCAGAGAGACATGAGCCTGATTCCAAAACCTCTCCTTGCTTCTTATGACTATATTTTTGGCATGCACTTAAAATGTTTATCAGATGTGGTCCTTAGTTGGAGTATCAGTTTCTGCAGGACACCCTGATCCCAAGTATTTAGGCTCTGTTGTTCTCCTTGTGGAGTTCCAGTACCCCCCAGATCGTTCTGTCTCCCTCTTCATCCATAAGGGTTCCTGCACTCTGCCCAAAGTTTGGCTATGAGTCACAGTATTCTTCAATATCCTGATGGGCACAGTCTTTCAGAGGTCCTCTGCAGAAGGCTTCTGTCCTGTTCCTTGTTTTCTCCTGCTTCTGATGTCTATCTTGTTTTCCCTTTTGAATGAGGATTAAGTATCTTCCTTAGGGTCCTCCTTGTTGTTTAACCTCTTTAGGAGTATAGATTTTACTATATTTATCCTATATTATATGGATTTTCATATGTTTATCTTATATTATATGTCTAATATCCACTTATAAGTGAGTATATACCCTGTATGTCTTTCTGTTTCTGGGTTACCTCACTTAGGATGATATTTTCTAGTTCCTGCCATTTGTCTGCAAATTTCATTATTTCCTTGTTTTTTTTTTTGTTTTTTTTTTTATTTTACAGTTTCTTTTTTTATTTTATTTTTCTTTTTAGTTACATTTTGTTAACTCTGTGTCCCACCTTACACCCATCAGAATGGCAAAGATGAAAAACTCAAGTGATAGCACATGCTGGAGAGGTTGTGGAGAAAAGGGAACCCTCCTCCATTGCTGGTGGGAATGTAAACTGGTTCAACCACTCTGGAAGTCAATCTGGCTCTTTCTCAGACAACTAGGAGTAGTGCTACCTCAAGACCCAGCTATACCACTCCTAGGTATGTACCCAAAATTTGCTCAAGTACACAACAAGGACATTTGTTCAACCATGTTCGTAGCAGCTTTATTTGTAATAGCCAGAACTTGGAAACAACCCAGATGTCCATCAACGGAGGAATGGATACAGAAATTGTGGTATTTTTACACAATGGAATATTTCCTTGTTTTTAATTGCTGAGTAGTATCCCATTGTGTAAATGTACCACACTTTCTGTATCCATTTCTCCAATGAGGGACATCTAGCTTGTTTCTGGATGTTACAAATAAAGCTCCTATGGACATAATTGAGCAAATGTCCTTATTGAATGAAGGGGCATCTTTTCGGTGTATGCCTAGATCCCCTGTCCAAAGGAAGTCCATTGGCTATTCAGTTTCCATGTGAGCTCTCTAGTAAGGGGTACAAGTGCTGTCTCTAACAGAAACTCAGTGGCCTACTCTTTGCTTACCTCCTGCTCTGGGGTACAAACTTGCCAGGCCACAGAGGATGATGATGCAGCTAGCCTTGATGAGACCTTATAGTCTAGGCTGAGACAGAAGGGGAGGAAGTCCTCCCCTATCTGGGAACTAGGAAAAGGACATAGAGGAAGAAGAAGGAGGGAGGGTGGGACTGTGAGTAGATGAGGAAGGGAGCTGCAGTAGAAACACAAAATGAGTAAGTTGTAATAAATAAATGCATAAATAAAATAAAATTTAAAAAATGTTTCACAGGCACAATTTTTGTCAATGTATAATAGTACAAAACAATGGAATTGGGAGATTTTTTTGTACATAAATATTAAGTTCTTCAAACATGCATATATATGCATAAATATATCCACAGCTATCTAGACTTCCCTCTGCTCCTACTAATTCTCTTTAGGTTATGTAATCACCTTCATTATACATAACTCTATTTTCACTCTTCCTGACATCTCTCCTACTCTTTTTTTCCCCTCACATCTTTCCTATTGTGCTCCCCTTGATTGTCACAACAAACAACCAATGCCAATTTAGGAGAACAGAGAGTTTATATGGCATAAAGATTGCAGTCCTTTATTGTAAAATTCCAAGGTGGAAACTCAAGTCAACTGTGGAAACAGAGACCGTGAAGGAATAGTTATTACTGTCACTATTCCTTATTTTTGCTAAGCTATCTTTCTGACATGGTCCATCTGAGCTCACCTGCCTAGGGATAGTACTGCCAAAGTGATCTGGGCCTGCCCATATCAGCAGTTAAGAAAATGCCCAATAAATATGGAATTTTTAATTTGGAAGTTTAATTATTACAAATTTTTACATTTTGGATATTAATTCTTTATGAGATAAACACAAAAAGTTTTCCCTTTTGTAAACTATATCTTCACACTGTTGTTTCATTTGATGTTTATCAATTTCTTAGTTTGATGTGATCCCATTTTTAATGTGTTACTATTTCCTGACCCATATGAGTTCTATCATAACGTTATTGCAAATAAATGCATGTACATTGAACTGTTTTCATCTATGATTTCCTCTATTTCAAAATTTCTGGGATTACATTAATGATTTTTGTTCTATTTGAATTGATTTTTATGAAAGGTGAGAAATGATCAGATTAAATTTCTGTCTTCTACTTACAGATATACATTTTTCCAAGCCTCACTCTTAAAGAAGCTGTCTTTTTTTTCAGTATGTTTTTGGTTTTATAGGTTTGTTCCTGAGTTGTTTCTTCTATCCCACTGCTTTTCATGTCTGTTTTGTTTCATCATTATGCTATTTTTTTATACCATTGTAGAATAATTATAGCCAGGTATTATGATATCTCTAGAATGGTTTTCTTTTCTCCCTCAAGTTTATATTGACTATTTGAGACCCTTTGTGTTTCTATATAAAATTATTTTCTTTTAGTCCTGCAATGAGTGAATTATGTCTATATATTAATTATGAATTATTTAACTCTTATGTATATGATAAATCACTAATGTAATGTCTTTAAATATTTATTTAGACAACTTTTAATGAGTTTCTCAGGAAGTCTTATGAGACTTCATAGTTGAAGTGTCATACTCAGTTTTAGCCTAGAATTCTCTTATGTCCAATTTTAATAATAATCCTTTTATTCTCATTTAGGAACCAGCCTTTACCCATTGGCTTTAATTTTTCATGTTTTCATTTGTATTTTATGTGTATAAGTATTTGCCTACATATGTGCATACCTGCATTGCCAAGCAAATTCAAAAGAAGTTGATTGATCTTCCTGTAACTGGAGTTACAGATGGCTGTGAACCACAGTGCAGGTGCATAGAACAAAAAAATGTGTACTGAGACATGTCACCAGGCCCTAACTATTGATTTTTTTTCAAGTTCATCTTAGCTATGCTTTTGTTCATTACCCTCCAGAATTTAAATCCCTAGTCCTTGTTGTATTTGGAGTTGGGTCTAGTTATTCTACCTTACCTTCTGCCATAGTTTTTTTCCTTACGAACTATAGTCGTCTGCCTTTTTATTATTATTTATTACAGTTTATTCACTTTGTATCTTGGCTGTAGCCTCCTTTATTATCTCCTCCGAACACTACTGTCCCTGCTCCATATACCTCTACTAGTCTGACTTGGTCCTATATCTCTGTGGTCTAGGAATACCACCTTGCCAAGGGGAGGTGATCAAAGAGAAAGCAAAAGAGTCCATATCAGAGACATCCCCTGCTCCCCTTTCTAGGGAACCCACATAGAGACTTAGCTGCCCATGAGCTACATCTGAGCAGAGGGTCAAGGTCCTCTCCATACGTGGTCTTTTTCTAAACAACTAGGAGTACTCTAGGGAAGAGGCTTAATCCTCATTCAGAAGCTAAAACAGGATAGACACCAGAAGAAGACAGGGAACAAGACAGAAGCCTTCACAGAGGGCCTCTGAAGGACTCTACACAGCAGGATATTGAAGTAGATACTGGGACTCATAGCCAAACTTTGGGAGAGTACACAGACTCTTATTGCAGAAGTGGGAGACAGAAAGACCTGTAGAGGACAGGAGCTCCCCAAGGAGACCAACAGAGCCAATATATATGGATATATATGGGCCTGGGGACTGATGAATCAACCAAGTCTTCTCCTTTTTATAATTTGTCTTATTTAAAATTTAATTTAATAATAGATTTTTTATCTTTTTATTAGACACACAAACTAATACATATTTTACCAAACAAAATCAAATTAAATTTATGAAAAATATAAAATTAAAAAACAAATATGGTAACTTGAACAGTTCTCTTCAAACAAGCATCAGTCAAGAATCCTTAAAGTTAAGGTGTATTTTTAAATTTTTCATTTGTGTTTTGTTTTTAATAGTATATGTTTATAGTAGATTTGTACTCTAATTCCTCTTGTTTTCTGTTTAAGAAAATATTTTTTTCACTATCACATTCAAGTGACATATTCCATACTGAAGCTTACTCAATACATCATCTGCTGTTATCCTGAATTAATGTTAAAAGTTACACAAAGATTCAATGCAATTCCCATCAAAATACCAATACAGTTCTTTGCGTATCTTGAAAGAACAATTATCAATTTTATAGGGAAAAACAAAAATCCCAAAATATCTAAAACAAGCCTGTACAATAAAAGATCTACTGGAGGTGTCTCCATCCCCGATCACAAGCTGTACTATAGAGCAACAGTGATAAAAATGCATGATACTGCCATAGAAACAGACTGATGGATCAATGGAATTGAACTCAAGACCCAGAAATAAACACACATACCAATGAACATCTGATTTTTGACAAAAAAGCCAAATGTATACAATGGAAAAAAAGATAGCATCTTTAACAAATGGTGCAGGTGTAAATGGATAAACCACAGACAAAAATATTCACCATGTTTTATTTGTGAATATCCAATTATCATGCTATATTCTTTATCATATATCTATAGCAATAAGGACAAAATTATTCTCTACTTACTAGGCACATATGTGAACTATCATGCAATACACATAAGAGCATTTTGTTTAAAGTTTCTCTGAAACTGATATTCCAGGCAAAGACCACTCATGGAGATTGCCTGGAACCCCTGCACAGAGGTAACCTATAGCAGTTCAGTATTCGAGTGGGTTCCATAATAATGGGGACAAGGACTGTCTCTGACATGAACTGATTGGCCTGCTATTTGATCACCTCCCTCTTGAGGGTGCAGCAGCCCTACCAGGTCACAGAAGAAGACAATGCAGCCACTCCAGATGAGACCTGATAGACTAGGGTCACAGGGAAGGGCAGGGGGACTTCCCTTTTCAGTGGACTGGGAGAGGGACACAGGTGTGAAAGACAGAGGGTGGGATTGGGAGGGGAGGAGGAAGGGAGGTATATGGGAGATACAAAATGAATACAGTGTAAATAAAAAATAAAAATAAAGCACCAACGAACACATTGAGGCCATGGGACCTCTCTCAGCTTCATGAAGAACTCTCCAGATGCAGAAGAGACACAGTATCAGTCTGAACTGCAGAAGCCAGAAACAAACAGGGAAGGTTACAAATAAGCCAATAGCCAAGAGTCAGCGAAAGAACACATCCAACATAAATCAAGACATCATGGCTTAACCAGCAACCCTCAAAACTGATGGAAACTCCAATTCATCAGAAGCACAGGAAAATGACTTTAAAGCTATGCTTACCCAATTATTTAAGGCTCATAAAATGGAAAAAAACAAATCTCTCAGAACAACAGCCATACAAATTCAATCTGGGCACAGGGTCTTTTCATAGACTGACATTCAACCAAGGACCATGTATGGATATAAACTAGAACCTCTGCTCAGATGTAGCCTGTGGTAGCTCAGTAATCAATTGGTTTCCCATAGTGAGGGGAACAAGGACTATTTCTAACAGGAACTCAATGACTGGCTCTTTGACCTCCCCACACCCCAAGGGAGGAGCAGTCCTGTTAGGCCACAAAGGAGGGCTTTGCAGCCAGTCCTGAAGATACCTGATAAAACAGGAATGGATGAATGGGGAGGAGGTCCCCCCTATCAGTGGACTTGGCAAGGGCCACGGTGGAGATGAGGGAGGGAGGGTGGGATTGGGAGGAAATAAGGGAGCAGGACACGGCTGGGATACAGAGTTAATAAAATGTAACTGATAAGAAAAAAACAAAATTAAATTAAAAAAAGAGGAAATGAACAAATATATAAAAAATTTGGTCAATCAACTGGAGGCAAAGAAAGAGGAAATGAACAAAATTTTCAAAGAAACACAAGCAAATATAACCAAACAAATAGAGGCATATAGAGTGGAAACAAACAGAAAAATAGAGACCATCATAGAGAGACATGATCCACATTCAAACACATAAAAGAAAAGGTGCAAGGCATGAAAACAGAATTAAAATCAATAAAGAAAACACAAACTGAGAAAAAGCTGGAGCAAGAGAACCTAGAGAAAAGATCAGGAACCAAAAAGGTAAGCATCACCAACAGCATACACAAGATGGATAAGAGAATCTCTGGTGCTGAAGATACACTTACAGAAATTAATACTTCTCTCAAAGAAAAAGTAAAATCAAAAAAGTCTCAAACACAAAATATCCAAAAATCAAGGACACCATGAGAAGAACAAATCTAAGAATAATAGGAATCGATGAAAAAGAAACCTCCAGGCTCCAATGTCAAATCACACCAAACTTCTTATCAGAAACTATGAAAGCCAGAAGGACATGGGCAGATGTCTTGCAGACTTTAAGAGACCACAGATGCCAACCCAGACTACTATACCCTGCAAAGCTTTCAATCAACATAGATGTAGAAAACAAAATATTCCATGACAAAACTAAATTTATCCAATATCTACACAGCAAACCAGCCTTACAGAAGATACTAGAAGTAAAACTCCAATCCAATGAAAACAACTTCACCTAAGAAAACTTAGGAAACAGATAATATCCCAACAAAAATTAAAAAAAAAAAAACAAGCAATGAAACACAGTAAGATCACCAACTCCACAATAAAAGGAACTACCATTCATTGGTCACTATTATCTATCAACATCAATGGACTTAACTCTCCAATAAAAAGACACAGACTAACAGAATGGTTGTGAAAACAGGATCTAACATTCTGCTGCATCCAAGAAACCCACCTCTGCAACAAAGATAAACACTAATTCAGAGTAAAGGGCTGGAAAAAAGTTTTTTCAAGCAAATGGATCCAGAAAACAAGCTGGAGAAGCTATCCTAATATTTAATTACATAGACTTTCAACCAAAATTAATCAAAAAGATGAGGAGTGACACTACATGCTCACTAAAGGAAAAATACACCAAGAACATCACAATTTTGAACATCTATGCCCTAAAATACAAGAACACCTACATTCATAAATGAAACATTATTGAAACTTAAATCACACATAGATCCCAACACTTTAATAGTGGGAGACTTCAACATCCCACTTTTACCAAGGGAAAGATCATCTAGACAGAAGCCAAATAGGGAAATAAAGGCACTTACAGTGGTCCTAATTCAAATGGACCTAATAGATGTCTACAGAACTTTTCACCCAAACTCAAAACAGTATACCTTCTTTTCAGCACCTTGTAGAACCTTCTCCAAAATAGACCATAAAGCTGGTCACAAAGCAAAACTCAACATAAACAAAAAGATTGAAATAATCCCCTGTATTCTATCTGACCACCATGAACAAAAGCTGGACCTCAACAACCATGGAATTAGAAAAAAAGTCTACACACACATGGACATTGAACAACTTTCTGCTCAATGACAGCTGGGTTAAGGAAGAAATAAAGAAAGAAATTAAAGACTTCCTAGAATTCAATGAAAATGAGGGTACAACATATGCAGATTTATGGGACACAATGAAAGTAGTGCTCAGAGAAAAATTCATAGCACTAAGTGCCTTCAAGAAGAAATTTGTGACATCTCATACGAACAACTTAATGGCCCAACTGAAATCCCTAGGGAAAAAAAAAAAAGAATCAAATACACCCAAGAGGAGCAGAAGGCTGGAAATAATCAAACTCAGGGATGAAATCAATCAATTAGAAACAAATAAAGCTATTCAAAGAATTAATGAAATCAATAGCTGATTCTTTGAGAAAATCAACAAGACAGACAAACCTTTAGCCAAACTAACTAAAAGGCAGGGAAAAACTATCCAAATCACCAAAATCAGAAATGGAAATGGGGACATAACTGCAGACACTGAGGAAATCCAAACAATCATTAGGTCCTACTATAAAAGCCTATATGCCACAAAATTTGAAAATCTAAATGAAATGAATAATTTTCTTGATAGATTTTTGTCTACCAAAATAAAGACAAGATCAGGTAGAAAGATTGAATAGTCCTAAATCCCTCAATGAAATAGAAGCAGTCTACAGTCTCCCTTCCAAAAAGAGCCATGGCCAGATGGATTCAGTGGAAAATTCTATCAGATCTTTAAAGAAGTGTTAACTCCAATTCTCTCCAAACTATTCCACAAAACAGAAACAGTAGAAACATTACCAAACTCATTCGATGAAGCTACAGTCACTTTGATACTTAAACCACACAAAGACACAACAATAAAATGAACTTCAGACCTGTCTCTCTTATTAACATTGATGCAAATACAGTCAATAAAATAATTGCAAACCAAATCCAAGAACATGTAGAAAACATCATCCTAAGTGAGGTATCCTAAAAGCAGAAATACACAAATGGTATATTCTCAGTTATATAGACCTCTAAAATATGATAAACGTAATGAACTCTATACACCTAAAGAAGATAAACAAGAAAGAAGACCCAGGGCAAGATGATCAATCTTTCCTGAGAAAGACAAATGTGAAGGACATTGAATGTCGGAGAAAACAAGTAACAGGACAGGGGCCTACCACAGAGGGCCTCTGAAAGACTACCTAGCAGTGTATGAAAGCAGATACTAAGACTCATACCCAAACATTCGGCAGAGTGCAGGGAATCATATGAAAGAAGAGGGAGTTAGTATGACGTGGAGAGGATAAGAGCTCCACAAGGACCAAATATATCTGAACACAAGGGTCTTATATGAGACTTTTTCTCCAACCAAGGACCATGTGTGAATATAACCTAGAACTTCTGCTCAGATGTAGCCCACTGTAGCTCAGTATCCAAGTAGGTTCCCTAATATGGGGAACAGGGACTATTTCTGACATGAACTCAATGGCAGACTCTTAGACCTCCTCACCCCGCAAGGGATGAGCAGCCCTGCTAGGCCACAGAGGAGGACCTTGCAGCCAGTCCTGAAGATAGCTGATAAAACAGGGTCAGATGAAAGGGGAAGAAGGAATTGGAAAGGAGCAGGGAGGACATGAAGGAGGGAGTGTGGGATTGGGAGGGAATGAGGGAGCAGGATACAGCTGGGACACAGAGTTAATAAAATGTAACTAATAATAAAATTTAAAAAAAGAAAAAAGGAAAATAATTATGAATAAATACAGTAATAAGGAAAAAATAAAGTTTCTCATAAAATCTCTTCCATGAGCAGCACAGAAATGCCAACCAGTTTTCAGAGTATGTAAACAACTTACTAAAATCCATTAATATAAAAGACATATAAGTAGATATCTGCTAACAAATCCCATACCTTTAAACAATTTTCATGATGGGTTATCTATATTGACAAAACCATTAAATTTATCTTCACAGGCTCATGTTTAAAACTAAATATTAAAGCAATGGAAATAGAATTTTGTTGAAAATGAAACTAACAAAACAGAAAGAATAAGTGATTTTTCTCTCTAAAGGCTTCTTTCATTTTCTATTTTCCTATGAGTGTAATAAATTCTTAAATAGGTAACTCAAAGTTACATTATTGTTACTATAGATAATTGGCATTTGTCCACTGTATTTATAATGTAAAGGCAATTCTTTTAAATATTTTTTTATTTTATTATATGTATAATGTGTCTGTGTCTGGGTATGAGAAAACAGTGTCTGTGCCTGCAGAATAGAGAAAAGGGAATCAGGTCTTGGTGCTGAAGTTAAATGTGGTTTTGAGCCATTCAGTGTGGGGTCTGGGAAGCGAACTTCAGTCCTTTTTCAAGATCAGCAATTACTCTGGATCTCTAAACCATCTCTGAAACTTCCACATATGAAATTTTATGACTTTAGAATTTATTTTCTCCCGAATGTTCTAATATTAGAGTATTCATGCCTCACAGTGTATTTTAGATTTTCCCAGTTTTTCTATTTACTGATGAAATATTTTCCATGTACATTATATACTCAATGTTTCTAATTAGACCCTGTCTTCTAGTCTAATAGGTATCTAAGTATTACAAGCCATATGTTATACTGATACATTTGTTCTCTGTAATATATATATATATATATATATATATATATATATATATATATATGTACTTAGAAACTAATTTCATGTGTATAGTCCAAAATATATCTCTAGGTTCATCTCCAAGATTATATACTTAAGTGTTCTAAGAAACCAATACTTTTGAGTCCCAGTTATAATTAATTAGTAGGGCATGCATTTGACATGCTTGAGGCTCCAGACATAATACCTAGCACACCTGAAAATAAACACACTCTTTACAACTTGGTACACACTCTTCAGCATTTTTTGTAATTTTTATTTGATTTTTTTTATTAATTACACTTTATTAATTTTGTATTCCCCCATAAGCCGCTCCCTCTTCCCCTCCCGATCCCACCCTCCCTTTCCTTTCTGCATGCATGCCACTCCCTAAGTTCACTGATAGGGGAGGTTCTCCTCTCCTTTCTGATCTTAGTCTATCAGTTCTCATCAAAATTGGCTGCATTGTCCTCTACCATGGCCTGGTAAGGCTGCTCCCCCCTCAGAGGGAGGTGATCAACAAGCAGGCCAATCAGATTATGTCAGAGGCAGTCCCTCTTCCCATTACTATGTAACCCACTTGGACACTGAACTGCCATGGGCTACATCTGTGCAGGAGTTCTAGGTTATCTCCAAGAATAGTCCTTGGTTGGAGTATGAGTCTCTGGGAAGTTCCCTGTGTTCAAATTATCTTGTTCTGTTGCTCTGCTTGTGGAGTTCCCATCCCCTCCAGCTCTTACTATTTCCCACTTATTTGATTTTTTAATCTGAATTTCTTCCCTGTTTTGGCAATAGTTGTTATAAAAAACATAAGCTGCTAATTCCTTGTAGAATTTACTTATGTTTTTCTGATGGCCAATAATATTGAGTGGTTTTTTTTTTCTATACATATATTTTTGGCTACTTTGCATTTATACAGTTTAATTAGACCACTTATTATTTTCAGAAATCATTATTTTGTGTTACAGGAAAAAGTAACAACAACACATGATATCTCTCATATGTGGATAAATTAAAACAAATATTGACCATTATATAAGATTGAATTCTTTAATAACTGAAGATTTGAATAAAAATGGATAGAGAGAGTCTGGTTGTGTCCAATGTAGGCAGCATATATACAGAGAAATATATCAAAAGAATGCTAGAAATATGTAATTATTCTATCACACTCAAAATTAAAATAAATAAATAAAAATTAAATGAGAATATGAACATCTGATAAGTAACCATACCCCAAATGGTCAAATTTATTATTCCCTTTTTATTCTCTTAAAGCTAATGATATCCCAAAATCCAGCAGATCAGAAAATTGTGCAAACCTCTCAGAACAAACTAATGCAATAATTCTTGAAGAAACTATTCCTTCTGTAGCCCATTTTATACTATGGGAATATTATGAGCAACACTCGTACAATTTGTCATTCATATCTGACACAAACCATCATCTTATTTTATCTATATAACTATAACATTTATTAAATTAACTCACACATTGTCTTGCCACCATGCAGTTTCATGTTAGCATAGTACCAGCAAGAATTTGAAATATAAGAGATCAAAATCACTGCCTTTCTAAACTATGAATACCACATTACACTGAAATTAACATTATAATTTCCTTATTATGACTTACATAGCCTATGTGGCATAGTGTATGTATCATTCTTTGAAATGTCTACATAATAATTGCCTTCATATTCAGTATGCTCTAGCCATACTCTCATCCTCTCTGTCTTTCACATGCTAAAGTGATCCCCTTCACAAGTCTTTGAACTTGATGCTATGTATTTGAAATACTTTGCCTCTAAGCGTTGACACTGATATTTCTTTTTATAAATTAGGTCACAAAAAATAATACTTTGGAAATGAACTTTCAAATATGCCTCATTGAATAGCATTTTCCAGTCACTCTTTATAAAGCTAATTAACTGCAATTTTGATTGACAGATAATATTTGCACATATTAATGAATGTACTGTGACATTGATATTCATGTATACACTGCATAACAATCAAATCTAGGAGATTAGCATATCTACCAGGTTAAATCTCACCATTTATTAAAAATGACAACATTTCAAGTTCTCTTTTCTGGTCATTTGGAAATATAAAATGCATTAATCTTAGTAATATTTATCCTAATCTAGCATGTGTACATCCAATCATTTTAACTTATAATGTTTCCTTCATAAGTCTATGAACCTTAAAGATATTTATCTATATATATGTTGTATTGTTTAATTTGACATTTATTCTTTCACTGTATTCCCCGTACTATTGCAATGCAATTACTATGGGGTGTAGTTACTACAGGACATATAGAAACAACAGTCTTTTCAATGCTTTCCCTACAGTACACAAAATAATTCTGTTTACATGGCAAATACTCAATATATGTGTGGAGAAAATAATAGTCTAATAGTCAATTTGTGGATTTAAACAAGCAATTTTCATTTTGAAATTCTATAATTCTTAGGGAAAATATCTGAAAATTATTAGTGATTATAAAGAGACTATGTGCCCCAGAAAGTACTGGTGATAGAAACGTCATTGAACACATTACAAGCAGCAGTAAGAAAATGAGAAAAAGCCCTTTAGCATAGTACATACATACTTTCAATTGACACATTGCTAATAACTATTGACCTATTTTCTCAAATGTAATACTAACAATTTACCTTTACTATAACTTATTATTTAAAAAATGTTTTAAAGGTTTGTAGTAGCTTATATTTAATTTTAATAGTAGCTTACTGTTAATATCCAGTAGGGAGCCAAAAGAAAGTTACTTATGTTGAAAAAGTCAACAACTAAACAACCTTCAGAAGCCTATAAAGGGGGGCATGGAAGCAAATAGCTAAAGAAACTAGGAGTTGAAAATATCTACTAAATAGACAAAAAGATTATTGCTGATGATTTCACACACTCTAGATACTTCAAGGAGCAATATAAACCATGAATAAAGGATATTTCCTACAAAGATCAGAAGAGGTGGTAACTTGGATGAACATGATTAAAATACACAGTGTACATGTATGAAAATTTATAAATGAAACCCTTTATGTATGACTAATGTATGCTTATGAAAACACTTAGACTATACAAAAAAAAAAAAAGCCCACAACAACAACAACAACAAAAATCTAGTAGAAACAGCCAACACTGTCCTCATTGTAACCTGGCACTTATTTAAAAAAAAGAAAATCAAACAATGATTTGAAGAAAAATTGGTTTGTTACTATTGTTCCCACAAACTTTCTTGCAGCCTTCTCTTACTGCTTTTGATTTGAGATGTGTTTGTGCTTTCTTTCAGACAATTTATAACTATGATTCTGATCTCCCACTGCTACCTATCTAAGCAAAATCCTATAGCAATTTTCCCCATTATCTTCTTGAATCTTATTTTTAAAAACTATATTCTGTGGTCCTATGACTGTGTCAAACTCCTTATTTTTATTTCTTACATTATCCCATTTTCATTTATTTATATTTTGAATCTATGAAGTATTTTTCAACTTTAATTGTATTTATATTTTTGCTGCCATGTCTGTTGAATATATTCTCAGCAGTGTTTTGCATATATCACTTTTTTACAAGTATTTTTATAAAGGTAAATGGTAAATTTTTAGCTTTGTAAAATTCAATGATCAACATTTAGGCTTCATTTAACAGTTGTTCATTCCTATCTTTTCCTATCTTTTCGATGCATTTTCTTCTCTTACCTTATAAAATTTAATCCATAAACTCTGGCTTTTGTCTTTGTAATACTGACTTCCTGTTTTCATCTTTGGGGATTTTTCATCATCTTTCCAAATTCTGCAAGTAGGCATTTTAATAAATAATAAAGTATGATCCTAAATGTTCATCAGAAATCTTAATATTTAAGAGGTTCTCTCCACCAACTGGATTACACACACACACACAAACACACAACTCTATAAACTTTGATCATAAGTTGAGTGTAACAACTTTTCTTGCAGAGATTCAATTCCAAGCATCCATATGGGAGCATACAATAGTCAGAATCTTTAATTCTAGAGAATCCAATGGTCTTTTCACACCTATAAGAACAACAGATACACACTTTGTATCCAGACACACATTCAAACAAATCATTCATGATCATAAAAAAATGAAATAATAGTGATAAAAATTAAATATATATTAATTATTAGAAAGAAATCAAAGAGAATTTATTTTTCAAAGACTGAGTAGTTTGTTCAGATGATAAATCATATATTAATACTGTGGTGGTTTGAATGAGATTGTCTCCATAATCTTTGGCAGTTAAATAATTGGTCCCTAGTTGATTGAATATGGCCTTGCAGGAGGAAGTACGTCAATGAGGGCAGGCTTTGAGAGTTCCAAGACTAATGTCATTTCAAGTTCATGCTTTCTACTTTCTGCTTATTGTGAGCTCTCAGCTGTTCCTTCTACCATGTCTACCTGCTGCCATGCTTTCTGTAACCATAAATCAAAAATAACTTCCTCCTTATTTTTTTCCCTTTTTAAAATTTTTTATTAATTACACTTTATTTATTTTGTATCCCCCCATAAGTCCCTCCCTCCTCCCCTCCCCTTTCTGCATGCATGCCACTCCCCAAGTCCACTGATAGGGGAGGTTCTCCTCTCCTTTCTGATCTTAGTCTATCAGTTCTCATCAAAATTGGCTGCATTGTCCTCTACTGTGGCCTGGTAAGGCTGCTCCCCACTCAGGGGGAGGTGATCAACGAGCAGGCCAATCAGATTATGTCAGAGGCAGTCCCTCTTCCCATTACTATGTAACCCACTTGGACAATGACCTGCCATGGGCTACACCTGTGCAGGGGTTCCAGGTCATCTCCACGAATAGTCCTTGGTTGGAGTATGAGTCTCTGGGAAGTTCCCTGTGTTCAAATTACCTTGTTCTGTTGCTCTGCTTGTGGAGTTCCCGTCCCCTCCAGCTCTTACTATTTCATATGTTGCATTTGTCATAGAATTTTATCAAAGCAATAGAAACGAAACTATCACAAATACCATTTGAGATTTAAATATTCTAAATATTTTACCACAAGAAGGAATTGAAAATTGTTTGGTAAAAAAAAGATAATAATAAAAATCACAGTATAAAGAGACAAATTGCATACTATTACTTGGCAGCAAAGTTTTATGCCTATAATAGCAGCATTTGATAAGGAGGATTGCAAGCCCAATGATATCCAGTGCTGTATGGTAAGATTTTATATGTAAAAAAAAATGGGAAATTATAACAAAACTATCTTGGTAATGAAATGGAAAGAAATGAAAAAGGAAAAATAAATTGAGTATAAAACTAGAATAAAATATAGGCGAGCTGTTAGGATGTGCAGTGGGTAAAAGTGCTTGCTGCAAATCTGATATTCTGAGTTGAACCCTGAAACTCCAATGGTTGAAGGAGTGAATGGGTTCATTAAAGTTGGTCTTTGAGCTTCATATGTGCATGTTGCAACACATACTGCCCCATCAACAAACTTTACATATAATATTTAATGTAGTTCTAATACAAGTCTATAGAAAGACAAACATTCATTAATAGTAATTATTATATTATCAAAACCACAAATATTGAGAAAATGCCAGGTTCCTGGACCTCTACATAGGATGGCTATGAAGGGATACTTTCTTTACTATTTCTTCACTATCTTAAGGTATGCATGACCTTGTAGGAACAGAGTCTGTGCTTCTTTTCTTTTCCATTATGGTGCCTGTCAGCCTTGGACCCAGAAACTATGATTTTGTAGCAGAGCTGGATGTAGTTAGTCTGTGCTTTCTTGTGTCTCAATATAGATTTACATGGACTTCAAACTTTTGCAGGCTACTCCAAGTTTCTTGTACAGGAAAATATGCTGATGTGGGGATGTGACAACATTATAGGAAGCAACAATCCACAAGAAAAGATGGCAGTCGTCAAAAGCACAAGTGCTGCATGTGATGGGTCCTCAACTTCCTGCAACTTATCAAGGAAGTAATCATTTGCACCCACGTGATCCCCATATGCAGAACACTGGTATGATCCCCATATGCAGAACAGTTGGTTGTTGTAAATGGAATGTGGGTCATAATCACTCAAATATCTAACAGTATTTCACTGTGTGGAGCTCCCATGGACCAGACTTAGTTTTCCCCTGTTCTGAAACAAGTTCTCCAGGCCAACACTTACTAGATGAGTGCATGACCTTGGATGTGATTTCTTGGATACAAGAAAATGCAAGTGACTTTACTAATGGAGTTTCAGAGTCAGTTGGGAATACTTAAATGCACCCTGCCACTACACTGTGCCAGTCCCCAAACCAGGAAAGAAGTGATAGTTATCCAAATTTAATACTATATCACTACTACAACACCCATTTCTGGTTACACTGTAAATCTTTAATACTGAGTACAGTATTAATTTGCATTTTCCAAATAACTCTTATTTCTCCCTTTTTTCAGTACCTTCATTACACTACTGCCTAAATGAAATTCTGATTCATTGTTTTCTCACCCTGTACCTCATTTTCCAATATTCTCTACTAATACTGTGTTTTTGCAAAATTGAAACAATGATGAATGTTTTCTGAGGCCTCAGACTCGTATTTTGCCACAGTTCTGCTTCAAGTTCAATTCATACACAAAGGGTATATGCTCACTCATAAGTGGATATTAGACATATAATGTAGGATAAACATACTAAAATCTGTATACCTAAGGAAGCTAATCAGTTAGGAAGACTGTGGCTAAGATGCTCAATCACCATTCAGAAAGGCAAAGAGGATGGACATCAGGGGAGGGAGAAAACAGGGAACAGGATAGTAGCCTACCACAGAGTACCTCTGAAAGGCTCTACTCTGCAGCGTATCAAGGCACATACTGGGACACATAGCCAAAATTTGGGCAGAGTGCAGGAACTGTTATGAAAAAAATGGGAGACAGTAATACCTGGAGAGGACAGGAGCTCCACAAGGACAGCAACAGATCCAAAAAATCTGTGCACAGGGGTCTTTTCTGAGACTGATATTCCAACCAAGGACGGCTCATGAGATGGTCTGGAACCCCTGCACAGAGATCGCCCATGGCAGTTCGGTGTCCTAGTGGGTTCATAGTGATGGGGACAAGGACTGTCTCTGACAGGAACCGATTGGCCTGCTCTTTTATCACCTCCCCCTGAGGGGGAAGAAGTCTTACCATGCCACAGAGAAAGACAATACAGCCACTCCTGATGAAAGCTGATAGACTAGAATCACAGGGAAGGGGAGGAGGACCTCTGTTATCAATGGACTGGGAGAGGGGCACTAGTGGGGAAGAGGGAAGAAGGGTGGGATTGGGAGCGGAGGTGGGAGGGAGCTACTGGGAGGATACAAAGTGAATAAACTGTAATTAATAAAAATAAAAAAATAAAAAAATTTAAAAAAGAAAAAAAATCAATTCATTAAAGTTATCTTTCCCTATGTTCAGCTCTCCTGATATAGTAAGCATTTATTAACAATAAATGAAAAAAAAAGACACCATGAAAGAAAGAAAGAAAGAAAGAAAGAAAGAAAGAAAGAAAGAAAGAGCAGTATATGGGAAGGTTTAGAAATTGGTGTGATTTTATTATAATCTCAAAAAACATTGGCAAAAGTGGACTTGGGGAAGGGCATGTTTGAAGAAGGGGGAAGGAAGGTGAGATTAAGAGGGGAGGACGGGGGTTTATGGGGGGATACAAAGTGAATAAAATGAATTAATAAATTCAAAATAAATAAATAAATTTCTGATATCTAGTACTGAAAACTTCAATGCCCTTCTGCTCTCACAGTATGCTAAGAGTAGCTGGTGTCTAGATGTTCTGCCTAAATTTCTGATGATGCTGGTGTGAGTGTGTGATGCTACACTAGTCTTTTTTTCCCCTTCACTTCTGAGAATTAACACCATTGCTTTTAATTTTTTTGTGTCAAATATCATTATGTGGGAAGACGCTAATGAATAGAGGAATCCATCTCTGGAATAGATAAGTACCATAAAGCTGAAACAAGCTTTTGCAGGCACCACAAATTAAGAATTCCACTTTTGTCTCAAAGCTTCCATTATACTAACTTTTCTGTGGGTTTTAAATATTTATTAATTTTGGAGGCAGAAGCTTCTTAACTATGCTATTTGTAGTGTCCATTTGAGAGATTGCAGTTGAATACACATGCCATCTAATTATTTCAAAAGGAAGACAATATGGCTTAATATATAGAAATATGCTAAAAAATGACGATAATATTAAAAGAATTCTATTTCTTTGACCTAAAGTCAGCCTTGTTTGTGTCCTTCCCAGTGGGGTTTTCTCCCTACAAGGAAATGCAGTCGCTGGTGCCCTGGGGCACATAGTTCTGTCTGTGAAGGGGAGTCAGGCACACAGCAGGTCTCTGTGCTTGCTGCTGGAGCTCTGCTCAGGGTTGGCCGCTGTGTGCCTACCAGTCTGCCAAACCTTTTCCAGGGATAGACTGGGTGACCTGAATCCCCTTTGCTTCCTTCCCTGTGGGGTTTCCTCGAGACTGGGACTCCCAGTCTATGCTGTTTTGGTTCCCACAGTTCAGTGTGGGTTAGGTGATCAGGGCATGCATGCGCATGGCTCTGGTCTGCCAACCGAGACCCAGGATTTCTTCTGGGTCCTGGCTGAGTGACCTGGACCAGACTGGACTAGACTAATTCCTACACCGTGGAGTTTCCTCTCACCTGGGAAACATGATCACTGGTGTTTTAAGGCCCAGAGTTCAGTCTCTTGGTCGCTGTACTGACATTGCTGTCCTGCTCCTCAGACACATTGTCCTCCCAGCACCACCATCTTGCTAACAGTAATTGTCACCCCTTACTATAGCTGTGTAGTACATCCTGAGATCATGGATGGAGGTACCTCCAGACTCTCTGTTATTGTACTGGATTGTTTTAGTAATTATGGGGTTTTGTTTTTCCAAATGAAATTCAGAATTTTTCTTTCACAGTCTGTAAAGAATTGTGTTGGTATTTTGATGGGAATTGCATTGAATTTGTAGATTTCTTTTGGCAGGATGGCCATTTTCACAATGTTAATCCTACCAATCCATGAGTATGGGAGATATTTCCATCTTCTGATATCTTCTTCAATTTCTTTCTTCAGAGACTTGAAGTTTTTTTCAAGCAGGTTTTCCACATGTTTGGTTAGAGTCACTCCAAGGAACTTTATGTTATTAGTAGCTATTGTGAAGGGTTTTGTTTTCCTAATTTGTCTCTCAGAACTTTTGTCTTTCCTATACAGGAAGGTTACTGATTTTTTGAGTTTATTTTGTATCCAGCCACTTTACTGAAAGTGCTTATAAGCTGAAGGAGTTCTCTGGTTGAATTTGGGGGATAGCTCACATATACTATCTTATCATATGCAAATAATGATACTTTGACTTCTTCCTTTCTAATTTGTATCCCCTTGATCTCCTTTAGTTGTCTTATTGCTCTCGCTAGGACTTCAAGTATTATGTCTCTGAGTTCAGTGCGATTGATTTAAGTTTCTATCCTTTTAGTTTGACATTGGCTATAGGCTTGCTATATATTATCTTTATTATGTCAGGCTTTGCCTTGAATCCCTGAACTCTCCAAGACTTCAAAGATGAATGGGTGTTGTATTTTGTCAAATGCTTTTTTGGCATTTAAGGAAATGATCATTTTTTTTTCTCTGTTAGTTTGTTTATATGATGGATTGAATTATTGGATTTCCATCTATTGAAACTCCTCTGCACACCTGGCATAATGCCTACTTGGTCCTGTTTGATGATATCTTTTATGTGTTCTTGGATTTGGTTTGTAAGTATTTTGTTCAGTATTTTTTATCAGTGTTCATAAGAGAGATCAGTTTGAAGTTGTCTTTTTTTTGTTGGGTCTTTGCGGGGCTTAGGTATCAAGGTGACTGTGGCTTTCAGAATGGGTTTGGTAATGTTCCTTCTGTTTCTATTTTGTGGTATAGTTTGAAGAGAATTTGAGGTTAGCTCTTCTTTGAAGATAGAGTAGAATTCTGTGCTGAAACCTTCTGGCTTTGGGCTTTTTTTGGAAGGGAAATATTTTTTTTTAATATTTAAATCAGATGAAACACATTTATTACTTTAAATTTTTATGCTTGGTGAGCTATAGACATTAAAAGTCGTCTTCTAGCTTTTTAATATACATTGAGACTGGGAAGAGAGAAAGAAGGTATGCGCAAGTGTTCATCAGTAGATACTAATCATAGTTATAAATTCAAGGGCTGAAAAGATGGCTCCATCTGTAATGAAACTTGCTGCCAGGCCTAGTGACCTAAACATGATCCTGAAGACCTCCATGGTGAAAAAAGAGAATTAACTCAAAGTTTTTCTGTGACTACAATTTCTATGCCCTGGAAGGGAAACTTTTGATGACTGTTTTAATTTTTTATTTTTTATTTTTTTTACCTTGGGGAGATATTGGACTATTTAATCTGTTTACCTGATCTTGATTTAATTTTGGTAAATAGAATGTATCAAGATTATTAGAATATTGTTCATTTCATTTAGATTTTCAAATTTTGTGGCATATAGGCTTTTGCAGTAACACCTAATGATTGTTTGGATTTCCCTTGCTATGTCTTCCTTTTTATTTCTTATTTTGCTAATTTGGATAGTTTCTTTCTGCTGTTTAGTTAGTTTGGCTGAAGGCTTGTCTTGTTGATTTTCTCAAAGAACCAGATCTTGGTCTCATTCATTCTTTGACTTTTTTCTTTGTTCCTAACTCATTGATTGAGCCTCTGAGTTTTGTTATTGCCAATTGTCTATACCTTTTAGGTGTGTCTGCTTCTTTTTTTCTAGGTCTTTTAGATGTGCCATTAAATTGCTTATATGAGATGTTTCCAAATTCTTTCTGGAGGCACTTAGTGCTATGAACTTTCCTGTTAGCACTGCTTTCATTATGTCCCAAAGGTTTGGGTAAGTTGTGCCTTCATTTTCATTGAATTTTAGGAAGTCTATAATTTCTTCTTTCATTTCTTTCCTGACCAAGCTGTCATTGAATAAAGAGTTGTTCAGTTTCCATGTGTATGTAGGCTTTTTTTTTTATTTCTGTTGTTGTTGAGGTCTAATTTTAGGCCATTGTGGTCTGATGGTATACATGTGATTATTTCAGTCTTCTTGTATCTGTTGAGGCTTGCTTTATGCCCAACTATATAGTCAATTTTTAAGGATTCTTACTCCAGATACTAAGTATTTTCTATTGATGTGCAAGAAAGAATATCATTATCTGTATTCTGAAGATTTGATAGTTTAAAGATATCACCAAAATAAAAACTGAAGATGTGACTCTGTTGTTGTGACAAGTCTTCCATTATATGGATATTTATACCGATCACTATTCAAATAAATATAATGAATTTATGAAACAGATTAATTTGTTTGCTTCACCGTATAGCACCTTCTATCACAGAGAAAAGTTTTAACACTGAGAAGACTGATGACTTTGGTAACAGTTTCTGAATTCTAATGAATGGTCTTATTTTCTAATTCTGAAATTCATACAGATTTTCTCTTTAAGGTGTTCAAATTTTGTTTTCTCTAAGTAATATACAAGATTCTAATAGTTACAAAAATACCTATACACTATTTTTATTTAGTGTATATGTGTGTATCTATGCATTATTTTTATTTCTGTTTATATGCATGTGTCTACATGAGTCAGTATGTCCATGCTTATGGAGGCCAGAGGATGTTGGATTTTCTGAAACTGGACTTAAATTTGTTTGTGAGCCACCTTATATGAGTTCTGTGAACCAGTCATGAGTCCTCTGCTGGAGATATAAATGCTCTTAACCTCTTAAACATCTATCCTTCAATGAATTTAACTTTTCCTTCCTCTTCTTTGGTAACTCTTTCTTGAACCTACCTTAATTGGTGTTGTTTATTTATAACCACCTTTTAAATAAGAACTAATGTTTAATTAAAAGAGCAACTTATTTTGTGATCATTAGTATACAAGAGATCAACTAATAATGAATTTACTGTCTACACTCTTAAGTCACTCTTGTATGTTTCTAAGTGATGTGTCTCTTCTGGAAGAGATTCATTTGAACGTCCATAGTGAAAGAGCTGTTGGGCAGGAGCTTTATCAGTGATGTGATAAAAACACTTTAGATGTTTCACCAATGATGAGAATAACCAGAGAAGTACACCAACCTTTCTCCTTCTACTAGCTGATCTAACTCTTGTATCAACAACCAAATGAAAGCAAATCATCAACAATTATTAAAACAACTCTGACATGTCTACATGTTGTTCATGATAAAAGTTAAGTTGGATATATAAAGGCTGTGTCTAGAAACCTGAAAAAACAGAATATAATTAAGTAACAAATTTAAGTGAGAAGAAGAAAAATTCATAATTTTGTTGCCATATACCTGATTTTAATTGCTCAGATGCATTTATAACAAAATATTAACATTAAGTTCAAAAGGAACCTTTTATTTATATTCTTGTTAACATATATGTCTAAACTAATATTTTATTTATGAGTGTTTTATTATTTGATTATATTTTTAGTTCATCAATTTTTAAATATCTCTGAATTGTAGTTCCAATCCAAAGCCATATAGCCAGTAATCTGAATAAGAGTCATTTCATTTTCAATTATCTAAAATTATATAGCTAGAAATATGGTGACATCCTTTCCACAAGCTAGAATCTCAAGACTATGAAGAAGACTCCACAGTACTGGAAATAAAGACGCAAACAAAGAAAGTGTAACCAAAAACAAGGAACATAGTTAAGCTGTTGGATAGTGCTACCAGGTGTGAAATTAAAAGGAAAGGGGAATAGGGAAAATATTCTAAATAATGCAAACATCTAGGAAGTTACCACTTACACATACAGACATACTTACATATCTAGATTTTCTTTTGATGTCTTTGGTTTCTTAAATGCTACCTCTGCTTCATTTAAGTAGAATTATTCACAAACTATATATATCAAAAGAAAAAGAAAAAATACTAGAAGATAGTTTAAATAGGCTGGTTTATTACAAAGATAATGAACCGGGAATTTAAGAGTATCTTACTTGCAAAACATGTTTCAAGAGCTTGTAGTTATTTCAGGTTTAGAGATGCTGTATACTTTTCTTAATCCTGTGGCTATTGTTTCACCCATTGATGCCATAAAACTTAAGATCATATTTATGGGTTAAGGATGAGGCTTGTTTCCATTTCTTCATTCAGTTTTTCCTGTCTTCTGAAGCAATGTGACAAAATAAGCTCATGCTCTAGTTACTATCCCTTCTTTGGCACCATGGGCTTTATCCTTCTATAACTATTAGCAAAATATTTTTATGCTTTAAGTTGTTTTTTTTATCACCATACTTCATTAGAATAACAGAAGTAAAGCTAAGGTACTACTTTCAACAAAATATAACCAGAATTGCATGACAAAAAATTACTTTCTTTTATTCCAAATATTTCTCAGTATCATTGTGTAATAATCTCAATCATTTTTTAAATCTTTTTCAAAGAAATATAAATGATCCTGCTTGTACACATTTTCTCAAGAATTTTTGATGAAAATAAATATTATGCTTACAGAAAGTAACATATCTTCCGTATTTTTCCAGTAGAAAATACTTCATTTTGATTGGAATTAAGTTTCTAGGCTACCTAAATCTAATTAGTGAAATAAGTGCTAAGAACACCTTGAGTGATATATTACCATATTTTCTTCACACAGTCTTGTTGTCTTCACACAGTATCCTAGGTAAGTTCGTTTGTTATTATTTGGAAATATATAAGAACTATTTTAATAGAGTTGAAGAATAATTGACTTGAGATGAAATAAAGTTGGCCAATTGTCATATTCTCTAAAGTTTATTAAAGGCTTATACAACTCAAAAGAGGTTCAGAAATGCAATATCATTGAGACATAATAACCCTAATTCTGCAACTCTTCTGGAAGAAAAGTATTAGGTGATGCTGATCTTGATTAAATTCTAGTTTTCTAATATAAGTGATATCCATACAAGATCCAGACTCTGAATTCATGTCAGAGACAATCCTTGTTCCCCTTACTAGGGTACCCACTTGGATGCTGAGCTGCCATGGTCTACGTCTGAGCAGGGGTTCAAGATTATATCCATGATCAATCCTAACTTAGAAAGACAAATATGATGGACATTGGAAGATGGAGAAAACAAGAAACAGGACAGGATCCTACCATACAGGCCCTCTGAAAGACTTACCTAGCAGTGTATCAAAGCAGATGCTGAGACTTCTGAGTCTCAGAAAACCTTGGGCAGAGTGCAGGGATTCATATGAAAGAAGGGGGAGTTAGTAATACCTGGAGAGGGTGGGAGCACCACAAGGAACAAATATATCTGGGCACAGGGGACTTTTCTGAGACTGATTCTCCAACCAAGGAACAAAATACCATCTCATTCCTGGAAAATGATGACCTTGAACAATAGATTTTCTTCCCTCTTACTTGCTTTCTTTGTGCTAATACATTTAAAATTAGCTAGTCCCCCAAAGGGCTATGGATTAGGGCCCCACACAATTAGAAAAATACACAGCTATCACCTGAGTTAGGATAAAAACAAACAAACAAAATAAAACAAGTCAACTTCCTTTTTCAATATTATTATTAGCCCAGTTTTGGTTTTGACACATACTTTTTAGAAACAAACAAACAATAAACAAAAAAATAAAATCCTTGATGAGCTACATTTGCATTGTTTTCTGTCCCTTTGAGGAATTCTGCAATAGCTTTTTGTTTGTTTGTATAACATATAATTATCCTTTTTCCAACTCTTAATACTGGAATAACAGGCATGTGTCACCACTCTTGGGTTATGTAGGGTTTGAATCTAGGGATTCATGCATGCTAGGCAATTACTTTAGTAAATAAACCAAGTTCTAAACTACTAAAAAGTATAAGATATCTTAAGTATGTTAGATACAGCTGGTAGTTTAAAATACCGGAATAGGATAAAATTTTCTTATATGAATTGCTCTCCCTCCTCACTGAATAATTATCTTTCATAAATCTCACCCCAGTAAAATATTCAGAAAGAGGTAAGAATCACTATAAGGTATTATAGAAATATTAATATGAGGTTATAACTAGAGTTGTGATAGTAGCATTGCAATGGAAGAAATTTAAAAAAATAAAAGTAGAATCAACTGACCCAGTGTTTTAAGATCTATGTATAGAATATGGTTAAGAGAAGATGAAATATCAAATACAATATTGATTCATGAGCTTTGAACATGAGGATAATGAGTTAACATTTTATTTAACATTTCTGATGTTCAAACAAATTATACAAAAGCATTCTAACTGGAAGAGTGCAATTTCATCCTTTAAGAACTATTGTGACAAAACAACAAAAATTATTTTTCACAATAATCAAGAAGTTGCATATTTTACTATCTATACTGTGACTTATAATCTCCTTTACTTTTGTAACTTCTCCCAAGTTCTATTTTTAACCCTCTTATCTCTACCCAACTAGGTTATTTTATTTTTTTATCTAGTCCTAAGATCTCCTATGTTCATTCTTTTTAAATTCTTTATACTCTTTAGTACCCTCAAGATGTTTTAAAATATCATTATCCACTTTCCTTAAGATATTAACTCCCTTTTTCTCAATAGAACTGAATGCCAACTTACACTTCTTACTCAAAGTTAACTATGTAGCCTAAAGATTGGAAAGCATGGAATGAGCTTACTAGCACCCTTTTGTCCCACTGGCACTCATAATCTCTGTTCAGAAGTGTTCCTATACCATTGCAACAATTCTACTGTTATATTCTTGCTAATAGTTCTATATATTCTTTTTCATGTGCCTTCTGTTGTTTTTGCTAAATTTCAAAACATTTTATTAAAAGATTTTACCATTTAAACTACAGATTTTCAGCTTTCTGTATTGACTGCTAACACCTGAGATGTCCTTGATTTCTAAATTTGTGAATATTTACAATGTTTTAGTTTTAATTTTTATCTCTGCCTTCCTTGACATAGAATGTAGCATTCTCTCTCTCTCTGTCTCTCTCTGTCTCTCTCTCTCTCTCTCTCTCTCACACACACACATACACACACACACACACACCTGTCTGCTGAAAACATTACCTGTTTTTTTTGTTGTTATTTTGTTTTTTTTTTAATTTTTTATTAATTACACTTTATTCATTTTGTATCCCCCCATAAGCCCCTTCCTCCTCCCCTCCCGATCCCACCCTCCCTTCCCTTATACATGCATGCCACTCCCCAAATCTACTAATAGGGGAGGTTCTCCTCTCCTTTCTGGTCTTAGTCTATCAGTTCTCATCAAAAGTGCCTGCATTGTCCTCTACTGTGGCCTGGTAAGGCTGCTCTCCCCTCAGGGGGAGGTAATCAAAGAGCAGGGCAATCAGATTATGTCAGAGGCAGTCCCTCTTCCAATTACTAGGTAACCCATTTGGACACTGACCTACCATGGGCTACATCTGTGCAGGGGTTCTAGGTTATCTCCATGAATAGTCCTTGGTTGGAGTGTGAGTCTCTGGGAAGTTCCCTGTGTTCAAATTTTCTTGTTCTGTTGCTCTCCTTGTGGAGTTCCTGTCCTCTCCAGCTCTTACTGTTTCCCACTTCTTACATAAAATTCCATTCAAACTGCCCAACAGTTGGCCATCAGGCTCAGCCTCTGCTTTGATAGTCTGCAGGGCAGAGGCTTTCAGAGGCCCTCTGTGGCAGATTCCAAGGTTGTTTCCTGTTTTCTTCTTCTGGCTTTCAGAGGCCCTCTGTAGCAGTTTTCTAGGTTGTTTCCTGTTTTCTTCTTCTTCTGATGTCCATCCTCTTTGCCTTTCAGGATGGGGATTGAGCATTTTAGTTATGGTCCTCTCTTTTGCTTAGTTTGTTTAGATGTACAGATTTTAGTGGGTTTATGCTATGTTGTATGTTTATATGAGTGAGTATATACTGTGTGTGTCTTTTTGCTTCTGGGACAACTCACTCAGGATGATCCTTTCCAGTTCCCACCATTTACCTCCAAATTTCATGATTTCTTTATTTTTCATTGCTGAGTAATATTCTATTGTACAGATGTACCACAATTTCTGCATCCATTCTTCAGTTGAGGGGCATCTGGGTTGTTTCCAGCTTCTCGCTATTCCAAATAAAGCTGCTACAAACATGGTTGAGCAAATGTCCTTTTTGTATACTTGAGCCTCTTTTGGATATATGCCTAGGAGTGGTATGGCTGGATCTTGGGGAAGTGCTATTCCTAGTTGTCTGAGGAAACACCAGATTGATTTCCAGAGTGGTTGTACAAGTTTACATTCCCACCAGCAGTGGAGAAGGGTTCCCCTTTCTCCACAACCTCTCCTGCATGTGTTGTCATTTGAGTTTTTCATTTTGGCCATTCTCATGGGTGTAAGGTGAAATCTCAGGGTTGTTTTGATTTGCATTTCCCTAATGGCGATACTCCTCTACAGAGGAATTCTCTCTTTAGCTCTGTTCCCCATTTTTTAATTGGATTACTTTGTTTGCTGCTTTTCAGCTTCTTTAGTTCTTTATATATACTGGATGTGAGTCCTCTGTCAGATAAAGGGTTGGTGAAGATTCTTTCCCAGTCTGTGGCAGTCGCTTTGTTTTGATGATGGTGTCCTTTGCTTTGCAGAAGCTTTTCAGTTTCATGAGGTCCCATTTATTGAGTGTTGCTCTTAGAGCCTGTGCTGTTGGTGTTCTGTTCAGGAAGTTGTTTCCTGTACCAACGAGTTCTAGGGTATTCCCCACTTTTTTTTTTTCTAGCCGATTTAATGTGTCTGGTTTTATGTTGAGGTCTTTGATCCACTTGGACTTCAGTTTTGTGCAGGGTGATAAGTATGGATCTATTTTCATTTTTCTACATGTAGACATCCAGTTGGACCAGCACCATTTGTTGAAGATGCTATCTTTTTTCCATTGTGAGGTTTTGGCATCTTTGTCAAAGATCAGGTGTCCGTAAGTGTGTGGGTTTATTTCTGGGTCTTCTGTTCGGTTCCATTGATCCACAATTCTGTTTCTATGCCAGTACCATGCAGTTTTTAAAAATGTTGCTCTATAGTACAACTTAAGATCAGGGATGGAGATAGCTCCAGAATATCTTTTATAGTAGAGGATTGTTTTAGCAATTCTGGGTTTCTTGTTACTCCTTATGAAGCTGAGAATTTTTCTTTTCAGGTCTGTAAAGAACTGTGTTGGCAATTTGAGCGGAATTGCATTGAATCTGTAGATTGCTTTTGGTAAGATGGCCATTTTTATTATGTTAATCCTGCCAAGCCATGAGCATGGGAGATCTTTCCATCTTGTGATATCTTCTTCTAATTCTTTCTTCTGAGACTTGAAATTTTTTTTCATACAAGTCTTTGACTTGCTTGGTTAGGGTTACTCCGAGGTACCGTATGTCATTTGTGGCTATTGTGAAGGGTGTTGTTTCCCTAATTTCTTTCTCAGCCCTTTTATCTTTTGTATACAGGAGGGCTACTGATTTTTTTTAGTTAATTTTGTATCCAGCCACTTTGCTGAAGGTGTTTATTAGCTGTAGGAGTTCCCCAGTAGAGTTTTTGGGGTCACTCACGTATACTATCATATCAATTGCAAATAGTGATAATTTGACTTCTTCCTTTCCAATTTGTATCCCCTTGATCTCCTTCAACTGTCTTATTGCTCTAGCAAGGACTTCCAGCACTATGTTGAAGAGATATGGAGAGAGTGAGCAGCCTTGTCTTGTCCCTGATTTCAGTGGGATTGCTTTAAGTTTATCTCTGTTCAGTTTGATGTTGGCTATAAGCTTGCTGTATATTCCCTTTACTATATTTAGATATGTGCCTTGTATCCCTGATCTCTCCAGTACTTTAAACATGAATGGATGTTGGATTTTTTCAAATGCATTTTCATCATCTAGGGAGATTATAATGTGTTTTTTTTTCTTTCAGTTTGTTAATATGGTGGATAACATTGATGGATTTCCGTATATTGAACCACCCCTGCATACCTGGGATGAAGCCTACTTGGTCATAGTAGATAATATCTTTGATGTGTTCTTGTATTCGGTTTGCAAGTATTCTGTTAAGTATTTTTGCATCAATGTTCATAAGGGAGATTGGCCTGAAATTCTCTTTCTTTGTTGAATCTTTGTGAAATTTATGTACCAAGGTGACTTTGGCTTCAGAGAATGAGTTTGGTAATATTCCTTCTGTTTCTATTTTGTGGAATAGTTTGAAGAGAATTGGAGGTAGCTCTTCTTTGAAGGTCTGGTAGAATTCTGCCCTGAAACCATCTGGTCCTGGGCTTTTTTGGATGGGAGACTTTTGATGATTGCTTCTATTTCTTTGGGGGATATAGGACGATTTAATTGATTTACCTGGTCCTGATTCAGCTTTGGTAAGTGAAATCGATCAAAAAAATTGTCCATTTCGTTTAGATTTTCAAATTTAGTGGCATATAGACTTATGAAGTAAGTCCTAATGATTGTTTGGATTTCCTCAGTGTCTGTAGTAATGTCCCCCTTTTAATTTCTTATTTTTTTGATTTGGATGGTGTCTCTCTGCCTTTTAGTTAGCTTGGCTAAGGGTTTGTCGATCTTGTTGATTTTCTCAAAGAACCAGCTCTTGGTTTCATTGATTCTTTGAATTGTTTCATTTGTTTCTAATTGATTGATTTCAGCCCTTAGTTTGATTATTTCCAGCCATCTACTCCTTTTCGATGTGTCTGGTTCTTCTTTTTCTAGGGTTTTTAGGTGAGACACTAAGTTGCTTGAATGAGCTGTCTTGAATTACTTCTTGAAGGCACTTAGTGCTATGAACTTTCCTCTTACCACTGTTTTTATGGTTTCCCACTAGTTTGGGTATGTTTTGACTTCATTTTCATTGCATTCTAGGAAGACTTTAATTTCTTTCTTTATTTCTTCCCTGACCCAGCTGTCTTTTAGTAGCAAGTTGTTCAGTTTCCATGTATGTGTAGGCTTTTTGGTATCTCTGTTGTTATTGAGGTCCAGCTTTATTCCATGGTGATCAGACAGGATACAAGGGATTATTTCAATATTTTTGTATCTGTTGAGGCTTGCTTTGTGACCAACTATATGGTCTATTTTGGAGAAGGTTCCATGAGGTGCTGAGAAGAAGTTAAATTCTTTTGTGTTTGGGTGTAAGTTCTGTAAATGTCTCTTAGGTCCATTTGATTCATGACCTCTGTTAGAGATATTATTTCTTTGTTTAATTTCTGTTTAGTGGACCTGTCCTTTGTTGAGAGTGGGGTGTTGAAGTCTCCCACTATTAGTGTGTGGGGATCTATGTGTCATTTAAATTTTATCAATGTTTCTTTCACAAATGTGGGTGCCCTTGTATTTGGGGCATAGATGTTCAGGATTGTGATGCCTTCTTGGTGGAATTTTCCCTTGATGAATATGAAGTGTCCTTCCCCATCTCTTTTGATTAATTTTGGTTGAAAGTCTATTTTATCAGATATTAGAATGGCTACTCCTGCTTGCTTCTTGGATCCATTTGCTTGGAAAGCCGTCTTCCATCCCTTAACCCTCAGGTAATGTCTATCTTTGTGACTTAGGTGTCTTTCTTGTATACAACAGATTGCTGGGTTTTGTTTATGCATCCATTCTGTTAGTCTGTGTCTTTTTATTGGAGAATTAAGTCCATTAATATTGAGAGAGATTAATGACCAGTGGCTGTTAGATCCTTTGTATTTGATGTTGGCTGTGGTCATATGGTTGTGTGCTTGGTTGCTTTTTGTTTTACTGTAGTGGGGTTATTTATTTCCTGTGTTTTCTTGAATGTAGGTAGTTTTCTTGGGTTGTATTTTCCGTTCTAGTGTCTTCTGTAATGCTGGATTTGTTTTTAGGTATTGTTGAAATTTGTTTTTGTCATTGAATATCTTGTTTTCTCCGTCTATGAGGACTGAGACTTTTGGTGGGTATAGTAGCCTGGGCTGACATCTGTGTTCTCTTAGGGTCTGCATGATATCCATCCAGGCCCTTCTGGCTTTCATTGTCTCTGTTGAAAAGTCAGGTGTGATTCTAATGGGTTTGCCATTTTATGTTACTTGGCCTTTTTCCCTTGCAGCTTTTAGTATTTTTTCTTTGTTCTGTATACTTATGGTTTTGATTATTATGTGGTCGGAGGATTTTCTTTTTTGGTCTAATTTACTGGGTTTTCTATAGGCCTCTTGTATTCTTATTGGCCTCTCCTTTAAGTTGGGGAAATTTTCCTCAATGATTTTGTTGAAAATATTTTCTGGGCCTTGGTGCAGGGAATCTTCTTTTTCCTCTATTCCTATTATTCTTAAGTTTTGTCTTTTTATGTTGACTTGAATTTCTTGGACTGTCTGTGACAGGAATTTTTTTAGATTTAACATTTTCTTTGACAGATACATCTATTTCTTCCATTGTATCTTCCACAGCTGAGATTCTTTCTTCCATTTCTTGTAGCCTATTGGTTATGCTAACCTCTGTAGTTCCTGCTTTCTTCCCTAAGTTCTTTCTCTCCAGAATTTCTTCCATTTTTTTTTCCAATTCTATCGTCAGGTCTTGAGCTATTTTCTTGGTTTCCTTCACCTGTCTGACTGTATTTTCATGTTTTTCCGTCAATTTCTTCAGTTGTTTGTTTGAACATTCCACTTATTCTTTTATTTCTTTCAGTGATTTAAGCATTACCTCTCTAAAGGCCACAAACTGTTTGGCTGCAGCTTCCTCTATTTCTTTTCGTATTTTATTTGTTTCCTCTGTTATCTTCTTCGTGAGCATAGATGTTAGGTCATCTCCTTGAATTTCAATTATGCTGGGGTGTCTAGGGCTATTTGCCCCTGGATAACTGGGTTCTGGAGATGCGATATTGCTCTGGCTTTTGTTGGTTGAACTTTTACGCTGTCCTCTACCCATTGGGCTATCTTAGTTGTTTGAAGTTAGTTTCTGGTTGTTCCTGGACTCTTGTAGTGGAGAGGATCTTTTTGGCAGGAAGATGGTTTTTCCTGAAGGAAGCCTTCTCAGCTTTTTGGGTATAGTCACTGGATGGCTGGTGTTTTTCAGGAATTTCTTCAGATCACCTCAGGCATAGAGACCTGGGTGGTAACTGTGGTCCTGATAGTCAAGAGGGCTCTCTTTTCACCGGGAGAAGTCCTGGAGACAGCTGCCCTCCTTTTGGGTTTCTTGCTGTAAATTTAGTGATCAGTTGCTCTAACCTGTGTGTCCTGTGGTTTGGTCGGTTTTGTTAGGGATAACTGGTTGCCCCTTGGAGCAGTATCTGGGGGTTGATCTCAGGGTTCCTGGTCTTTTGTAGGTCTGAGTTTGAGGCTCTGTGTCCCAGAACCCAAGAAGTAATCTCTGGTGGTTGAGTACTGCTCTCCTGGTAACAGCAGGCTGTCTGGGGAACAGCAGTTCCCTTGATTGGGTCAGTCTGTGGGACCTTTTCCGGGGATATACTGGGTTGCTTAAGTCTGTCTCCTTTGCTTCGTTCCTTCTTCCTTGTGAGGGTTTCTCCAGACAGTGACTCTAAGACTCTGGTGCCTTGGGGCACACAGTTCCGCCTGTAAGGAGTAGTTGGTACAAAGCAGGCCTCTGGGCTGGTGGAGCTTGCGCCTGCCTGCTAGTCTGTTGGAGCTGGGTTCCCAATAACTCTGTGCTCCCTGCTCGGACCCAGATCTGTGATGGCTGGGCGTACTCGCCTGTTTGCGATCTGCAGTCTGCTAGACTTTCCCCAGGCAAAGCCTAGGTGACCCCAGCAGCACGGTTTCTTCCTTCCCTGTGGGGCCCTCTCCGGACAGGGGGTCTCAGTCTCTGTTGCCCTGGAGTGTGCAGCTCGTCTGTACTGGTGAGCTGGGCACACAGCTCTCTGCGGGGTGGGAGCTCAGTTGTGATGGTGCACGGTACCCGCAGTTTGTGAGACCTTCCAGGGAAAGACTGGGTGACCCGTGATCAGACTCACAACTTTGCTTCCCCGTGGGGTTTTCTTGCGAGTGGGACTCTCAGTCTCAGGCACCCTTGTGCCCACCGATCAGCCTGGGAAAGTGATTGGGACACTCAGGCTTGCGGCTCCAGCCCAGAGAACCAAAGCCAGCATTACCTGGGATTTCTTCCGGGTTCTGGCTGGGCAGCTGTGAGTGGACCTGACCGATTCCCACGCCGTGGGAGCCTCCCCTCACCTGGGAAACATGATTGATCGCTGTAGTTTTAGGGCCCAGAGTTCAGTCTCCTGGTCGCTGCACGGAGAGTGCTGTCCCGCTTCTCACTCAGACACAGTGCTCTCCCCGCGCTGCCATCTTGGCTCTCCCGTTTTGTTTTTTATTTAGTGAAAAATTTAACAGCTCTTCGCTCATGAATGCAGGGTGCAACAGAAATCTTTATCTATGACATGAAAGTTTCATTGTGGTCACATAACTAGTACTGAAGTTATATGATGTTTCTTTCAAATCATATGCACAATTGTTAATCCTATTTTATTGATCAGTGTATGCCATGAACAAAAGTTTACCAATAAGGCAAATATGCTTCTATCAGTAAGTCAAACAGCGAAACATATATCCTTTTGAGATCGAATGTTGTTATACATATGCTATCAGTAGCATACTCTTGACTAGACCAGCTCATATGGGTTTGTGGTGAGAACAAAGACTTTATCAGTTTTCTGGGCAATGTGTAACTCCTGCCATATTCAACAATCTAAATTTTAAAACAATACTAAGTATTCATTGTTGTTGAATTGTGCTCCAGTTTATTGGATTTTCAGTATTCCCAGTGCAAATTCATTTGAGAATTAAGTTACTTATTTTTGGCATTCTTCAGTTAGCTTAGTTACACAGCAATTTCACCTTCTTTGAGTTCTTTCCTTGATTTCCCTCAGCTATAGACTATGATATGGAAGCATAAGATGAAATAAAACGTTTCTTCTTCCAAATTGTTTTTAGTCATGGTGTTTCATATCAATGATAAAAACCCTAACTAAGACTCAATGGCCTGAGCTGTACACAAAAGGTCTTTGGAAAGAAAGCAGAATAGGTATCACGAATCCTTAAGTGGAAATATTACAAACTTCACAGGCTCACTCCTCCCCCAGATACATACTTCCATGAAAGGAACAACACTTGAAAACATGATTAAGATTTTAAATTAAATATATATAGCTGCTATACTCAAGTGTGTCTTTTTTTTAATCCTCTATTTATTTCATCCATTAATATTTTCTGTGTCTCAAATTCTATACTCAGGCTTTGCCCTTTGAATTTTAATCAGTATCTGTAACTCTTCTAAAGATATTTATTCAATCTGTGTTATATGGCCTGAATGTTTATGTATCTTCAAACTTTGTATGCTAAAGTTCTAATCATAAATGGGTTTGAAAAGTTTCGGTCTTTGCAAGCCATTACCTTTTTAGGTAGAGCCCTCTAATTAAAACCCAGGCTTTTTGAAAAAAAAATCTACAAAGCTATTGCATATCATTTTTATGAAAATAAGGTGAAAATAAACATCTATAAAGAATCCATGCTTGATTAGGCTGTAAATCTGCTTCTATTTTAGTCTTTTACTTTTTAGCTTATGTGAAACTAAAACAAAACAGGTACAAAGAAGTGAAAATAGAAAATACTAATTTTCTATAATATTGGAACTAATACTGGAAAAGATAGCATGGCTTAAGAACTGTGTAATGTGTAACAGCCAGCAGAGTTTTCAGGTGCTCACGGTAGAAGTTTACTTACATTAATATGAACAGGCTTATTCTGCTGAGGTTTGAGGAGAAAACCAGAGATGTAGACAATGTCTCCAATGTCTTAGTGAATGTCTTTGTGGTAGTCAGATTGATTAAAGATTGATGGTTATAAGCCATCCTATTGCAGTCTTTTATGAAAATGAGAAATGTATTATTTGGTCAAAGAAAAAGAGACTTTTCTTACTTGACTGAAGTTACAGTGATATAATGTTTTCTCGAAAATAGACCTCAGGACCAAAGAAATCAGTTCTGAATGAAGAAATATTTATGTGTCATATGAAGTGTCTTGGCTTCTCTGAGTAGAGTATGAGAGAACAGAAATTGTTTAAATATAAACTGTTATTCAAGTAGATAAAAAATATAAATATGTGAAATCTCTCCACCTGTTCATATTGCAATGCATACAATATGTGTTCACATGAGAACTCCAAATATGGCCATATGCCTATCTGATAAGCATATTAATCTGTCATCAAATGGAAGTTGTAATGGACATGAAAAGTGATGGTATAAAAAAATAGTGATCATAGAAGTAATTCAGAATTCATTACACTATCACTTCCATCATGGATCCAGAATATGTTTATAAGTGTAAAGTCACTTCAGAGCCCATTAAAGCAATGTCTATGAGAGCTGCATAGGTGATATGTCCTATGAAACCCTAGGCTAGTAAAGCCACCTGCATTTCAATTAAGCCTAGAGGAACTATGAGGATGCAATTCAAGGCTGTGACAGAGGTAAGGTAGCTGCCAAAAGCTGTCTCAGTTGTAACAATAGTCAACTCTATGGGAGTGATGTTATTTCCTTAATGTGTCTGGAATGTTGGGGTCTGTCTTTATCCCCAGTGAGTCTAAAAAGTAGAAGCATATTAGTTTACCTTGTTTGAGTATGTCCTTATTGAGGATTGTTACTCATTTCTTCTCTTTTCTTTTTTATTATTATTTATTACAATTTTTTCACTTTGTACCCCAGCTGTGGCTCCCTCCCTCATTTCCTCGTAGTCGCACCCTCCCTCCCTCTTTCCCCACTATATCTCTTTTCTATTCCACTGATAGGAAAGGTCCTCTTTCCCTACTGTCTGACCCAAGTTTATCATGTCTCATCAGACTGTATGGATCATCTTCTTTTTGTGGCCTAGTAAGGCTACCTCACCAAGGGGAGGTGATCAAAAAGTAGGCAACAAAGTTCATGCCAGTGACTACCTCTATTCCCCTTACTAGGGTACCCACATGGAGACTGAGCTGCCCACCGGCTACATCTGAGCAAGGGGTCTAATTCCTCTCCATGCATGGTCCTTAGTTAATTCATCAGATTTTGCAGGGTACCATGGGCCATGAATTTTTGGCTCTGATGGTCTCCTAGTAGATCTCCTGTCTTGTCGTGGTCTTTCTATCTCCCCCTTCTTCCATAAGTTTCTCTGCACTCTGCCCACAGTTTAGTTATGAATTTCAGCATCTGCATTGATACCTGCTGAATAAAGTATTTCAGAGGCCCTTTGTAGGAGACTCATGACCTGTTCACTGTCTTCTCCAGCTTCGAATGTATTTCCTGTTTGCCCTTCTGAATAAGGATTAAGCATCTTTCCTAAGGTCCTTTTTGTTAAGACATTTGTTCAACTATATTCATAGCAGATTTATTCATAATAGCCAGAATCTGGAAACAACTTGGTTATCCCTCAACTGAGGAATGGATACAGAAATTGTGGCACATTTATGCAATGTAATATTACCTAGAAATTAAAAACAAGGAAATCATGAAATTTGCAGGCAAATGGATGGAACTAGAAAAGATCAACCTGAGTGAGGTTACCAAGAAGCAGAAACACACACATGGTATATACTAACTCATAAATGGCTATTAGACATATAACATAGGATAAACACACAAAAATCTATATTCTGAAAGAAGCTAAAAAACAAGGAAGACTCTAGGGAAGATGTTCATTCTTCATTCAGAAGGACAAATGTAATAGACATCAGAAACAGGAGAAGTCACCCAAAATATCAGGAACCTACAATAGAGGGCCTCTGAAAGACTACTGGTTGAGGTGTAGAATCAGAGGCTGAAACACACAACCAAACTTTGAGCAGAGTGCATGGAATATTATGAAAGAAAGGGGAGATAGAAAGACCTGGAGGTGACAGGAGCCCCTGGTGTGTGTACTCCTATATATATATATATAAATGCACCCTGCTGAACCTATTGATATTACGTGTGTGTGTGTGTGTGTGTGTGTGTGTGTGTGCGTGTGCATGTGCGTGAGTGTGTGTGTGTGTGTGTGTGTGTGTGTTTTAAGAAATGATTATTTTGTATTAGATAACCAATTTGTCTACTCTTCCCTGGGGAGAACTATGCTTTCTGCTCTCAGTATTTCTTACTTGCCTGTAATACTTTGTCTAGGGCTAAGGCTTCATGTGTTTTCCTCTATCCATGGTAGCACATCTATTTGTATCATCCTTGTTCAGGTAATGTTTAGGAAATCATGTCATGAGACTTCATAGGTGTAGCTTCTGACAACTTTTGGAGACATAATTTCATAGCAAGCTTCCTGTTCCTCCAGGTCTTACAATCTTTTTTGCTCCCCCTTCTGAAATGGTCTCTGAGCCTTACAAGGAATGGTTTTGTTATAGATGGATCATTTAGAACTGAGTTCCAACTCTGCATTTTGATCCAATGTGGCTTTCTGTAATGAACTCCATTTGTTTAAAAAAGACATTTTCTTAACAAGTGATGGGAAAGGGAGGAGAAACATCAGGAGGAGGACCCCAGGGAGGGAGGAGGGAGGAAAATGAAATGAAGGAGGAGTATAAAATAAAGGTAAGAATTCTGAAAAAGTCACAAAAAAATCATACAATCGTTTATATACTTAAAATATGTATAATGCACCTAGGAGTGTATATGAATATCAATATACAATTTAAACGAAAAATTTCCATCTAGACTAACAATATTCCTTCCAAGAGTCAAAAAGACAATGTATCCAAATCCCAAAGCCAGGAATAAGGATCCCACTTTTGAATTGTTAGGGTATTCCAAAAGACTCCCAAAAATTATAGGTAATTCCATTGCCCTTGATTGTTTTATAGAGATCAAAGGTAAGACCATGTTGTTGAAGACACTACATACATTAGACACAAGATCCAGAGGACCCATACTGGATCTGTCCTTAAAACCTTTCTTCCTGGAGACTAACTTTTATGCTATTACAAGACACCATTCAAGCTTCTAAAGAAGAGAAACAATCTTATGCCTATGAGCCATAAAAAACAACCAGCATATTGCAATAACCATAATGGTGCAGTAGTGACACATACCTGGGTGGAAGCATATAATCTGTTTGGATTTAAGTCCTGTTCAACAAGATGAAAATAATGACTACTGGAAACTTAGCCAACCAGGATTAGTGAAGCCATGGATCTTGAAAAAGAAACTACAACGAATACTTTATAGCATAATTGCTGACTACATTCTAAACATTTATCCTTTTACCTACATATAAATTTAGTTCTACACTTCACCAAGGAAGCTTAATCATATTTTTTTCTTTAATTTTAACTTTAATTTTATTGTTAATTTTTAATTTTTCACAATTTATTCATTACATATCCTGATTGAAGCCCCCTCCCTCAAATCCCCCCTGTCTCCCCATTACTCTTCTCCTCCATCCCCTTGCACTGAAAAGGGGAATTCTCCTCCTTTGCCATGGGCCCATAGCTTGTCAAATCTCATCAGGACTGCCTGTATGATCTTACTCTGTAGGCTGATAAGGACAAATCACCAGAGGTAAGAGATAAAAGAGAAGTCAACTAAGTTCATGACAGAGTGACTTTTCTTCCCTTACAGAGGAAAACATTTGGAGACTGAGCTGCCAATCAGGTACATCTGAGTAGGGGATCTAGGTCCTCTACATCTGACTCTTTTTCAAAAAATTGGGACTAGCACTACTTCAAGATACAGCACTACCTCCAGATGCAGCATATACCAAAAAGATGTCCCATTATTCAATAAGAATATTTGCTCAGCACTCACTTTGGCAGCACATATGCTAAAATACTAAAACTGGAACAATAAAGAGAATTAGAATGACCCCTGCACAAGCATGACACATATATTCGTGAAGAGTTCCATACTTTTTCTACTTTTAAAATTTTATTTATATTTTTATAAATTGCAGTTTATTCACTTGATATCCAATCTGTAGCTCCCTCCCTCATCCCCTCCAATCCCACCCTCCATCACTTATCTTTTTCCATGCCCCTCCCCAAGTCCACTGATAGGGAGGTCCTCCTCCCTTTCCATCTGACCCTAGCCTATCAGGTCTCATCACAACTGGCTGCATTGTTTACCTCTGTGGTCTGGTAAGGCTGCTCCCCCATCAGGCCAAGGCAACCAAAGAGTCAGCCATAGAGTTCATGTCAAAGACAGTTCCTGTTTCCATTACTAGGAAATCCACTTGGAGCCTTAGCTGCCATGGGTTACATCTGTGCAGGGGTCCTAGGGTTTCTAGGTTACCTCCATGCATGGTCCTTGGTTGGAGTATCAGTCTCAGAAAAGACCCCTGTGCCCAGAATTTTTTGATGTTAGCTACTCTTTGTGGAGCTCCTGTCCCCTCCAGGTCTTCCTATCTCCCCTTTCTTTCTTAAGATTCCTTTCACTCCGCCCAAAGTTTGGCTATGAATCTCAGAATCTCCTTTGATACCTTGCAAGGTAAAGTCTTTCAGAGGCCTTCTTTGGTAGGCTCCTGTCCTGTTTGCTCCCTTTTCTGATGTCAATCCCCTTTGCCTTTCTGCATGTGGATTGATCATCTTACCCAGAGTCTTCCTCCTTGCTTAGCTTCTTTTGGTGTACAGACTTTAGTATGTTTATCCTATAATATATGGCTAATATCCACTTATAAGTGAGTATATACCATGTATGTCTTTCAGCTTCTGGGTCTCTGGGCTGGTGGCTGAGTGCCTGACAGAGACGAGACCTTTTACAGGAATTGTGTTGGTGAAATGAGGTTGATAGGCTCTTATTGCTTTCTTCACAGTGGGCTTTTTCTTGACTGGAAAACCCAGTGTCTGGTGTTGTAGGGCCCAGAGTTCAGTCTGGGATGGTGATCTGAGCAGACAGGTGTATAGTTCTGCCCTGACAACTCAGGGCCAGCTGGATTCCAGGAATTCTTCCATGGTTTAGCTGGTTGACCTGTCCTGATTGCTTCCAAGGCAGTGAGGTTTTCTCTCACCTGAGAAATACAATTGCTAATGTTTTAGGGACCAGAGTTTGGTCTGTTTGTCACTGTGCAGTCACTGCTATCTACTTCTCAGACACAGTGTTTTCTAGGTGCCACCATCTTGGATCCCCCAGAAACACTTTTTCAATCACATTTATTATTGCTCTATTCATAATAAGCAGAAATTGGAAACAACTTAGATGTCCCTCAACATATGAAGAGATAAAGAAAAACTGGTTAATTTATAAAATGTAATACTGATGAGCTATTAACAAACGAAATCATGAAATCCACAGGTAAATCAGTGTAACTAGAAAAATAATAATCCTCAGTGAGGCAATACACACCTATAAAGACAAATATGATATCTATTAACTTGCATGTGAATATGAGCTGTTATGCTAATAATATATGACTTCAAGATGGCAGTGCATACTGCGCATACTAACTGAGAAGCAAGTGAGCAGCGACTTTGTGGACTAAGCATGAAGCTCAGCTGCAGACTCCAAAACACCAACTTTTGTGTTTCTGGAAAGAAAGTATTCTAGGATCTACGGATACACACTCCTTGATCCCCGTGATGATTTCTGGATCAAAAGGACACAAGATTACCCAGCACCTTTCCTCTAACTGAACACAACTTCAGCAAAGCATAACCCCTGTCTCCAGATTTATCCTATTTTTCATTGGGCAATGAAGTGTCTGAAAACCAGGAACACAATCCCAGCCTCTGTACATGTTTTTACTGGTGTCTCTGTGGGGAACAGCCAGATAATAGGAGAAAACAAAACCTAGTTCTCGTATGGTGGAGCCCAGCACCCATGGAATTTGAGTATCTACCCAGAGACCAGGAACTGTAAGCAATGCTGACTCTGAAATACCAGCACCCATTCATGCTTCCCCAGAAAGAGGAAAAGATGCCAGCAGCCAGAAACTGTGCTTAGATCCAGCCTCAGATATCCTGCCAAGGATGACTCCAGATTCCAGAGACTCAGAGATTCAAGCTCTACCAGCTACCCTGAGCAGACCCTTTAGACCTCAGATTTAAACAAGCTAAACAAACACACCTTAATCCCCTTGCATATAGGTCTAACTGGGAAACACAAGAAGAGAAAAGCTACTGGTCTTTTGCAGAGATTTAGCTCTCAGCACACAACCCAGGCAGGGTTTTTCTACCATGTCTGAATATCCAAGCTGGCTACAGGAATAAACATCCAAGGCCAGTGACAAAAAGAGGGATAAAAGACAGCATAGGAACACACACACACACACACACACACACACAAAAAAAAAAAATAATAAAATAAAATAAAACAGGGCAATATGGCTCCACCAGAACCTACAACAAACACTCGATATCCTAATGCAGCTGAAACCCAGAAAAGTGACATTAAATTTATGTTTATGAAGATAATAGATGACTTTAACTGGGAAACAAATAAATCCCTCAAAGAAAATCAGGAAAATAAAATCAAACATATAGAGGCCTTCAAAGACATATAGGAAAATACACTCAACCAAGTGCAACAAATAAAATGGTTCAAGGCCTGAAAAAATGGAAATAAAAACAAAACGAAACAAAAAAAAAAACTGAGAAAATCCTGGAGATGAAAACCTTAGATAAAAAACAGGAGCCTACAGAGGTAAGAATCACCAACAGGATATAAGAAATAGAGGAGAGGATCTCAGGCAAAAAAGATACTATTAAAGAAATTGATACATCTGTCAAAGATAATATGAAATTGAAAAGAAAAATGCCTGACACAAAACATCCAACAAGTCAAGAACAAGATGAAAGATGAAACATAAGAATAGTAGGAATAGAAGGAAAAGAAGACTCCTAAACCCAAGGACCTGGAAATATTTTTAACAAAACCATAGGAGAAAATTTCTCAAACCTAAAGGAAGAAATGCCGTTAAACATACAAGAGGCTTGCAGAATGCCAAATAGATTAGACCAAAAAAAGAAGTTTCTCCTGCCACACAATAACTGAAACACTAAAATTACAGAGCAAAGAAAAACTATTAAAGGCTGCAAGAGAAAATGATCAAGTAGCATATAAAGGCAGACTGATCAGAGTCACCTGAGTTCTCAACAGAGACTAAGAAAGCCAGAAAGGATTGGAAAGATGTGATACAGACCCTAAGAGAACACAGATGTCAGTACAGACTACTATACCCAGGAAAACTTTCAATCACTATAGATGAAAAAAATGAATATATTTCACGACGAAATCACATTTAAACAATATTCATGCACAAACACAGCCCTTCAAAAGATAGTAGAACAAAAATTCCCACCTCTGGAGTTTAACAAAACCCAAGAAAATACAGTATCTGCAACAAAACCAAAAGAAGACAAGCACAGAAACACTACCACCAACAACATTAAAATTAAAGGAAGTAATTATTCTTTGTTAATTCTCTCTCAACATCAATTGACTCAATTCTCTTAATAAAAGATACAAACTAAGAGAATGAATACTTAAACAAGACAAAACATTCTGTTGTATACAAGAAATACATCTTAGTAACAAAATTAGACTTTGTCTCAGAGTAAAGGGCTGGAATAAGTTTTTCTAAGCAAACCAACCAAAGAAACAAGCCAGAGTAGCCATTCTAATATCTAATAAAATAGACCTCCAACCAAAATTAATCAAAAGAGATGGGGAAATTCACTTCATTCTCATCAAAGGTACAATCAACCAAGAGGACATCTCAATCATAAACACCCATGCCCCAAATACAAAGGCACATGCTTTTTTAAAAGAAACGTTATTAAATCTTAAAACACACATTAATCCCTACACATTAGTAGTAGGAGATTTTTTTTAATTTTTTATTTAACTTTTATTAATTACATTTTATTCATTTTGTATCCCCCATAAGCCCCTCCCTCCTCCCTTCCCAGTCCTACCCTCCCCTCCCCCCTTTTTGCATGCATGCCCCTCCCCAAGTCCACTGATAGGGGAGGTCCTCCTCTCCTTCTTTCTGATCTTAGTCTATTAGTTCTCATCAGAATTGGCTGCATTGTCAGGGTTCTAGGTTATCTCCATGGATAGTCCTTGGTTGGAGTATGAGTCTCTGGGAAGTTCCCTGTGTTCAAATTATCTTGTTCTGTTGCTCTCCTTGTGGAGTTCCTGTCCTCTCCAGCTCTTACTATTTCCCACTTCTTACATAAAATTCCATTCACTCTGCCAGTCAGTTGGCCATCAGGCTCAGCATCTGCTTTGACAGTCTGAATGGCAGAGGCTTTCAGAGGCTCTCTGTGGCAGGTTCCGAGGTTGTTTCCTGTTTTCTTCTTCTGGCTTTCAGAGGCTCTCTGTAGCAGTTTCCTAGGTTGTTTCCTGTTTTCTTTTTCTTCTGATGTCCATCCTTTTTGCTTTTCAGGATGGGGATTGAACATTTTAGTTAGGGTCCTCTAGATTTCAATACCCTTCTATCACCAATGGGAACTTCATCTAATCAGAAAATAAATAAAAAAAAATAAGAAAACTAGCAGAGGTCATGAAGCAAAAGGACCTAAAAGATATCTACATAACTTTTCACCCATACTGAAAAGAATATAACTTCTCAGCATTTAGTGGACCCTTCTCTAAAGTTGTCCATAAAGTCAGTGACAAACTGATATAAGGAAATTTAATTAACAACTTTGTAACTTATCAGATCGCCCTGGCTTAATGCTGGATTTCAATAACAATAGAAATAAGAAAAACTTACACACTCATGGAAATTCAACAACTCCTTACTAAATGACCACCTGGTCAGTCATGAAATAGGAAAGAAATTAAAGATTTCATAAAATTCAGTGACAATGAAGACACAGCATGCTCAACCTTATGGGACACAATGAAAGCAGTGCTAAGTGGAAAGTTTATAGCAATAAGAAACATCATAAACTCCTGAGGGGTAGCAGCCGTACTAGGGCACAGAAGAAGACAATGCAGCCACTCCTGATGAGACCTGATAGACTAGCATCAGATGGCTGGAAGATTTTCTTTTCTGGTCAAATTTATTAGGTGTTCTTTATGCCTCTTGAATGCTGATAGGCTTTTCCTTTAAGTTGGGGAAATTTTCTTCTATGATTTTGTTGAAAATATTTTCTGTGCCTTGGAGGAGGGAATCTGCTTTTACCTCTATTCTTAGTATTCTTAGGTTTTGTCTTTTCATGTTGTCTTGGATTTCTTGGATGGTCTGTGTCAGGAATTTTTTGATTTAACATTTTCTTTGATGCATATATCAATTTCTTCCATTGCATCTTCCTCACCTGAGATTCTTTCTTCCGTCTCTTGTAGTCTGTTGATTATGCTTACCTTTGTAGTTCCTGTTTTTGTTCTTACTTACGTTCTTCCTCTCCATGATTTCCTCCATTTGTTTAATTTTTCTAATTCTATCTTCATATCTTGAACCATTTTGTTGATTTCCTTCATCTGTCTGACTGTATTTTCCTCTTTTTCCTTCGTTTACTTCACAGTTTTTGAACATTCATCTGTTTCTTTTATTTCTTTCGGTGATGTAATCAGTTCATCTAGGAAAGTTACAAACTGTTTGTCTGCAACTTCTTGTATTTCTTTACTGATTGCCATAATCTGTTTGACTTTATCTTCCTTTAATTATTTACACATTTTATTTGTTTCCTCCATTAACCTCTTCATAAGGATAGATGTAAGGTCATCTTCTTGAATTTCACTTATGTTAGAATATCCTTGGCCACTTGTCCCTGGATAACTGGGTTCTGGGGATGCCATATTGCTTTGCTTTTTGTTGTTTGTGCTTTTATGCTGGCCTCTACCCATCTGGCTGTCTCAGGTGTTGGTTGTTAATTTCAGGTGCCTGCTGGAATTCTAGGGTGGGGAAAATCCCATTAGCATGGTTCTGAAGGAGGCCTCCTCAGTTTTTTGGTATGGTCAAAAAAAATGGTGGTGCTTGTCAGGAATTGCCACAGTTCACCTCATATATATGGACCTATGTGGTAACTGCTCTCCTTTCCCCAGGAGAAGTCCTGGAGACAGCTGCCATGCTGCTGGGTTTCATGCTCTGAATTTAATGAGCTGGTGTTGATACTCTTATGTTGTTTTTGCTGGGTGTAGCCCTCTTGAAGAACCAGGGAACCCCGTAGTTTTGTCAGTTTAGCTAGGGATACCTGTTTGCACCTTGGAGCAGTATCTGGGGTCTGATTCAGTGACTCTCAGTCTTCTGTAAGTCTGAGGTTGGAGCTGTGTGCCCCAGTGCCCTAGCGGTAATCAGTGGCAGGTCAGCACAATGCTCATATGTGCAGTTGGAGGCTAAAACTTGGAGCCTGCAGCAATGAATCTTTTCTGGAGCTGGATGTCCTGAGGTCAAATCTGATGTTTCCCTTACTGTGCAGTTTCCTCCTGACAGAGAAACCCAGTCTCTGGTGCCCTGAGGTCCACAGTTCAGTCTGGGATGGTGATCAGAACATGTGGATATGTGGCTCTGGGCTGGGCACCAAGCACCCACCGGAATCTGGGAACTCTTCCACTGTATAGGTGGTTGACCTGAACCCAATTGATTCCCATACTGTGGGGCTTCCTCTCACCTGAAAAACACTACCTTTGGAGTTTTAGTGCCCAGAGTTGAGTCACTGTGGCATCCCTGCTGTGCTGTTGGTCAGAAACTGTGTCTCCCTGGCACAGCCATCTTGGATCCCCTCTCATTGTAAAATTTCTTTAATTTTGAGACTGACAAGTATTGTGCTGACTGATCTTGCATAGAAGACAAAAACACTGTTGTTTGTATTTATTGTTAAAACTGTGGACACATTGTTCTGATTTAAGGGTTATCACTACATGTTCAAGCTACCACATTAACATTATACCTTGCCACCAAAAATGCACAATAATTTCATTTAATCTTAGTGTTCATTGGTACGTGCTAGTTTTGGATAATATTGATTCTCAAATATGTGTGTGAATTATATTATTATTAAACATATTTTAATTAATTCTTTGAGAATTCTACACATAAATACAATGTATAATGATCATTTTTACCCTCCATGTCTCTGACTAAGTTTCTCAAATTAGATCCATCCCCTATTCTTGTGTATTCTATATGTGTGCGTTGCATTGGTGGGACCACCTAATCCAGTTTGTGTTCATGAATTTGAGATTATCCACTGGAACATAACCGACCTAGCAATGGCCACACCATTAAAAAAAACTGACCTCCCTTGATCTAATGCTTCCAACTATTAATTGTTCCTCAGCCAAGGATTGGAACATGTGTACCATCCCTATCCATTCTAGAATGTTAAATGTCTTAATCTTGAACAAGTCCTGTGCAAGCAGCAACAGCTGCTGTGAGTTAATTTGCTAAATAAAAAATGTATAAAACTATTCCCTCTAAATTTTCATCTCAGTTCTTGCCCATAAAATGTACCCATCTCAAATCTCATCAGAGAAATTTATTTCCAATGTAGAGAGTGAATGCAGAGAAAAAGTGTCTGTGGAGTGCTCAGTCAAAAATGATACATCTATAAGATATCCACTGTCCTAAAGATCAGAGGTCAGAAAGACAAATGAGATGGATGGACATTGGAAACAGGAGAAAAGAAGAAACAGGACAGGAGCCTACCACAGAGGGCCCCTGAAAGACTCTACCCAGCAGTGTATCAAAACAGGTGCTGTGAATCATAACCAAACCTTGGGCAAAGTGCAGGGAATCATATGAAAGAAGGGGGAGTTAGTATGACCTTGAGAAGACAGGAACTCCACAAGGACCAAATATATCTGGGCCAAGGGGTCTTTTCTGAAACTGTTTCTCCAACCAAGGACCATGAATGGATATAACCTAAAACCCCTGCCCAGATATAGCCCATTGAAGCTCAGTATCCAAGTGGGTTCCCGACTTAAGAGAGCAGGGACTGTCTCTGAAATAAACTCAACAGCTGGCTCTTTGACACCCTCCCAGGGGAGGAGCAGCATTGCTAGGCCACATAGGGGGACATTGTAGCCAGTCCTGAAGAGACTTGATAAGCTAGAATCAGATGGAAGAGGAGAAGAGCCTGCCCCATCAGTGGACTTAGGGGAAGAAGGAGATGAGGGAGGGAGGGTAGGATTGGGAGGGAATGAAGGAGGGGGGCTACAGCTGGGATACAAAGAAAAAAAACTGTAATTAATATAAAAATAATAAAAATTTAATTAAAAAAAGAAAAAAATTCCTGTGAGCATAAAAGAAAGTGATTTGCTACCCATTACTGATTTAACTTTCAATTCTTAAATGGCTTGAAATTACATGGATTTTTCCATTTGTTTGTTAGACTTTGAATAGCTTCAGACATATGTCTGTTCAAATATTTAGTATTTTTTTCAGATTTATTATTGTTTTTAAATTATATGCATGAATAAGTGTCTGTACATGGGTATGTGTGCATAAAAATAGTGACCTCAGAGACACTTGAACTTTCAGTTAAAGGTGTTTTGAACTATATGATGTTGGTACTAGGCACTGAACTTGTGTCCCTCCTAAGGACAGTGTACTGGATGGTATTGTGTCAACTTGACATAAGGTAGAGTCATTAAACAGGAAGGATTATCAGTTGAGAAAATGCCTCCTTTAATACCAACACTTAGGGGATATGGACAAACTGGTCTCTAAGTTTTAAGCCAGGATGGTCTACAGAGCAAGTTCCAGGACAGACAAGCTTAGGTGGTGAAGGAATCCATTAAAAACAAAAAGCTGAAAAAAATGTAATTGAACAAATGGACCATGTTCCAGCCCCAGTGAGCAGCAGAACTTGGCAGCTTGGGCCTTGTGTTTCTGGCTTTATAGTCAAGGATGGAAGAAAGGAGTTATTGAATTTCCCTCTGTGACTAAGGAAAGCTGCTAAGGCCAAGTATGTGTTAAGAATGTCTCTGCATACAGGCCAAGAGAGGCTAGTGTGTGAAGCCGTCAAGGAAAAGCCTAGATGTTGGAGGTGCCAGAGCACTGGAATACCTGCATAGGACATCTGTAAACAGGCAAATAATCAGCAGAATAGAGAGAAGTGTTCTGCAGTTACAGCTGAAAGGAGTTGGAGATCTGAAGAGTGCTTTGACATTAGACATGTGGACACAGAGTTTGGCCTTTTTCCAGATTATTCTCAGCCTCTCTTTGGTCCAGTATTTCCTCAAAATTCTCTTTTCCTTACCTCTTTGAATGTATATAACATATAATATATACAATATGTTAACACAAAATACAATAATGTATATTTTGTAACATTGTATACTGGAAGCATATGATCTGCTTTTTTATTTTGATTTTATAGGGGATTATACTCAAGAGCTTTCATGAATATCAGGAGATATTATTCTTCATCCCTTACCAGTCTGGGACTAGGCTGCTCTCTTCCAATTAAAGAAGAGCGGGACCCTATGATGCAAGCTTCTGCTTCTCTCAGGAACATACTGAATTCTTTAGGGTAAGGCCTTTTCACTAGGCAAGGCCAGGGAAAGTAGAAATGAGTTTTTCACCAAGTGTTAGTACTTTCAAATGAGATTGCTGGTATCAGATATATTCAAGTACTACAGCCCTTTGCCTAAGCTACTGTCTTAACTGCAGGAATGTAGACAAAATCTATGCCTGGTCACCTTGCAGCTGTAACACAGGTCTGGCAAGGGTCTGGCACAGCAGGCTGGAGGCAGGTCTGGTGAGACTCAGGCCCAGCAAACTGGAGGCAGGTCCAGGCCTGGGTGTTTTGTTGTTGTTGGTGGTGGTGGTGGTGGCTTTTGTTTTTTGGAGGTCAACAGTGAGTTACTGGTGGTTGGGGCAGGCTTCAGCCTGGTTGCCAAACAAGCCCCAGGAATTCAGCAGCAAAATTTCACGGAGAAGTGGAAACCTCTCTTCCTGAATAAATGACAAATTTCAGAAGGCCTTGGTGGAAAGTTGATGGTATCATGCCATTTGTTTATTTCCTATAAATGAGGGATTTATCTTGGGTAGTGGGAGGGGTTTGGGAGGTTAATGTGTTTGATTTCCTGGAGCTAGAGGTGCTAGGGATAGCTGATTTAGATTTAGTGGTGCAGAATATCATTTACATGCAATAACATAGTACTATCACAAGAAGGAGAACATAGTACTTAATTATTCTATGTGTAGGGGAAAATCTCCAGATACAATTGAAAGTTATTTGCTGAAAACTAATATCTTTTTAGTATAGGGTGGAGTATATCCTCTAGAAGAGCACCACACACTCTTTTTCCCCCTTCTGACTGTTTTGTTTATTAAAATTTTTTGCTCTAAAAGGTTCTCAATTACTGAATATTGATATATCTGGTTTTGAAAGCCTGATTGCAGATATCCTAGTAATAGGTTTTTCTTTTTTTAAATAAATGACAGTTTATTTGTTTTGTATCCCAGCTGTAGGCCCCTTTCTAGTCACTTTTAATCCTATCCCCTTCCCTCATTTCTTCCCATGTCCTTCTCCAAGTCCACTGATAAGGGACGTCCTCCTCCCCTTTCATCTGACCCTAGCTTATTAGGACTCAACAGGACTGGATGTATTGTCTTCCTCTGTGGCCTGGCGAGGCACCTCCCCCTTCTGTGTGTGGGGGGATGATCAAAGAGTCAGTCACTGACTTCATGTCAGAAACAATCCCTGTTTCCATCACCAGGAAACACAATTTAGATACTGAGTTGCCATGGGCTACATCTGAGCAGGAGTTCTAGGTTATCCAGGTTATATACATAAATGGTACTTGTTTGGAGTATCAGTCTCAGAAAGAGCCCTGTGCCCAGATATTTTTGGTTCTGTTGCTCTCCTTGTAGACCTCTGTCTTCTCCAGGTCTTAATATATCGCCCTTCTTTCATAAGATTCCCTGCACTCTGCCCAAAGTTTGATTATGAGTCTCAGCATCTGCTTTGATACAAGGCTTGGTAGAGTTTTCAGAGGCCCTCTGTGGTAGGCTCTTGTCCTGTTTCCTGTTTTCTCCTTCTTCCAATATCCATCCACTTTGTCTTTCTGTGTGAGGATTGATCATCTTACCCAGGGTCCGCCTTCTTGCTGAGCTTCTTTAGGTGTACAGATTTTAGTATGCTTATCCTATCTTTTATGTCTAATATCCATTTTTAAGTGAGTATATTCCCTGTGGGTCTTTCTGCTTTCTCAGGATAATCTTTTCTATATCCCACCAATTACCTGCAAATTTCATGATTCTCTTGTTTTTTATTGCTGAGTAATATTCCATTGTGTAAATGTAGCACAATTTGTGTATCCATTCCTTAGTTGAGGAACATCTGAGTTGTTTCCAGGTTCTAGCTCTTAAGAACAAAGCTGTTATGAACATGGTTAAGCAAATGTCTTTGTTGTGAACTTGAACATATTTTAAATACATGCCTAGGAGTGGTATAGATGGATCTCGAGGAACCGCTATACCTAATTGTCTGAGAAAGTGCCAAATTGATTTCTAAAGTGGTTTTACAAGTTTACATTCCCAGCACTAATGGAGGAGGGTGCCCCTTTCTCCACATCCTCTCCAGCATGCAATGTCACTTGAGTTTTTGATCTTAGCCATTCTGGTGTGTGTAAGGTGAAATCTCAGGGCTGTTTTGATTAGTATTTCCCTGATGACCAAGGATGTTGAGCATTTCTTTAAGTATTTCTCTGCCATTTGATATTCCTCTGTTGAGAATTCTCGGTTTAGCGCTGTATCCCATTTTTTAATTGGATTACTTGATTTGCTGATTTTTAACTTCTTTAGTTCTTCACATATTCTGGATATTAGTCCTCTATCAGATAACCATCAAGCTGTCAATCCCCATGATTACTATTTTACTTTAAATATTTTCTTTAAATATCCTCCAAAATATTATTTAACATGCTAAAATATTCAAGTAGATTTAATCATATTTCAAAATTATAAAAAAAATTAAAAACAAACAAACTTACAAATAAAGAGAAAAAACAAACATTATGAAAAACACTTTGTCTTTCATTTGGTTTGTGGATACAGTTTCAAATATTTTTTATACTGTAGTTAATATAATTTATATTCCAAATTCCATTTAAGTACAAAGAAATCCCAAAGTATATTTGAATAATATTTTCCCAAGAATTGCTCGTCTCTATCAAGGGAGTTTTAAAATTCATTGCAGTTTTTTATATGTGGCTATGTAGCTTGTCATGATTAGGAGCAAAACTATGGATATCGTGTTGTTTGGGTGTTTTCTAGAATAGCAAAAGTATCCCAAATATGAGCTCATTTTCTTCTCATGAAACAGTATCTCTTTGATGTCTGAAAGCAGTCATCAAACCTGAAAACAAAAAGAAGAGTTTCATAAAAGTAAGAAGAAAATTAAAATTAAAAAGAAAGAAATTCTGGCTTTCAGAGGCCCTCTGTAGCAGGTTCCGAGGTTGTTTCCTGTTTTCTTTTTCTTCTGATGACCATCCTCTTTGCCTTTCAGGATGGGGATTGAACATTTTAGTTAGGGTTCTCTCTTTTGCTTAGTTTGTTTAGATGTACAGATTTTAGTGGGTTTATTCTATATTGTATGTTTATATGAGTGAGTATATACCATGTGTGTCTTTTTGATTCTGGGACAACTCATTCAGGATGATCCTTTCCAGGTCCCACCATTTACCTGCAAATTTCATGATTTCCTTATTTTTCATTGCTGAGTAATACTCCATTGTATAGATGTACCACAGGTTCTGCATCCATTCTTCAGTTGAGGGGCATCTGGGCTGTTTCCAACTTCTGGCTATTACAAATAAAGCTGCTACAAACATGGTTGAGCAAATGTTCTTTTTGTGTACTTGAGCCTCTTTTGGGTATATGCCTAGGAGTGGTATGGCTGGATCTTGAGGAAGCGCTATTCCTAGTTGTCTGAGAAAGCGCCAGATTGATTTTCAGAGTGGTTGTAAAAGTTTACAATCCCACCAGCAGGGGAGAAGGGTTCCCCTTTCTCCACAACCTCTCCAGCATGTGTTGTCCCTTGAGTTTTTTATCTTGGCCATTCTGATGGGCATAAGGTGAAATCTCAGGGTTGTTTTGATTTGCATTTCCCTAATGGCTAATGAGGTTGAGTATTTCTTTAAGTGCTTCTCTGCCATTCGATATTCCTCTACAGAGAATTCTCTCTTTAGCTCTGTTCCCCATTTTTTAAGTGGATTACTTGGTTTGCTGCTTTTCAGCTTCTTTAGTTCTTTATATATACTGGATATGAGTCCTCTGTCAGATAAAGGGTTGGTGATGATTCTTTCCCAATCTGTAGGCAGTCGCTTTGTTTTGATGACAGTGTACTACAGAGGGCCTCTGAAAGTCAGAAGAAAACAGGAAACAACCTTGGAACCTGCCACAGAGAGCCTCTGAAAGCCTCTGCAGTATAGACTGTCAAAGCAGATGCTGAGCCTGATGGCCAACTGATGGGCAGAGTGAATGGAATTTTAGGTAAGAAGTGGGAAATAGTAAGAGCTGGAGGGGACGTGAACTCCACAAGGAGAGCAACAGAACAAGATAATTTGAACACAGGGAACTTCCCAGAGACTCATACTCCAACCAAGGACTATTAGTGGAGATAACCTAGAACCCCTGCACAGATGTAACCCATGGCAGTTCAGTGTCCAAGTGGGTTCCATAGTAATGGGAAGAGGGACTGCCTCTGACATAATCTGATTGGCCTGCTCGTTGATCACCTCCCCCTGAGTGGGGAGCAGCCTTACCAGGCCACAGTAGAGGACAATGCAGCCACTTTTGATGAGAACTGATAGACTAAGATCAGAAAGGAGAGGAGAACCTCCCCTATCAGTGGACTTGGGGAGTGGCATGTATGCAGAAGGGGGAGGGAGGGTGGGATCCGGAGGGGGAGGGAGGGGCTTATGGGGGATACAAAATGAATAAAGTGTAATTAATAAAAAATTAAAAAAGAAAGAAAATCAATTGCACATAAAGAAGAGATAGATGTAGGCTGAAGACCTTTGCATGTTATGAAGTAGTAACTCCCACTTAAAACTAAAGCACAAGTAACTAGAATTAACTCCCAGTTAATATAAAATATCTTCAGTGCTAATTGTCAGTTTTCCTTGGATATCACCACAGCTGCTAAGTAAATAAAAATAAGAATAACAATGAGAAGAAGAAGAAGAAGAAGAAGAAGAAGAAGAAGAAGAAGAAGAAGAAGAAGAAGAAGAAAGAAAGAATCAATATTTTGCTTGTATGTGTTTTCAACAAACATGCTTAGAGGTGTCATTGATAGATGATTACAATTTACTATCATGAAACCAATTTCAGCCATAGTTTCCTCTACAAGACACAACAGCCAAAACAGTTATATTTAATTCATAAAGTTTCTTGCTTTGTTGCTTTTCAACTACTATGCCTTCTTTACAATAGAAAGAATATCCATCTAAATTCAGTTATTAATAAATACCACTTTACCCTATCTTTGATAGGGCTGCAATTTAGACTTCTAAAGTTAAATGAAGAAGAAGCTACTGCTTCTGTTTATTCATAGGTTTATGCCATAGTTTTCAAATATTCTATTAATATTAGTTTTGATTTTCAGTACAATTGTGACTCATGTTCTAGGCATGTTGTCAAATTAGATAGATAATTATTTGATGAAATATTCTCAATGGTTTCTTGACAATCATGTTTTCTTTCAGTCTTTAAGGTTTGTTATGTTCTCTACTCTTTTCCATAATAATTTGTTCTTCAACGATCTAGTAACACTATACAAAGAAATGCTAGAAGTTTTCCCCATCAGTGTTTTTACACTAGTCAAATATTCAAATATAGTAGAGATGTCAAAACATAAATAATTGCGTTATCTGTTCTCTCACACAAACACAAAGACACACATGTGTGTTCCAGCTCAAACCCCATATGTCCCTCTCTAAATAAATTATCCCTCATTTGTTGATTTTTGTCATATTCTTTATAAAAATAATAAATATATTACTATACTAACATTATAATATATTATTAAGCATGTCTAATATTGTCCAAGTGTTCTAATATTATTAAAGTATTAAAGTATATCTTAAATTAGAGTTATTTGAAGTTCTGCTTATTGTGCAGGTAACTATCAATATTGAATTTTTTATTTGAGGATTAAAAGGACTGACATTTAATTCTTTGCTGAAGGCTACTTTTTAATATGAAAGTTTTCCTGACAACCTGATAAATCCAAGATAATACTTTTTTCTTTAATAAGAGAGTTTAAAATACATCTCTAAGCTCTTGGTGAGTTACAGTAGCTTTCATCAAGCTAAGAAACCACTTTTGACCAGAGAATAATGGTAGAAAAAAGATATATGCTTATGTTAATTTCATATTCCACTATTCCAAACATTTTCACCTAGTTTGGGTAGATTTTTTTTATTACTTTTATTAATTCTAGGCTGACTAACAGTTACATATTCTTTTTTTTATAATGTTTATTTCAAAATCTCAATATCTTTGCTTTTAATTCTATTATTAACATGCTTGACAGTGTGTTCCTCAAATTACATTACTTAATAAGAAACTATACCTTATTGCTGAAAAATACATTATCAAAACCTATAGCAGGTAAATATTTTAATGGGCTATAAAAATTTGATTTTCTTATATAATTGGAAACTTTTTGCTAATGTGTGAATAGCTATTGATAAAGTTGTCAAAGTTCAGTGTGTTTTGCAACAACAAACAAGTAACTGACATAATGTTTCAAATGTAAAATGTGCATATAGCTAAGCATGGTGGCATATGCCTGTATATATGTACCCTGGGGGATCATAGAACATTAGGATTATAAGGTCGGGGCTAGATTGGGCAGCCTAGGGAGTTCAAGCCCTGCTTAAGCAACATAGTCAAACCATGTCTTGATAAAAGAACCGTTAGATGTCATAGTTAGCTTTAGTTGTCATCTTAATAAACTTGGAAAGAAGGAATCTTATACGAGAAATTTCTTCAATCAAATTTGTTTGTAGATATATTTGTGAGGCATTTTATTGATTGTTAAATTATTTTGGAGTGCTTAGTCAACTACATGGTGCTACCATTAAACAATTGGCCTCAGAGCATATGAATAAGTTAGCTCAGCAAGCCAGATAATTCAAGCCAGTAAGGAGCTTTCCTCCATGTTTTCTGATTCAAGCTCATGCCTCAAGTTCATTTCTTCCCTTCCCTAAACTATGGATGGTAACCTGTAAGATGAAGTAAACCCTTTCCTTCTCTTGTTTCTTTTGGTCATGGTATTTATCACGGCAACAGAAGTCAGCCTAGGAAATGGGAAATGTATCTAAATCATTAAGCATTTTTGTAGCATGCCTAATGCCTTAGATTTAGTCTCCAGCACAGAAAGCAGAGTTCACATGAATTAATTGTCTCTTCCTCAAGAATGAAGGCAGAGTACTTACTTTTCTAGCTAACCCAAAAGTATAGCATATCATTAAAAACCATAAAAAAAAACATAATGAAGATATTATGTTAAATGGCATACATGGAAATATATACATATATTATAGGTATATATAGATATATAATGATGTAATATATATAAATTATTTTGTATATTATATAATATATAATGTTATATATCATTACATATAATATATAATTACATTATATATTCTATATATTATATTTATATATTATTAGTATATGTTATATATTATATGATATTTAGTATATTAACCTATTACTATAACAGAAATTAATTTAATATCAGTAATATATATATATATGGGGGTGGCATGGCTGTCTGTAGGTTTCTGTCGGTCTTCTTCCCCCTGTGCTGTGTTGCCTGAATTTGATTTGATGTGATTTGATTTCTATGAGTCCTAGGCATAAGACAACTTTGGCCACCAAGCCAGGCATTATGCTAGGATGAACAAAGGATTGTCATCTGCTCTTCCCCTGACTAATACAAGAAGAACATCACCAGCAAGATGCCTCTTTGCCCATTGCCAGATGGGTTTTTAAAAAAGTTTTGGTATTTTTATGTATATTTGTGTCTCTATGTATATGTTATGTGTGTGCTTGTGTGAGTGGTGGTAAGAAGGAGTATTAGATCCTCTTGAATTACAGTCAGGTTTGAAATAACTCTATACCTCTGGAAGAGCAGATAGTGTTTTTAAGTGTTGAGTTATCTATCTAGCCCCAAATAATTTGACATTAAAAATATTTTTATAGTTTTACACCAAAAAAAATACAAAGAAGCTTTTATTTCAAGATTTCTACACTTCAGAAAAAGTAAACAATAGAATAGATATTAATTAAATGTGATGTCAATCTGCTACTACTCACTAGTGGTTATTGTGTCTTTTATCAACTTTATTGTAGTTAAGATTGATACACGGATGCAGACACTCATATAGTGTTTCAAGTATGCACACAGTGAAATCAGAAGTAACAAGGGTTCATAAAGACATTGTGTAAGGGGCTTCAAATGTCTCCTTTTATCATTGTTTATATAATGCACTCTTCTCAAATAGGTTCTACTTAGTACCATCTCCAAAGCAATCAAGTAGACGTATGGCTATGCCACTAAAAATAAAAAGTACTTGTTGAAGTTGTGAATATGGAGTGCTGATGTAAGTTATAGTAAAGAGATTTACACTTAAGAGAAAAAGTAGATTATAATAATAAAGCCTATATGAAAGTGTGGAAGTTTTCTATCTTTGTCAAGTACTTTACTGATTTTTCATAAGTGAACAACAGACCATGTGAATTGTATCTGTTAAGGCAAATTTTTAAGGGTAATACAAGTGAACACAAAGGAAAAAAGTCTGCTTTGTGAAGATGTAATATGTTATAAAATATTATAAAGGTGAATTTTAAGGTAGCTGGTTAAAGAATGACAGATGTGACTTAGACTAGAAAGAGGCCTTTGAATTTTTGAAGTAATACTGGAGAATACATTGAAAATCTCTTAAATATATAAAATTATGTGCATGCTATTCCTTTTTGCAGCCGTGTTTTAAAAATTATTTTTAAAATGAAGCCAGGAATGATGGTGCACAATTTTAATCCAAGAACTTCAGTGGCATGTGGATATCTATGAGTTCAAGGTCAGCCTGGTCTATGTAGAGAGTTTCTGCTTTTCCAGAGCTATACAGGCAGATCCTGACTCAAAAAAAAAACATCTTATAATGGGATAATTGTTTTATAGCACTACATATATATTACAGCTTTACCTAAATATTTGTACTGTTGTTTAATGCTGGATTTTTCTATAGACTGAACTTCACATTTGAGCCTAAAGATATACAGACCACGACAAGTATTATTTTTTTTCTGCCATTATTTCAATAATTGAGTCTCACATTAGGAGAGATGAGGGAGCTGGCCACAGCTGGGATAAAAATTGAATAAACTGTAATAAATGATAATAATAAAAAGGAAACAGATTACAATTAAATATTTATTCAAAATATATAATTCTGAAGAGAAATTAGCATGATAAAATATAAAAGTTCAAAAAGACTAAATGACTGCATTTATGCTTGAATCTGTTTTTTAGCTTTACAGTTTGGAGAACTAATTTGCTTCTATATGTGCTATTTCTAAGAATTCTATAGAAGGTCATTTAGTCATATAAGAGCTTAAACTATAAAACTGTTAAATCATGGAGGCTTTTTTATTCATAGAAATCTAACTGATATAATATAAAATTGTATAAATAAATAAGATGCCATGTTAAGTTGTAACCAAAATTTCTGACAGAATTAACTAAGAGAAGAAAATTTTGTCTCACAGGAATTTCAGTCTATGGTTACTCAGGCCCACATATTTAAACAGTATATTATAACAGTGGGAGCATGTGGCAGAAACTGTTCTTTATTTCTCAGAAGACAAGAAATACAGAAAAAAAAAATACAAGAAGAGGTTTCTGCAAGATACAGCTTTCCAGAACCCATCCCTTATGATTGACTTCTTTCAATTAGGCCCCACCTCCAACCTTTGATCCACAGGCCAAAAACATCTTGCGAAGATTGTGAATGTGGCCTGAAACAATTGAAAATAACAATGTTATGTTAATTCACAACAAATTTGGAAATTCCTACTAGGTACTGCTTAACTCAATCAAGTTGACAAAATTAATCTTTGCAGGCTTCTACATTTTAACTAATTCATAGATTAGTCAAGTGATTTGAAGCAATGGTTGTTACATGTATTTTGAAGCAGAAAATAGGAATAGTTCATGTATTACTTTTCCTTTAAAAAGTTTCATTAATAAAAACATTACTGAAGAAATAATACGTACATTATATCTTATAAATACTTTATATACACACTGAATACTTTTGCATATTCTTGTTGGTTCCATGACACTCTAAATTTCAGAATTCTTAAATAGTGATATTTGTTGTTATGGAAAGCTACTTTGGATGAATCAGAAAAGGAAGTCACTGACGTTTTATACTTTTGTCTATAAAGTTCCAAAGACTCAATTTATGTTCCAGATATAACCCCAGAGCAACTTCACAAAATTTACAATCAAGCAGTACAGGTTCTCAATAACACTCTATTTCAAGAATATGAAAAAAAAAAACCTTTAGCAAAGAGGGTAGAATTGACCAAGAAATAAGACACTTTGATATGTTTTGGTTTCCAGAAAAGGACTTTCCCGTTCTATTTCCATTTTGGGGTTGCCCAGTTGCCACTAATAAAACATTTAGCTGTAGGGTCTCTTCAAAACTTGGGAATATAAAAGTAAAATCAAATCAACCTCATTAAATTTGTTCGTGATCATAAGTCATAAACTTGAACGTCTTTCTTGAATTGTGGTAACACTAGAGAATAAATACAAATGTAGTATGAAAACCAGGAATTAGCATACAATTAAAAGTATTTAATGTAGAAGTATATGTGACCTTCAAAGACAAAGAAAAATTTTGAACGGAATATAAATGAACATGATAATCATATTCTACCACCAGGGATAGCAGTGTATGAAAAAAAATAATTCTGGACAACAAAATTTAGTTTTACTTTGTGTGGATGGCTGTTTCTTAGCACATAAACTTGTGAATGTATATGTTTGCATATAGGTTAGCACTGCAAAATGGACCATAAAACATCATTAAGGTCCCCCCTATCAGTGGACTTGGCAAGGGGCACGGTGGAGAGGAGGGAGGGAGGGAGGGACTGGGAGGGAATGAGGGAGCGGGATATGGCTGGGGTACAGAGTTAATAAAATGTAACTGATAAGAAAAAATAAAAAATAAAAAAATAAAATAAAATCTAAAAAAAAAAAAAAAGAAGCCTACATATCCAAATGTGCAAGAAGTTGAAGAAACAGGGTGTTTTACTAGAAGTAATATTTTCAAAACTGCCAAGTATTCTAGAGGCAAAAAAGGAAGTTAGCTTTCAAAATGTTAATTTAGTAGAGGTAAAATAGGTTTCACATTCTACAGTGAGATAAGTAGAATATATGTATGTCAATATCAACAGACATCTCATTTGAATGTTTAATGATAAAAAGAAAAAAACAGTATGCTTGCTTAGTTTAGGATTGAGAGCCAGACACAACTTTGATCTTTCATGGTCAGAAACACCGCTTGTGAGAAGGCTCTAACAGCTTACATTTATAGAACTATTTTAGTAGTGAAAGTGTGAGGCTCAGGACTCTTTTAAGACATAAAATACTCTGAAGCATTGGGTTTTGTTTTTGTATTGTTTTGTTTTACATTTGGTCAAAGCCAATTCAGATGTATATTCGCTTTACCAAATAAACAATTTATAGAAAATGGAAATGGGGCAAGTTAAGTCTTCAAGAATTATTGAGAAATAATGTTATTTAGAGACTAAATTATCTTAGTATCTTCTAGCTTTGCAGGGATATTTCTAGGCAATTCATTAAGTAAATTATATTCATTTGAACCCTGGTGGTACATTCTTCTTGGGAAACACTTTAAATGATTTGTAATATCATACTCTTCTGTTTATACGTGATCACTGACCATCCAGGCAGTGGAACAGGTTGATCACTAGGATACAGTTCTCTTACTAAATGTATGCAAAGTGGAATGATGGAATTTGAAGAAGTTTAACTCATTGAAGTACAAAGAGTTAATCAAGTAAATCACAATTAGGTACACTCAGAAGAGCAAATACCACATTTTCCCATCTCAAATATACAATGTAATTTTTTTTTAAACACATGAGTAGAAGAGGAACAATTTTGAAGGAGGAAGTCACTGAGAAAGGTGAAGGCAAGGGATGGTCATATAGAGACTGCATGATAAAAGCACATTATATGCAAATAATAAAAATTTAATAAAAAATAACTGGTGAATTCCCAAATCCCCACAAATTTATTTCCAAAGCTCTTCTTTGGTCACTCTTTTTGAGCAAGCAGTATTTTCTTAACCACTTAGCTCTCCACTGTATTTTGTTCTGAATCCAGAGTCTACTCATGTTTTAAAAATTCTTTTACCTTCTTTTCTTTTTTTTCACCTGAGCATTTACTTCTACCCCACATTCTTGGAACTGTCTTTTTCTAAAGCTCAACAGGAGATGGCAATGATAGCAATGATGCTGGCTCTACTTTCAAGAACAGTTGTTGGAGCTGACTGGAAAAATTCACACATCAGGAAATCCAGGATATGCCATAGGTTAGGCAGATGCTTGCACTCAGCCCAGCTGCTCCTGGAACTGGGGCTGAGGTGCAACCCAAGTCTCTCAGAGAGGTGTAGATGGAGCCAGCGCCTACTCCAGAGACTTGTCATGGGTCTCCTGATATTATCCGTGGTGTTTCACCATGATCACGCAAGTGGGAAGTTTGGAACCTGTACCTGTACCCAAGTTTGTCTTAGAGGGGATTTAGATTTGGGAAAGTTCTGGCCCTTGCACATAACTGGAAGGTGGCAATATACCTCAATGGGCAACGTGTTTCCTGCCAAAACCATGACTCCTTTCTCAACCTTGTTGGCAAATTTTCCAAGCCCCTTTATTCACCCTGCCATGAATCTGCCTCTGTTTCTTAGCCTTTTTAAAAAAAAATAATTCGTTGATTCACTTTTCCATCCTAACCATAGCCTCCTCCATGCTCTCTTCTAGCTCTCACCCTCCCTCCCTCTTTTCCCTACCTCCCCTTCCCTATAAAGAGACGCTCCCCCCACCAACCCATCTCAGCACTTCAAGTCACATCAGGAGAGAGCACATTCTTTTCCTCAGTGGCCTGACAAGGCAGCCACACCAGGGGGAAGTGATCACACACATGCAACAGAGTCCTTGTCAGAGACAGCCCCCACTACCTTTATGAGGGGACCCACATGTCCATCAGATACATATTTATAAGGAACCTAAGTTCAGACCATGAATGGTTGTTCGTTGGTGATTCAGTCTCTGCAAGGCCTCCTGGTTCCAAGTTAGCTGGCTCTGTTGGTCTAATTGTGGAGTTTCTGTGTCCTCCAGAACCATCTAAACTTCACTCACTCTTCTGCAAGGCTCTCTGCACCTCACCCAATGTTTGGCTGTGGGTCTCAGCACATTTTTTATCCATTTCTGGGTAGAGCCTCTCAGAGGACAGGTATGCTAGACTCATGTCTGTGAGCATAACAGAATACAGTTAATAGTTTAAGCGTTTGGCTTTCTCCCATGGGGTGGGTCTCAGGTTGGGTCAGGCACTGGTTGGACATACCCTCAATCTATGCTCTACCTTTATCCCTGCACACCTTTGTTGGCATGGTAAATTTAAGGTAGATGTTTTTGTAGGTGGGTTGTAGTTCCTTTCCTTCACTAGGAGTTCTGTCTGCTTAGAGGGTGGCCTCTTCAATCTCCATGAAACCCAGTTCTAGGGGTCTCAGCTAGAGTTATCCCCATATCTTTCCAGAAGCTTACCCTGTGGTAGGTCTTCAACTTGACTCAGAGATGTTCTTACTCACATTTTATCTTCTCTCCACAATTCCTCTGTCTTCTTACCCATGGTCTTCTTGATGCACTTGTAGAGGTTGGCAGTCAGGCAACAGAAAGCCAGGAGCTGCATGATGGGATTAAAGTTGACAAGAAGTTCTTGATACTGCCTCAACCTGAGCCACAGACTTCTCCAGAATGGCCTTTATTTTGTTCATCTTAGCAACTATAGCAGCTCAGTCAGGGCTCATAGCTTCTTTAACTTTTAAAGATTATAAAGAACAAATGTAAAACAAAGATTCATTTGGTTGAACACATTCAGTTATCTCTAAAACACTGAATTTTAATCGAATATTCTATAATTTTTGAAATATAAGAAATTTTAATGAGGATGGCACAGAAACTAGATGAGTAATAATATAAAAATAATGAACAATGAAAATATTTTAAATAGTACGGTTAAACAAATTCTAAGTTAGCTTGAAATAACAGTTAAGACAAGAGTCTATGAATTAGCTTTTTTAAAGTCACAATAATCAACAGTAAACAATATTTAAATATGCTTAAGCCATTAAACTTTATTTAATTAATAAACATGATATGTGTCTGTTTAATATATAAAGACTTCTTTGTGGATGGGCATAGCCTCTTAATGACATCTTAATATTGCTTGATTTGTGAATATGAGGAACTAGCCTTGCTAGCATTAGATGAATGTGACATAGTCCAGAGTTATATGATAGAATCTCAATTGGAGAATTGAATTACCCAGATGAGACTGGCCTATCCCTATGACTGTGAGGAATCTTTTTGAGTATTGATGTGGCATGGTCCAGCCCATTGTGGGTTGTACTATCCTTGGGAAGGTAGTTCTGGGTTGCTTAAGAAAGCTAGCTAAATATGAAGTTAAGGGCAAACCAGTAAGCAGTGTTCCTCCATGGATTCTACTGGAGTTCTTTCCCGTACTTATTTGTGATGGACTGTGACATGAAAGCATAAGTCAAAAAATCCTTTCTGCTCCAGGTTGCTTTGGGTCAGTGTTTCATCAAAGTAACAGAAATCAAATTAGAACAGGGATTGAATTAGGATAACTACTATACAAATGAAAGCCAGACATTACAGTGTAACTCAGTAACCATAGTTTGACTAAAGAGATAGAAACAGATGGATCCCAGAGCTTGCAAGTCAGTCAAAATAACTAAAATGACAACCACAGATTGAATGAAATACCTTCTCCAGTCAGTCTCATTAAAATGACAATGCTCAGGTTCAGTGAAAGACTTTGTCTCAAAACATGAGAGAGAAAGACAGAGACAGAGACAGACAGAGAGACAGAGAGAAAAACAAAGAGAGACAGAAAAATAGAGAGACAGAAAGAGAGTGATAACAATGAGCTCTGTTCTCAACAGGCTCTGACAAGGTATCCATATACAAAATGCACAACACACACAATTTTAACTTCTGGTTCTTGCATAACTGAGTACCTAATAATTGTAACTTAAATAACTATGTAGCACAAACATTATTTTGTACTGAAAATTAATCTAAAATTCTGTACTAAATACACATTTTTTTCAACACAAATTGGCACATTGGGTTTATTCTTTGAGGTTAATAAGAAAAACATTTTATTTGCCCTCATTTTATTACATATGCATAAAAAATTATGCCTTATATACTTAACAATCTAATAGATGTTGTTGCTAAAGCAGGTGATGTTAAAATGTTTTGTTACAGTAATAATTAGTAACTAAAGTGACATTTATGTAACAAGCACCTGTTAGAAATACCATGAAATAATAAAATGTAAGTATATGCTGCAGGGCTCAAGTCTAAAATTAAATCAAATTATAAATTTTCAGAGGTGTCCATTAATTTTACTTATAAAAAGATGAGAAACTATTGCACAATACCAGCAGTGAAAAACAGTAAATATATCATCATAGTATAATCTTAAAATAACATTTTCAGTTACTAATGGAGAACATGTTACTCTTTTCTCTCCTCTTAATATAAGAAAACAATATCTCACAATATATTAAATACCCATGTGTAGGAAATTTTAGTTCTCTTTTATGAAATTATCTAATTCAAAAACATTAACCAGAATAAAATATGAAAAATGTTCTCAGCTTCACCTAGGGAAATCAATAGTCTAAGATCTAAAAAGAAAGATAATGGCTTACCAGGTAACTGTTTTGGTATTATTTTAAATAGTACATAGTTAATATCTCAACTATAATTGTTCCTGTCTCCATTAACTATGTAGTTTGTCTAATTTCAAGAATAATAAGAATGATGGTTAGATTTTATTGTTAAATCAACATTTGGATTCACCTAGGAGTTTATCAAGTATTACTTAAAATAAATTAGCTTCTGGAAAGACCCATAAAGAATTATCCTTATTAGGTTTATTGTGAGAAAATACATCATAAATTTGGGCACCACCATTCCTGTCGGCTATTGTCCTGTACTAAATTGTGGGTCTCTAGTGGATAATGTTGAAGTCATTTGTCTCTGTATAGCCATTTACTTGTACTCAGTCTATGAATGATGATAGAGTTCCTTTTCTCACCAGGGTTCTAAAATACTCTCTTGATCAGGGTGACTGAAGGTCTTGTAAGGAGGGTCACATAGCCCTCAGGGATGATTAGAGGCCAGATCATTCCCTGATAAGGAAACTGCGCAAGCAAGCATCTGGGAATTCTTAGAAAGTCCCCCCCCCCGCTAAGGAGATCTTAGTCTTAAACAGTGATCTTCAACTGTGCTTGGAGATTTTCCCTTCACCCTTGGGATAATTAAGTACTATTTTCCTTCTTGTGATAGGACCATTAAGTATCCCTGACCCTCTGGCCACAGTAAATCAAACACATTCCCCTTGAAATCTCTCCCTCTGCTTAGGGTTTACATTGACATTGATTTCACATGAATAAAGGTACACATTTTCTCACTTCAAGACCATCTGATATTCATCATTTATCCTCCACTGGACTGTATGTTACCAGTCCTGCCCTCCAGCCTGCTGGGCCTGGGCCTCATCAGGCCTGTGCCTTGCCTAGAAGCCAACCATGGATGGGCTTCTGCCCAAACCTCTGCCTTGCTTAGCACAGCAACTTAACCATGAGCTGTAACACTTTGGTATTGCCACAGGCTTTCAAACACTGGAGCTTCCACTGCTACAGATGATCTCATGCTAAAAGAGCTAAACTGTAACACTGTGGAAAACCTTTTCTACACCCTGGCTTAGGGCACTCAGGTCTCACCTTAAAGCATTCTAGTTGCCCTGCATGTGAGAGAAACAGACCCCCCTTTTCTCCATCAGGAAGCTGAGTTCTGGACAGTCTACAGAAATCCAGCCCAGCTGAAGAGAGAATGACACAGAATGATTGAGAAAGAAAGCTGACTAAAAATATTAAATGAGCCCTGTTTCCTCACTCCAGATACTATTTGAACAGCTGCTTTAAGCTCCTAACTACGAAGCACTGTACCTAGAACTGTGAGCCAAAATAAACTCTCTGGGCAACATAGAACAGCAACATAAAAGTAATTAAGAAAATAGGTCGAAGAAAACCGGAAACAACCTAGGAACCTGCTACAGAGGGCCTCTGAAAACCAGAAGAAAACAAGAAACAACCTAGGAACCTGCCACAAAGGGTCTCTGAAAGCGTCTGCCCTGCAGACTATCAAACCAGATGCTAAGCCTGATGGTCAACTGTTGGGTAGAGTGAATAGAATTTTAGGTAAGAAGTGGGAAATAGCAAGAGCTGGAGAGGACAGGCACTCCACAAGGAGAGCAACAGAACAAGAAAATTTGAACACAGAGAACTTCCCAGAGACTCACACTCCAAGCAAGGACTACTCATGGAGATAACCTAGAACCCCTGCACAGATGTAGCCCATGGCAGTTCAGTGTCCAAGTGGGTTACATAGTAATGGGAAGAGGGACTGCCTCTGACATAATCTGATTGGCCTGCTCTTTGATCACCCCCCCCCGAGGGGGGAGCAGCCTTACCAGGCCACGGTAGAGGACAATGCAGCCAATTTTGATGAGAACTGATAGACTAAGATCAGAAAGGAGAGGAGAACCTCCCCTATCAGTGGACTTGGGGAGTGGCATGCACGCAGAAAAGGGAGGGAGGGTGGGATCGGGAGGGGAAGAGGGAGGGGCTTATGGGGTGATACAAAATGAATAAAGTGTAATTAGTAAAAAATTAAAAAAAGAAAATTCATCTGTTAAAAAAAATAAGAAGCTGTTGTAATCTTCAGCCAGGAGTTGTTTAAATGACAATATTTTTTTTGATATTTTATAGATACAACTCCCTGTCATACATAGAAAACATTATATCATAGCGGATATACTGAGCAGGTCCTCTAGGTCTAATAATCTTTCTGCCTGCTTATTCTGTGATAGTCCCCGAGCTTTAGGTTAATTGTTCCTTAATAAAATTTTCCCTGAATATTATATTTTATTTGATATTGTTTATCTATGTCATTAAAATATGTATATTGAATGTCATTGTCTTCATTAGAAAATTGTAAATCCTTAATAAATAGTTCTTAAAATGAGTCCTAAGCGTGAACAATTGTGATTAGTTGGCATATAAGAGCATAAGTGTACAGTAACCATAGCTTATTTCAAAATCAATATGAAGAAGAATATCTGACAATTAGGATTCAAATGTATGTGAAAAAGAGCAAAATGTGGAACATAGGCGTATAGGAGTGAAGAAAGCATAGCTTTGTGGAAATAGGCTTTATTTGATTTAAAGTATAAATGATTTATAATGATTTAAAGTACAGTTTTTTGACTATTGCATAACTAAATTTATATAAAATAAATAGTAGTGGGAACAAGAAAATATAATCATTAGCCTATGTTATGAGTAACATAAGAAATCATTTAAAGCTTTTAAGCATAGTAATGACATGACTTTGAATATATAGATTATTTGGGTCATCCCACACTAAATCTTTCTGCCTCAGTGTCTAGTGCTTGGATTTCAGGTGTGCAATACCACACCAAGCTTACCTTATATTTCTTTAAGAATATTCCAGGTCCTGAAATAGGGAATTTTAGCTATTTTATGAGACTATGAAATTTTATGGTAAACTAGATATGGGATATGAACAAGAAGAAATTTGCATTGATGGTACTACTTGTAATAACAAAAGTACTTGGGGCGGAGCCAAGATGGCGACTAGCACACACAGTTTCCAAGCTGTGGAAGAGAAAAAGTTCTGAGTTGATGAGTGGAAGAACTTCTGAAGCCAGGGAAACAACGGAGAGACTTTCTAAACAACAGGGAACATCACCGGAGGTGAAAACCTTGGTCTCGGGTCACCCAGGGACTTGTTTGGGGAAGGTGAGAAACGATCCTTTGATCTCTCGGCACTCCCCTCCCCCAGACCTCCCTCCTCCTCGGCACAGCGGACTCGCCTTTCTCAGCGCAGACCTAACTGCCTGGGGCCTACAGCCACTGAGGCTGAGCCCCAAGTCCTTTATCGGCAAAGGCCAGCAGTACTGTGTCTCGGAGCCCCAGATTCACGGCGCGGCAGCTGCACCATCCTCCCAGGGCCCGAGTCTGCTAGACGCCATACTAGCTCCGCAGGATCGCGATCACTGACGGTACGGCCCGCCCAATACCACAGTGACAGAGAATACGCTATATACTCACCAAAACCAGACAGAAACACCATACAAGCTAGACACACCAGGCGCTGGGCCTCCGAAGCTTGGAGAGCACAGTAAAGAGACCCCAGGACTTCCCAGAAAGCATCTGGACTAGCAACCCAGTCTCCAGTTACAGCGGGACTTTCTAACCTGGCGGCGGAGCAGCACTGAGCTGGCGGGCACATCAGCCCTCCAGTTTAAGACTAACCAGGGCCAAACCAGAGAACAGAAAGGCTGGTTACCCCGATTCCCACTGACGTGACCACCCTGAAATCTCCAGCTGCAGCAAGACCTCATAACCTGTCAGTGACAGCAGCACGGAACTGGCGGAGCACATCAAAGAAGCAGGGCCAAACCAGAGAGCAGACAGCCCAGATACGCCGATCTCTGCCAAGTGTCCTGCCTGTACAGCTAGTCCTCAGCATACGCTAAGGACACGGGACCTCTCTCAACTTCCTGAAGAATTCTCCAGACTCGAGAGAGAGACAGTACCAGTCTGATCGGCTGAATCCAAAAACAAACAGGGAAGGTCTCAGATAAGCCAATGGCCAGGGGTAGGCGAAAGAACATTTCCAACATAAATCAGGACATCATGACTTCACCAGCAAACCCCAAAATCGATGGATATTCCAATTCATCAGAAGCACAGGAAAATGACCTTAAAGCCATGCTTGCTCAATTATTTGAGGCTCATAAGGAGGAAATGAACAAATCTTTCAAAGAGATGGCCAGTCAATTGGAGGTAAAGAAAGAAGAAATAGACAAAACCCTTAAAGAAACACAGGCAAACATAGCCAAACAAATAGAGGCACAAGTAGAGAAGAAATTAGTGGCATACAAAAAGGAAATGAACAAAGAAATAGAGTCCATCGTAGAGAGACAGGAATCCAAATTCAAACACATAAAAGAAATGGTGCAAGGCATGAAAACAGAATTAGAATCAATAAAGAAAACACAAAGTGAGAAAACTCTTGAGCTGGAGAACTTGGAGAAAAGATCAGGAACCACAAAAGTAAGCATCACCAACAGAATACAAGAGATGGAAGAGAGAATCTCTGGCGCTGAAGACACACTTGCAGAAATTGATACTTCTCTCAAAGAAAAAGTAAAATCAGAAAAATTCCAATCACAAAATATCCAAGAAATCAAGGATGCTATGAAAAGACAAAATCTATGAATAATAGGAATTGATGAAAAAGAAGACTCCAGGCTCCAAGGTCCAGAAAATATTTTCAAGAAAATCATAGAAGAAAATTTTCCCAACTTAAAGAAAGAGATGTCCATAAATATACAAGAGGCCTACAGAACACCAAATAGACTAGACCAGAAAAGAAACACATCACGTCACATCATAGTCAAAACACTAAATCTACAGAACAAAGAAAAGATATTAAAAGCAGCAAGGGAAAAAGGCCAAGTAACATATGAAGGTAGACCTATCAGAATCACACCAGACTTCTCATCAGAAACTATGAAAGCCAGAAGGGCCTGGGCAAGCATCATGGAGACTCTAAGAGATCACAAATGTCAACCCAGACTACTATACCCTGCAAAGCTTTCAATCAACATAGATGGAGAAAACAAAATATTCCATGACAAAACTAAATTTACGCAATATCTATACAGCAAACCAACCCTACAGAAGATACTAGAAGGAAAACTCCAATCCAACGAAAATGAATTCACCCAAGAAAACAGGGCATACAGATAATGTCCCAACAAAAATGAAAAGAAAACAAGCAATGAAACAAGGTAAGATCATCGACTCCATTACACAAGGAACTAACATGCATTGGTCAATATTATCTATCAATATTAATGGACTCAACTCACCAATAAAAAGACACAGGCTAACAGAATGGTTACGGAAACAGGACCCAACATTCTGTTGCATCCAAGAAACACACCTATGCAACAAAGATAAACACTACCTCAGAGTAAAGGGCTGGAAAAATGTTTTTCAAGCAAATGGTTCCAGAAAACAAGCTGGAGTAGCCATCCTAATATCTAATAAAATAGACTTTCAACCCAAGTTAATCAAAAAAGATAAGGAGGGCCACTATATTCTCATCAAAGGAAAAATCCAACAAGAGGACATCACAATTTTGAATATCTATGCCCCAAATACAAGAGCACCTACATTCGTAAATGAAACAATATTAAAGCTTAAATCATACATTGATCCTAATACCTTAATAGTGGGAGACTTCAACACCCCACTCTCATCAAGGGACAGATCAACCAGACAGACACCAAATAGGGAAATAAAAGCACTCACAGAATCCCTAAATCAAATGGACCTAATAGATGTCTACAGATCTTTTCACCCAAACTCAAAAGAGTACACCTTCTTTTCAGCACCGCATGGAACCTTCTCCAAAATAGACCATATAGTTGGTCACAAAGCAAGCGTCAACAGATACAAAAGGATTGAAATAATCCCTTGTATACTATCTGACCACCATGGACTAAAGCTGGACATCAACAACAACAGAAACAACAAAAAGCCGACACGCACATGGAAACTGAACAACTTACTACTCAATGACAGCTGGGTCAAGGAAGAAATAAAGAAAGAAATTAAAGACTTTCTAGAATTCAATGAAAATGAAGGCACAACATACCCAAATTTATGGGACACATTGAAAGCAGTGCTCAGAGGAAAATTTATAGCACTAAGTGCCTGCAAGAAGAAATCTGTAACATCACATACAAACAACTTAATGGCCCAACTGAAAAACCTAGAAAAAAAAGAAGCAGATACACCCAAGAGGAGCAGACGGCTGGAAATAATCAAACTAAGGGCAGAAATCAATCAATTAGAAACAAATAAAATTATCCAAAGAATCAATGAAACAAAAAGCTGGTTCTTTGAGAAAATCAACAAGATAGACAAACCCTTAGCCAAACTAACTAAAAAGCAGAGAGAAACCATACAAATCAGCAAAATCAGAAAGGAAAATGGGGACATAACTACAGACACTGAGGAAATCCAAACGATTATTAGGTCATACTACAAAAGCCTATATGGCACAAAATTTGAAAATCTAAATGAAATGGATAACTTTCTTGACAGATTCCATCTACCAAAATTAAGTCAAGATCAGGTAGAAAGACTGAATAGTCCTATATCTCCCAAGGAAATAGAAGCAGTCATTAACAGTCTCCCCTCCAAAAAAAGCCCTGGACCAGATGGCTTCAGCGCAGAATTCTACAAGACCTTCAAAGAAGTACTAACACCAATTCTCCACAAACTATTTCATAAAATAGAAACAGAAGGAACACTACCAAACTCATTCTATGAAGCCACAGTCACTTTGATACCTAAACCACACAAAGATCCAACAAAAAAAGAGAACTTCAGACCTATCTCTCTTATGAACATTGATGCAAAAATACTCAATAAAATACTTGCAAACCGAATCCAAGAACACATCAAAGATATCATCCACCATGACCAAGTAGGCTTCATCCCAGGAATGCAAGGGTGGTTCAACATACGGAAATCCATCAATGTAATCCACCACATAAACAAAATGAAGGAGAAAAACCACATGATCATCTCCTTAGATGCTGAAAAAGCATTTGACAAAGTCCAGCACCCATTTATGTTTAAAGTCTTGGAGAGATCAGGGATACAAGGCACATACCTAAAGATAGTAAAGGCAATATACAGCAAGCCTATAGCCAACATCAAACTCAATGGAGAGAAACTTAAATCAATCCCACTGAAATCAGGGACAAGACAAGGCTGCCCACTCTCTCCATATCTCTTTAACATTGTACTTGAAGTCCTAGCCAGAGCAATAAGACAACTAAAGGAGATCAAGGGGATACAAATCGGAAAGGAAGAGGTCAAAGTGTCACTATTTGCAGATGATATGATAGTATACATGAGCGACCCCAAAGATTCAACCAGAGAACTTCTTCAGCTGATAAACACCTTCAGCAAAGTGGCAGGATACAAAATCAACTCAAAAAAATCAGAGGCCCTCTTGTATACCAAAGACAAAAAGGCTGAGAAAGAAATTAGGGAAACAACACCCTTCACAATAGCCACTAACCACATAAAGTACCTTGGGGTGACTCTAACCAAGCAAGTGAAAGACCTGTTTGAGAAAAACTTCAAGTCTTTGAAGAAAGAAATTGAAGAAGATCTCAGAAGATGGAAAGATCTCCCGTGCTCATGGATTGGTAGGATTAACATTGTGAAAATGGCCATCCTGCCAAAAGCAATCTACAGATTCAATGCAATTCCCATCAAAATACCAACTCAATTCTTTACAGACCTTGAAAAAAAGATTCTCAGCTTCATATGGAGAAACAAAAAACCCAGAATCTCCAAAACGATCCTGTACAACAACAGATCATCTGGAGGTATCTCCATTCCCGATCTCAAGCTGTACTACAGGGCAACAGTAATAAAAACTGCATGGTATTGGCATAGAAACAGAAAGGAGGATCAATGGAATCGCATAGAAGACCCAGAAATAAACCCACACACCTATGAATTCTCAATATTTGACAAAGAAGCCAAATCCATTCAATGGAAAAAAGACAGCATCTTCAACAAATGGTGCTGGACCAACTGGATGTCTACATGCAGAAAAATGAAAATAGATCCATATCTATCACCCTGCACAAAACTAAAGTCCAAGTGGATCAAGGACCTCAACATAAAACCAGATACTCTAAATCAGCTGGAAAAAAAAGTGGGAAACAGCCTAGAATTCATTGGCACAGGAGACAACTTCCTGAACAGAACACCAACAGCACAGGCTCTAAGAGCAACAATCAATAAATGGGACCTCATGAAACTGAAAAGCTTCTGTAAAGCAAAAGACACTGTCATCAAAACAAATAGACAGCCTACAGATTGGGAAAGAATCTTCACCAACCCTTTATCTGACAGAGGGCTAATATCAAGTATATATAAAGAACTAAAGAAGCAGAAAAGCAACAAACCAAGTAATCTACTTAAAAAATGGGGAACAGAGCTAAACAGAGAATTCTCGAAAGAGGAACGTCGAATGGCAGAGAAACACTTAAAGAAATGCTCAACCTCATTAGCCATTAGGGAAATGCAAATCAAAACGACCCTGAGATATCACCTTACACCCATCAGAATGGCCAAGATGAAAAACTCAAGTGATAGCACATGCTGGAGAGGTTGTGGAGAAAAGGGAACCCTCCTCCATTGCTGGTGGGAATGTAAACTGGTTCAACCACTCTGGAAGTCAATCTGGCGCTTTCTCAGACAACTAGGAGTAGTGCTACCTCAAGACCCAGCTATACCACTCCTAGGTATATACCCAAAATTTGCTCAAGTACACAACAAGGACATTTGTTCAACCATGTTCATAGCAGCTTTATTTGTAATAGCCAGAACTTGGAAACAACCCAGATGTCCATCAACGGAGGAATGGATACAGAAACTGTGGTATTTTTACACAATGGAATACTACTCAGCAATCAAAAAGGAAGAAATCATGAAATTTGCAGGCAAGTGGTGGGATCTAGAAAAGATCATTCTGAGTGAAGTATCCCAGAAGGAGAAAGACAAACTTGGTATATACTCGCTTATATAGACCTACAAGACATGATAAACATAATGAAATCTACACACCTAAAGAAGATAATCAAGAAAGTGGACACAGGCGAAGGTGATTAATCCTCATTTAGAAAGACAAATGGGATGTGCATTGAACTTATGACAGGAGTCTATCACAAAAGGCATCTGAAAGACTCTACCTAGCAGTGTTTCAAAGCAGACACTAAGACTCATAACCAAACCCTCGGCAGAGTGCAGGGAATCATATGAAAGAAGGGAAGTTAGTATGATATGGAAAGGATAGGAGCTCCACAAGGACCAAATATATCTGGGCACAGGGTCTTTTCTGAGACTGACACTCAACCAAGGACCATCTATGGATATAACCTAGAACTTCTGCTCGGATGTGGCCTGTGGTAGCTCAGTAACCAAGTAGTTTTCCAAAGTAAGGGGAACACGGACTATTTCTAATAGGATCTCAAGGGCAGGCTGTTTGACCCCCACCCCAGGGGAGGAGCAGTCTGTTAGGCCACAGAGGAGGACTTTGCAGCCAGCCCTGAAGATACCTGATAAAACAGGGTCAGATGAAAGGGGAGGAGGTCCTCCCCTATCAGGGGACTTGGAAAGGGGCAGGGAGGAGACCAGGGAGGGAGTGTGGGGTTGGGGAGGGAATGAGGGAGCGGGATACAGCTGGGACACAGAGTTAACAAAATGTAACTAAAAAGAAAAATAAAATAAAAATAAAAAAATTAAAAAAAAAAATAAATAAAAAAAAAAAAAATAACAAAAGTACTTAACAGTGCTTTAAAAAAGAAATTATCAGAGGTCTATATACCAAACACAGCAGTTCAGTGTCCAAGTGGGTTACATAATAATGGGAAGAGGGACTGCCTCTGACATAATCTGATTGGCCTGCTCTTTGATCACCTCCCCCTGAGGGGGGAGCAGCCTTACCAGGCCACAGAAGAGGACAATGCAGCCACTCCTGATGAGAACTGATAAACTAAGATCAGAAAGAAAGAGAGGAGGACCTCCCCTATCAGTGGACTTGGGGAGTGGTATGCATGAAGAAAGGGGAGGGAGGGTGGGATAGGGAGGGGAGGAGGGAGAGGCTTATGGGGGGGATACAAAATGAATAAAGTGTAATTAATAAAAGTTAAATAAAAAATTTAAAAAAAAGAAAATAGGTCTAAAAATAATAAAAAAATAAGCTGCTATTTGTCCTGTTGACAGTATCTTTTGTGGATATAAGCATGTTTTGTTTTGGTCCCAGGTATGGAATGTGGGACTGCTTCATGCTTACTCTGAGAGGAGCTCTTTGCCAGCTGCAGATAGCTTAAATCTGAGGACTCTGTAGAGAGAATAATTGCCAGAGCCCACAGAGTGTGAAGGGGAGAAAGAACAATTCTGTTCCTGCTTCCTGGTTGGTGCTCCTGGTTGCTGTTTTGAGTTGGAGAGGGGAATGGGAGGAGATGAGAGAAGGAAGGTGACATTGGGAGGGAATGAGGGAGGGTCTACACCTGGGATACAAAGTGAATAAAATGTAATTAATGTAAAAATAAAAATTAAAAAAGAAAACACCCTAAATTAAAAAAAAAAAAAAAGAAAAAAGTTGGTGATCTCCTGAACAAGGACTGAACTGGCTCCAAGGAACTCGATGACCATAACAAACAGGAATCAGGAATTAAAAAAAAAAAAGAAAAAAGAAAGAAAAGAAAAGAAAAACTAAAACAAAACAAAACAAAACAAACAAATAAACAAACAAAAAACAGAAACTATGTCCCCTCTCCCACTAACCCTTTATCTTTCCTGTGTGGTGTGTTGGATTGTTTGAAGGGATTGAAGTGGAGTAGGCAATAAGAAAAAAGAATAAGCAATAAGAAATTTAAATTAAACCTTTTTTTCTTTTTTTTTTTCATTTTTTAAGTATGCCAGCAAGTGTCCTTTGCCTTACAGAAACTTTTTAGTTTTATGAGGTCTCATTTATTAAATGTTGATCTCAGTTCCTGAGTTGTTGGTGTTCTGTTCAGGAAATGGTCTCCTATACCAATGAATTCAAGGATATTTCCAACTTGTACTGCTATTAGATTTATTGTATCCAGTTTTTGTTGAAGTCTTTAATCCTTATAGACTTCAGATTTGTGCAGAGTAATAAATATGGATTTATTTGCATTATTTTACATGCAAACATCCAGTTAGACCAGCACCATTTTCTGAAGGTACTTTATTTTTTTTATTATAAGATTTTGACTTCTTTGTCAAAAATCAGATGTCCAAAGTTGTGTGGAATTATTTCTGGGGCTCCAATTTGATGCCATTGATCCACCAGTCTTTTTCTATGCCAGTACCATGCATTTTTTATTACTGTTGTTCTACAGTACACTTTGAGATCAGGGATGACGATACCTCCAGAAGACTTTTTATTGTACAAGATTATTTTAGATATCTGGGTTTTTTGTTTGTTTGTTGTTTTTCCATATAAAGTTGAGAATTGTTCTTCAAAGTCTATAAAAAGTTGTGTTGCAGATTTGATGGGAATTGCATTGAATCTGTAGATTATTTTTGGTAAGATGGCAATTTTTTTTCTATATTAATCCTACTGATCCATGAACATGGGGAATATTTCCATCTACTAATATCTTCTTCAGTTTCTTTCTTCAGAGACTTGAAGTTCTTCCCATATAGGCTTGGCTAGAGTTTCACTTGCTTGGCTAGAGTTACATCAAGATATTTTATATTATTTGCAGCTATTGTGAATGGTTTTGCTGCCCTAGTTTTTTTCTGAGCCCATTTATCATTTGTATAAAGTAGGGCTACTGATTTTATTGGGGTGATTTTGTATTCAGCTACTTTGCTGAAGGTATCTTCAGTTGTATGAGTTTTCTAATAGAATTTTGCTGCTCACTTGTGTAAACTATCATATTATCTTGGAATAATTATACCTGGACTTCTTTCTTTCCAATTTGCATCTTTTTCATCTCCTTTAGTTGTCTGTCTTATTGCTCTAGCTAGAACTTCAAGTAATATATTGAATAGATAGGGAGAGAGTTTGCAGAGAGTCTTCCCTGATTTTAGTATAATTGCTTTAAGTTTCTCTCTTTATTGTTGGCTATTGGCCTGCTGTATATTGCCCAGCTGAGACTCCTAGCAGTCAAGGGTATGGAGACTGAAGTGGCCACTTTCTGTAGCCAGGTGAAACTTCTACTGGAGGGAGGCAAACACCAACACAAAAATATAAACCTTCTACCCAGCCAACCAATGACTGTCCCAACTTGAGTTTCATGCCATGAAAGAGATCCCAGCACTGACACTATTAACAATATTATATTATACTTGCAGACAGAAGGCTAGCATAACTCTCACCTGAGTGACCTTGCTTGACAGCTGATGAAATGATATGCAAAATCTTATAAAAGAGGGAAGGAAGATTTGAAAAAAAAAAAAACAGAGAGGTCAAGGCCACCACAAGAAACCTTACAAAATCAACTAACCTGGACACATAGGGACTTACAGAGACTGAAACTTCAACCAAAAGAGTAACTGGTAGACAGATCTAGCATCCTTCTCCCACACATACTTAAGAGATACATAGCTTGATCCTCATGTGAGACCCCAACATCAGGAGCAGGGACTGTCTCTGACTCTGTTGCCTGCCCTTGGGTCTCTTCCCCATAATGGAAATGCCTCGTTCAACCTCAATAGAAGCAGATGCACTGAGTCCTACTTGAAATGCCAAGGCTTAACAAGAGGGGGGAAGTCCCCCCCTTCTCTGAGAAGAATAAGAAGGGAAAAATGGGGAGGGAACAGGAAAGGAGAGGGAGGGACTGGAAGAAGAAGAAGGAGAGTAAGTACCTATTCAGATGTAAAGTAAATAAATAAATTACTTTCTTTTTTCACTCTTTTTTTATTAATTACATTTTATTCATTTTGTATACCCCCATAAACCCCTCCCTCCTCCCCTGCCAATCCCACCTTCCCTCCCCTTTCTGCATGAATGCCACTCCCCAAGTACACTGATAGGGGAGGTTCTCCTCTTCTTTCTGATCTTAGTCTATCAGTTCTCATCAAAAGTGGCTGCATTGTCCTCTACTGTGGCCTGGTAAGGCTGCTCCCCCCTCAGGGGGAAGTGATCAACGAGCAGGCCAATCAGATTATGTCAGAGGCAGTCCCTCTTCCCATTACTATGGAACCCACTTGGACACTGAACTGCCATGGGCTACACCTATACAGGGGTTCCAGGTCTTCTCCACGAATAGTCCTTGGTTGGAGTATGATTTTCTGGGAAGTTCCCTGTGTACAAATTATCTTGTACTGTTGCTCTGCTTGTGGAGTTCCTGTCCCCTCCAGCTCTTACTATTTCCCACTTCTTACATAAAATTCCATTCACTCTGCCCATCAGTTGGCCATCAGGCTCAGCATCTGCTTTGACAGTCTATACTGCAGAAGCTTTCAGAGGCCCTCTGTGGCAGGTTTCAAGGTTGTTTCCTGTTTTCTTCTGGCTTTCAGAGGCCCTCTGTAGCAGGTTCCGAGGTTGTTACCTATTTTCTTTTTCTTCTGATGTCCATCCTCTTTGCCTTTCAGGATGGGGATTGAACATTTTAGTTAGGGTCCTCTCTTTTGCTTAGTTTGTTTAGATGTACAGATTTTAGTGGGTTTATTCTATGTTGTATGTTTATATGAGTGAGTATATACCATGCGTGTCTTTTTGCTTCTGGGACAACTCACTCAGGATGATCCTTTCCAGGTCCCACCATTTACCTGCAAATTTCATGATTTCCTTATTTTTCATTGCTGAGTAATACTCCATTGTATAGATGTACCACAGTTTCTGCATCCATTCTTCAGTTGAGGGGCATCTGGGTTGTTTCCAGCTTCTGGCTATTACAAATAAAGCTGCTACAAACATGGTTGAGCAAATGTCCTTTTTGTGTACTTGCACCTCTTTTGGATATATGCCTGGGAGTGGTATGGCTGGATCTTGAGGAAGCGCTATTCCTAGTTGTCTGAGAAAGCGCCAGATTGATTTCCAGAGTGGTTGTACCAGTTTACATTCCCACCAGCAGTGGAGAAGCGTTCCAATTTCTCCACAACCTCTCCAGCATGTTTTGTCCCTTGAGTTTTTGATCTTGGCCATTCTGATGGGCGTAAGGTGAAATCTCAGGGTTGTTTTGATTTGCATTTCCCTAATGGCTAATGAGGTTGAGCATTTCTTTAAGTGCTTCTCTGCCATTCATTATTCCTCTACAGAGAATTCTCTCTTTAGCTCTGTTCCCCATTTTTTAAGTGGATTACTTGGTTTGTTGCTTTTCAGCTTGTTTAGTTCTTTATATATATTGGATATGAGTCCTCTGTCAGATAAAGGGTTGGTGATGATTCTTTCCAAATCTGTAGGCAGTTGCTTTGTTTTGATGACGGTGTACTTTGCTTTACAGAAGCTTTTCAGTTTCATGAGGTCCCATTTATTGATTGTTGCTCTTAGAGCCTGTGCTGTTGGTGTTCTGTTCAGGAAGTTTTCTCCTGTACCAATGAGTTCTAGGGTATTCCCCACTTTTTTTTCTAGCCGATTTAATGTGTCTGGATTTATGTTGAGGTCTTTGATCCACTTGGACTTCAGTTTTGTGCAGGGTGATAAATATGGATCTATTTTCATTTTTCTACATATAGACATCCAGTTGGACCAGCACCATTTGTTGAAGATGCTATCTTTTTCCCATTGTATGGTTTTGGCATCTTTGTCAAAAATCAATTGTCCGTAAGTGTGTGGGTTTATTTCTGGGTCTTCTGTTCGATTCCATTGATCCACCATTCTGTTTCTATGCCAGTACTATGCAGTTTTTAAAACTGTTGCTCTATAGTACAGCTTGAGATCAGGGATGGAGATACCTCCAGAAGATCTTTTATTGTAGAAGATTGTTTTAGCAATTCTTGGTTTCTTGTTATTCCATACGAAGTTGAGAATTTTTCTTTCCAGGTCTGTAAAGAATTGTGTTGGCAATTTGATGGGAATTGCATTAAATCTGTAGATTGCTTTTGGTAAGATGGCCATTTTTACTGTTAATCCTGCCAAGCCATGAGCATGGGAGATCTTTCCATCTTCTCATATCTTCCTCTAATTATTTCTTCAGAGACTTGAAATTTTTTTCATACATGTCTTTGACTTGCTTGGTTAGGGTTACACCAAGGTACTTTATGTCATTTGTGGCTATTGTGAATGGTGTTGTTTCTCTAATTTCTTTCTCAGCCCTTTTGTCTTTTGTATACAGGAGTGCTACTGATTTTTTTGAGCTAATGTTGTATCAGGCCACTTTGCTGAAGGTGTTTATCAGCTGTAGGAGTTCCCTGGTATAGTTTTTGGGGTCACTCATATATACTATCATATCATCTGCAAATAGTGATAATTTGACTTCTTCCTTTCCCATCTGTATCCCCTTGATCTCCTTCGACTGTCTTATTGCTCTAGCAAGGACTTCCAGCACTATGTTGAAGAGATATGGAGACAGTGGGCAGCCTTGTCTTGTCCCTGATTTCAGTGGGATTGCTTTAAGTTTCTCTCCGTTCAGCTTGATGTTGGCTATAGGCTTGCTGTATATCGCCTTTACTATGTTTAGATATGTGCCTTGTATCCCTGATCTCTCCAGTACTTTAAACATGAATGGATGTTGGATTTTTTCAAATGCTTTTTCAGCATCTAGGGAGATTATCATGTGGTTTTTTTTCTTTCAGTTTGTTAATATGGTGGATCACATTGATGGATTTCCATATATTGAACCACCCCTGCTAACCTGGGATGAAGCCTACTTGGTCATAGTGGATAATATCTTTGATGTGTTTTTGGATCCGGTTTGCAATTATTTTGTTAAGTATTTTTGCATCAATGTTCATAAGGGAGATTGGCCTGAAATTCTCTTTCTTTGTTGAGTCTTTGTGAGGTTTAGGTACCAAGGTGATTGTGGCTTCAGAGAATGAGTTTGGTAATGTTCCTTCTCTTTCTATTTTGTGGAATATTTTGAAGAGAATTGGAGTTAGCTCTTCTTTGAAGGTCTGGTAGAATTCTGCGCTGAAGCCTTCTGGTCCTGGGCTTTTTTTGGATGGGAGACTTTTGATGACTGCTTCTATATCTTTGGGGGATATAGGACTATTTAATTGATTTACCTGGTCCTGATTCAGCTTTAGTGAGTCAAATCGATCAAGAAAATTGTCCATTTCATTTAGATTTTCAAATTTTGTGGCATATAGACTTTTGAAGTAAGTCCTAATGATTGTTTGGATTTCCTCAGTGTCTGTAGTTATGTCCCCCTTTTCATTTCTGATTTTGTTGATTTGGGTGGTGTCTCTCTGCCTTTTAGTTAGCTTGGCTAAGGGTTTGTCGATCTTGTTGATTTTCTCAAAGAACCAGCTCTTGGTTTCATTGATTCTTTGAATTGTTTTATTTGTTTCTAATTGATTGATTTCAGCCCTGAGTTTGATTATTTCCAGCTGTCTACTCCTTTTTGGTGTGTCTGCTTCTTCTTTTTCTAGGGTTTTTAAGTGGACCATTAAGTTGCTTGAATGAGCTGTCTCGAATTTCTTCTTGAAGGCACTTAGTGTTATGAACTTTCCTCTTAGCACTGCTTTCATTGTGTCCCACAAGTTAGGGTATGTTGTGTCTTCATTTTCATTGAGTTCTAGAAAGGCTTTAATTTCTTTCTTTATTTCTTCCCTGACCCAGCTGTCATTTAGTAACAAGTTGTTCAGTTTCCATGAGTGTGTAGGCTTTTTGCTATTTCTGTTGTTGTTGAAGTCCAGCTTTATTCCATGGTGATCAGACAGGATACAAGGGATTATTTCAGTCTTCTTGTATCTGTTGAGGCTTGCTTTGTGACCAACTATATGGTCTATTTTGGAGAAGGTTCCATGAGGTGCTGAGAAGAAGGTAAATTCTTTTGTGTTTGGGTGTAAAGTTCTGTAAATGTCTGTGAGGTCCATTTGATTCATGACCTCTGTCAGAGATATTGTTTCTTTGTTTAATTTCTGTTTTGTTGACCTGTCCTTTGTTGAGAGTGGGGTGTTGAAGTCTCCCACTATTAATGTGTGGGGATCTATATGTGGTTTAAATTT
>NW_026596445.1:3291793-3322183 GCF_907164565.1 Psammomys obesus | reverse complement strand
TTGTGTGCTTGGTTGCTTTTTGTTTTGCTGTAGTAAGGTTAATTATTTCCTGTGTTTTCTTGACAGAAGCTAATTTTCTTGGGTTGTATTTTCCCTTCCAGTATCTTCTGTAATGCTGAATTTGTGTGTAGGTATTGTTGAAATTTGTTTTTGTCATTGAATATCTTGTTTTCTCCGTCTATGAGGACTGAGAGTTTTGCAGGGTATAGTAGCCTGGGTTGACATCTGTGTTCTCTTAGGGTCTGCATGATATCTGTCCAGGCCCTTCTGGCTTTCATAGTTTCTGTTGAAAAGTCAGGTGTGATTCTAATGGGTTTGCCGTTATATGTTACTTGGCCTTTTTCCCTTGCAGCTTTTAGTATTTTTTCTTTGTTCTGTATACTTACTGTTTTGATTATTATGTGGCGGGAGGATTTTCTTTTCTGGTCAAATTTGTTGGGTGTTCTGTAGGCCTCATGTATCCTTATTGGCTTCTCCTTTAACTTGGGGAAATTTTCTTCAATGATTTTGTTGAAAATATTTTCTGGTCCTTGGAGAAGGGAGTCTTCTTTTTCCTCTATTCCTACTATTCTTAGGTTTTGTCTTTTCATATTGTCTTGGATTTCTTGGATGGTCTGTGTCAGGAATTTTTTGGATTTAACATTTTCTTTGACAGATACATCGATTTCTTCCATTGTATCTTCTACACCTGAGATTCTTTCTACCATTTCTTGTATTCTGTTGGTTATGCTTACCTCTGTAGTTCCTGTTTTCTTCCTTAAATTCTTCCTCTCCATTATTTCCTCCATTTGTGTTTTCTTTAATTTTTCTAGTTCTATCTTCAGGTCTTGAGTTGTTTTGTTTACTTCCTTCACCTGTCTGCTTGTATTTTCCTCTTTTTCTTTTAGTTCCTTCAACTCTGTCTCTTTGATTTCTTTCAGTGATTTAATTATTTCTTCTCTGAAGGTCACAAGCTGTTTGGCTGCATCTTCCCGTATTTCTTCACGGATGGCCCTAATCTGCTTGTCTTTAACTTCCTCCATTTCTTTACGGATAGCCATGATCTGTTTGGTTTTATCTTCCTCTAATTCTTTACGTATTTTATCTGTTTCCTCTATTATTCTCTTCATCAACATAGATGTAATGTCATCTTCTTGATTTTCTATTATGCTGCATTGTTCAGGGCTGTTCGCCCCTGGATGGCTGGGTTCTGGAGATGCCATATTGCTCTGTCTTTTGTTGGTTGAGCCTTTACGCTGACCTCTACCCATTGGGCTGATTTAGGTGTTGGCTGTTAGTTTCTGTGCTTCCTGGAGTCCTGAGGTAGGGAGTATCCCCTTGGCCGGGAGATGATTTTTCCTGAAGGAGTCCTTCTCTGCTTTTTGGTTATGGTCACTGTATGGCCAGTGTTTCTCCGGAGTTGTCACTGCTCACCTCAGGTTTATAGCCCTGAGTAGTAGCTGTGGTCTATGTTAGGCAGGGGGATCTCCTCTTACCCATAGAATTTCTCAAGACAGCTGCCCCACTGCTGGGTTTCTTGTTATAAATTTAGTGTGCTGCTGCTCACTAAATTTCCATGTACAGTCCTCCTGAAGAACCTGCTGATTCCCTAGCTGTGGGGTTTTCTCCCAACATGGAAACTCAATCTGTTATCCTGGGGCGCATAGTTCTGTTCGGGAAAGTGAGAGGTGCACTCAGCAAGTCTCTGGACCAGAGGCTGATTGCTCCGCTCTGGACCTGGAGAATGTGCACCTAGGTTGAGTTGGCGCCTGGGGGCACTGCTCTGGTCTGGAGGCTGGGTGCCTCACTCTGGACCAGAAGCTGTGTGTCTCTGTCTGGGATGGCAGCTGTAGGCACCGCTCTGGTCCAGATGCTGTGGGTGCAGCCCCCTTGAAGGATCAGGGATTCCCACAGTTTTGGCAGTCCAGCCAGGGACAACTGGCCGATCCCTGGCACAGTATCTGAGGGCTGCTGTAATGGCTCTTCAGCTGGTGCAGGTCCGAGGATGCAGCTGTGTGTCCCGGTGCCCCAGGGGAACTCAACAATGGCGGCAGAGCACAGTGCTTCTGCCTGCACTAGAGTCTGCGTGAGTCCAGGAAGTGTTTTGGTGCTGGGTGTCTTAAGCGTTAGAGCTGCTGACCCCCTCCGCTGGGGGTTTCCTCCTGCCAGAAACACGCAGTCTGGTGCCTTGTTGCCCACAGTTCTATCTGAGGCGGCAAATCACGCGCGCAGACAGGGCTCCGTGCAGGAGCCTGGGTTCCCGACTCTGGGTCCGCGCTGGCTCTTGGGGTACCCACGGAACCCGAGTCTTTTCCAGGGGATGTCTGGGTAACCTGGGGTCGGTCCCAATTGTTTCCTGCTCCGTGGGGTTATCGCTCGACTGGGAAATCCAGTCTATGGTGTTGTGGGCCCACAGTTCAGTCTGGGACCGTGACCAGATCGCGCTGGCGTGTAGCCCCGGGCTGACGACCAAGAGCCTGGCGGAACCAGGATCTCTTCCGCGGTTTAGCTGGGTGAGTTAAAGCTGATTGAATCCCCCACCGTGGGGTATCCTCTCACCTGAGAAACACAACCACTTGTGTTTTATGGCCGCGAGTTCTGATTGCTGGTCACTGTGCCAATCCTGCTGTGCTGCTCCTCAGAATAAGAGTCCTCCCGGCGCTGCCATCTTGCCCCGCCTCCGTCCAGTTCAATAAATTACTTTCTAATTAAAAAAATAAAAATATAGAACATTAAAATTAGATCTCTTATATAGTCTTAATCTATTCCCTAGATGATTGCTGTGGCACATCTAGTCACATTTGCAAATATTGTGTAAGTCCAAACAGTTTATAAAACGATCTGTAAAAATAATGACTTTCAAGTGTTTTAGTTGTTTAGTTTTGCCCTTCAAACTGAATGTTATACTTAAAGGAATTGAATCAAGAAAGACCATGTTTTCAGAAATCTTTGCCTCAAGTAAAGATCATGAATTACATGTACCAAAACCTCTGCTTCACCTAGAAAATGATATGAACCCAATGCTTTCGTTCAAATTGAAGTTACAAATAACACAATAAGTCTAAAATGAAGAGAATGGTCAAATATTACATTGGATTCTCTAAGTGAACCAGTGGTATTTCTAGTCAAGTGTCAATATAAAAATAAATTGTCTTCTGTAGGTATTTAATCCAAAATCCTCCAATAAAATCTCAACTAAAGTTATTTATGTACTGAAAATAAATATCATGTATTCACTTGCAGTTTGGATCTGTTATATATGACATTTTACAAAAAAAAAATAATAATAATAATTTCACTTTGAGAGACCAAAGGATTAAAAATCAGTGGCTATTTTTTTTTTTTAAAGTTTAAAGGATAAGCCTGAAATAAGGCCATCCAGGTGGAGACATGTCCAGCCACCTGGTGGGAAAGAACTAGCCTCCTAGCCTCAGGGCCCTGATGGGGGGGAACTAGCCTTACTGCATTCTTTTCATGCCTACTAGAGATACAGTTGCTAGGAAATCCGTACCTCTCCCCTAGGAAGAGAAGGCAGACCATTAATGGTTTGGGGGCTTCCTGTAGATAATCAATTTAAAATGCAACATCCCCTTTTGTATTTCGACCAGCAGATGCTTGCCAGGCAGGAATCCCTCTGCTTTGCATATGCTGGGAGGGACCAGACTCTCTAAATCACCCAACAAACCTGAGCATGAGGCTCCGGCTCTCACCGCTTCAGGGTGAGTGTGTGTAAGCCCAAGCTGAGCTTGTAATAAAAAGATCTTTATGTGTTTCGCAACGAATTCAACTCCTGGTGGTGGTCTTTTAGGGTCTCGTGAATCAGGCACAACATACTCGTCCATCAGTCCAAGTCACCACAGACAGTAGCTTGTAATACAAAGATTCTCATGTGTTTTGCAATGGACTCAACTCCCGGTGGTGTTCTTTTGGGGTCTTGCAAATTGGGCACAACAATTCCTCTGATATATAAAAAATTACTCATTCAAATGATACTCCCTTGGACATTATATATAATATAAAGATTTTTCATGTCTACATAGTTGCTCTTCAAATAAATATCTCCACTTAAATATTTGTAAATATACATACGGATATTAACATTTATACAAATGTGACAGTGTACGAATGTATGAATACATATGTATGCTGACATATGTCTTTATAAAATTGTAATTAAAGACACATGTCTTTATATAATTGTAAACACAAAAATTACTGAAAATGTAATTGCTACATTGTTTAAAAATGTATATATTTAATACATGTAATAAATTTAGATGCAATTCATGAAATATAATACGAACCTATTTTATGTTTTTTTCTTTGATTATTCTCAAAAGTAGATAGAGACCTAACCAGAGTATTTTACTGAGAAAGTCAGAAATATTACCATTCACTGTTGTGCACAAGCAAGCTCATACAAGATTTTTTCATGTATTTATTTATTTACTATTATACAGGGATACATTAAAAAAATCATCGAACTGTATAAGGAATGTACTTTAAACTCATTCACCTTTATGCAACTCAAAGCATTTGAATTGAGATGACCGTTGTTTTTACACACACATACACACATAAATAAATATAAATAATAAAAAACTAGGAAACACATAGACTAATACTACAAATCTCTCAAAGTATTCCATAAGAAATAAAATATATACATCGACCAAAAATTGACAAAGACTGAAGTATATGAACTAGAAAGAAATATGATTATTTTCTTTTACCCACCTACTAACCAGTAATTCTTTATCATCTGAATGAGAAATTTTGTGTTTGAACATTTCATCCTAGAGACACCCAGAATATCAGTCCTTTTCAAATCAATTTGTCTGGCATAAGTACTTGTTAAATATATGTTCATCATCACCAAAAGTTTCCTGCACACATACATTAAAACATTTTATGTTTCAATAAGCTCTCTTAGTTAATGCATTTTAGCTATGGTCATCATATCAAATGGCACATCTGAGTCCTTCTATTCAAAGTATCTTCTTCAGGTTTCTTCTTTTATATGTGTGATTACAGTATCCTTGGTATCTGTACACTCCAAACTTACAATGTATGAAACATAACAATTTTCTTTTTTTTAATTTTTTGCAACCTTTATTTTCTATTTTACAAAATTATTTTTATTTTTATTAATTACAGATTATTCACTTTGTATACTCCTTGTACCTCCCTCTCTACTCTCCTCCCAATCACACCCTCTCTCTTCCACACCAGTGTCCCACTTCCAGTCCACTGATAAGGGAGGTCCTCCTTCCCTTCTCTCTGATCCTAGTCTATCAGGTCTCATCAGGATTGGCTGCATTGTCTTCTTCTGTGGCCTGGTAAGGCTGCTCCTTTCTTAGGGGGAGGTGACCAAAGAGCAGGCCAATCAGTTCATGTCAGAAACGGTCCCTGACCCTATTACTATGAACGCCACTTGGACACTGAACTGCCATAGGCTACCTCTTTGCAAGGATTCAAGGCCATCTCCATGAGTGATCTTTAGCTGGAGTATCAGTTTCAGAAAATACACCTGTGCTCAAACTTTTTGAATCTGTTGCCATCCTTGTGGAGGTCCTGTCCTCTCCAGGTCTTACTATCTCCCACTACTTTCATAGGATTCATTGCACTCTGCCCAAAGTTTGGCTATGAATCTCAGCATCTGCCTCGATACCCTGCAGGGTAGATCCTTTGGCCCTCTGTGGTAGGCTCCTGTGCTGTTCTCTATTTTCTCCTTCCTCTGATGTTTCTCACCACAGTTTATCTCCTTCAAGAGATAGTGTGTATACAAATGATTTTTCCATGAGAAGAATATTTCTAGGACTGAAATTATAGCTGGGGTTAAGTCTTTGGTTAATGATTAAATCAGAAAAAATTAATCATTCAGTTATTTTATTAAATCACTTGATTGTGTTAGAACTCATACACTGATGACTGCAGATGTTCTTTGTTGCTATCTGCTTCTTTTAAATTTTTTATTTAATTTTTATTAATTACAGCTTATTCACTTTGTAGCCTTGCTGTAGCCCCCTTCCCCATCCCTTCCCAATCCCTCCCTCTTCTTCTCCTATGCCCCTCCCCCAGTCCAATGATATGGGTGGTCATTCTCCCCTTCCATCTGACCATTGTCTATCAAGTCTCATCAGGACCAGATTCATTGTCTTCCTCTGAGGACTAGTAAGGCTGCTCCCCCATCTGGTGTAGGTGATCAAAGAGCCAGCCCATGTGCTCATGTCAGAAATGGTTCCTGTTCCTATTACTGGGGAACCCTCTTGGAAACTGAGCTGCCAGGGGCTACATCTGTGCATGAGTTCCAGGTTATTGCATGGTCATTGTTTAGAGTATCAGTATCACAAAAGACTCCTGTGTCAAAATTTTTTGGTTCTGTTGCTCTCCTTGTGGAGCTCCTGTCCCCTTCAGGTCTTTTTATCTCCCCCTTCTTTCATAAGATTCCCTGCATTCTGACAAAGTTAGGCTATGGAATTTCAGGCCAATCCTCTTATGAACATTGATTGCAGATGTTTAATGAATATACTAAGTTCAAAGGAAAGTTTATATCCTAGATGCCATCAATACAATTATGCTAACATGCATTGATCGTCTTTGAAATTTTCATTTCAAAGTTTCTTTGAAATTTTCTTTCATTTCATCTTACTAGAGAGCCTTAAATTTAAGAGGTGTTGGTACCCTGACTTTGTCATTCCTTGAGCTGCTTTAATTATTATAGGTCTTATGCATTCCATGTAAAAACTAGAGAAATTTTGAATATATCTATATTTATTTATATATCTAGATATATTTGGAATTTTTATTGGTATTCCACAAGCTTCACAGTTCAAAATGAGAACCGGAATAGTAGTTTACAGTATTTAATTTTCTTGTTCATCAGCACAAACTCTATTATACTTAAAATAGTTTATATTATATCTCAATGAAATTTTAGAAATCAAAATATATACTATCTTCTGTAACATTAGCATCCATTAGATAAATTCTTATAACCAATTCTGTATTGTCAGGGTATATATCAGTACATTTTTCTTATTAAAAAATAATGTAAAATCTCCCAAAGTTTATAGCTAGTCAACATTGTAATCAGTTATGCTTGTGCGTAGTTTTGAAGGATAATAAATCGCATAGGCTTACATATGTGAATGCTTGATTCAGGGTTGGTAGAATGGTTTGGAAAGCATTAGGATATATGGCCTTGTTCTAGTTATTGTATAATTGAAGGTGAGCTTAGAGGTTTTAAAAGTCAACACTGTTCTCAACTAACTGTCTGCTTTCTGCTTGTGGTTCATGATGCATCCTCTCAGTTACTGCTCTAGTAGCTGGGTACATGCCTGTTGCCTTGTACCATGAAATGATAGACATAGACTCACGTTAGAAAACTGTAGGCAAGTCCACATTTAAGTGCTTTTTTTAAATGTTGACTTGATTACAATGTTTCTTCAGAGCAATAGGGCATCAATTTAAGACAGTATGCATCTACATTGTACTCTGTGTCTGAGTTTGATATTAGCACTCAATTAAATTGGCCTTCAATACATTCTTGTTTAATCTTATACAAAATGTTTTATTTCTATAGGAATGATATGTGTGGCAGCCTCAATGTCTGCTGAAAAATAAAACAAAAAGATATTTAATTAAAAGTGTATGTACATATGTGTGTGTGTGTAAAAATTGTAGTAATTTAACAATCATACTTTGACAAAATGGAAAATAACATTCGAAATACAGATTTTTTTAGAGCAAAATCTGTAGTGCATATTTAGAGAAAATGCTCTAAATAATACATTGGTTGGAGAATCCGTCTCAGAAAATACCCCTGTGCCCAGATTTTTTGGTATTGTTGCTTTCCTTGAGAAGCTCCTGTCCCCTCTAGGTCTTTCATCAACCCCTTCTTTCATAAGATTTCTTGTACTCTGGTCAAAGTTTGGCTATGAGTCTCAGCATCTACTTCAATAACCTGCAGGGTAGAGTCTTTCAGAGGCCCTCTCTGGTAGGTTCCTCTATGTCTTTTTCCCTGTTTTCTCTCTATTCCAATGTCCATCCTGTGTGCCTTTATGAGTGAAGATTAATCATCTTACCCAGGGTCCTCCTTGTTGCCTAGCTTCTTTAGGTGTACAGATTTTACTATGTTTATCCTATATTATAAGTCTAATATCCACTTATAAGTGAGCATATACCATGTGTGTCTTTCTGCTTCTGGGATACTTCAATCAGGATGATCTTTTCTAGTTCCCACCATTTGCCTGCAAATTTCATGATTTCCTTGTTTTTAATTACTGAATAGCATTATCCATTTTATAAATGTACCACAATTTTGTATTCATTCTCAGTTGAGGAACATCTGGGTTGTTTCAAGATTCTGGCCATTGTGAACAAAGCTGCTATGAACAAGTTTGAGCAAATGGCATTTTTGTATACTTGAGCATATTTTGGATATATGCTTAGGAGTGGTATAGCTGGGTCTTGAGGAAGCAGTATTCCTAATTGTCTGAGAAAGCACCAGATTGATTGCCAAAGTGGCTGTACAGGTTTCCATTCCCACCAGCAATGGAAGAGCGTTTCCCTTTCTCCACCTCCTCTCCAGTATATATTGTTACTTGAGCTTTTGATCTTAGCCATTCTGATGTGTGTAAAGTGAAAATCAGCGTCATTTTTATTTGCATTTCACTGATGACTACGGACGTTGAACATATTAAGTGTTTCTCCTCTATTTGATATTCCTTTATCTTTTGTCTGGAGTATTCTTCAGGAAGATGAGAGAGGTCCACCAATTTCGGAATGGATGTTAGTGTTTTAGCTGTTGGTAAGGGAGGAAGGTCGCAGGCACATGTGTGTAAGTGCAGATGTGTATGTGAAAGTGTGCCTTGAATGACACCTTGCTAGAGCATACAGATGCATGGAAGGGTGGTGCTTAAGGGCAGGGGGGGTGCGGGTACTGGTGCTGTTCCTGGGCCCAATGCACACTGGCAGGTGCCCTGAAGAGCTCAGTGGCCTACAGGCCTGTTATACTCTCCTCCTGGAATTCATATCCGCCTGAGCTCCAGGAATTGTGCCTGGACTCCATTGGTAGACCCACAAAATAAGGGCTTCAGTGTTGAGAATGCTTTCCCAAGAATCCCTATATTGCCCAGAGTAGGATTGTAAGTGGGAGGGAACCAATATCTGGCTGCCAGCATAGAGGGTCCCTGGACCTGGGGCTCGACAAGCACTCACTTGAAGGCACACTCACCAGCTCACAGGCCCAATAATAAAGCACAGGTGTTCCTCCTGTTTTCTAATCTCAGATGTGGGCCTGCAGGGCAAATGAGAGTATAGGGATCCATCAGCTCAGTGGTGTCCACTGTTTGGCTGCCAGGCAGGGAGACCCGTACTTATGGTAGCCACCTCTGTGTCTCAGTCACAGAGTAGAGGTTGCTGCTTGGGCTAGCCGCCACCCCTCTGCAACTTCCCCGCCACAGCTGCAGCTTGGGAGGCTCATATAGCTTACTGCTTAGCACAGACCTGGGAGGCCTGCTTATGCTGTATCAACCACAGAGGGTGGAGGCTTGTGCTTAGGGCAACCCATCCCACCTCTGCCTAGCAGGGAGGCCTGTGCTTGGGGCAGGAGGAAGTACAGGGCAATTGAATATTCAACAGTTCCTGGAGATGTCCAAGGGTGACTTGGATCCAAAGTGTCCCAGCTTACTGTTTGTCTCCTCTCACCCAGGAAGCCTCAGTGTTGTCTGTTCTGGCTTCAGCTTTCCCTCCACTCACCAATTTCAGAGATTCAGAGCCTGTGTCTCTCAGATACGGTGAGTGTTTGTCACTGCCATCTTGGAATCTCTCTAAATAACTGTTTGCTTGTTTTTTAAGACAGACATTCTCTGTGTAGCCTTGTTTGTCCTACTCTCACTTTGTAGACCAGGCTGGCTTGGAACTCACAGAAATTCACCTGCCTCTGCTTTTCTGTTGCTGAGATTAAAGCTATGTGCTACCATGCCCAGCTAAGGTCCTATTAATTAAGGCACCACATAATTATTTTATCAAATAAGGAAAAATCAAGCTGGTGCTCATTTAGGTGATTCATCCTTAATGAATAGTGTTCTTATTACTAGAAGGTTCTGTGCATGCTACTAGAAGATAAAAGTTATTATTTTTTTATTTTATTTTTATTTTTTTTCGTATTTTATTTTTTTCTTATCAGTTACATTTTATTAACTATGTACCCCAGCCATGTCCCGATCCTTGATTCCCTCCCAGTCCCTCCCTCCCTCCCTCCTCTCCACGGTGCCCCTTGCCAAAAAGTTATTATTTTTACCCAACTATGAGCTCTGACCAACTGGTATAATAGCAGCACAATATGAGGCAAAGCATGACATTTTGACTTGACTTAATGCCTATTCTTTGAAATCTTTCCAGCAACTTGCGTTTTTTAACAAGACCAAGAACACAAGACTAGATAGGTCCTGGGCCTCAAGGACAAGTCATTTACAATTATTCTACTAAATGAGCATAGCAATAGAATAACTCCTAGCAACATATTGCTATACACATAGAACCTTTACTTTATTAAATCCTTATAAGAGAAGATTCTTCTTATACTAGATGATACTTAATACCTCTAGAGGCCTAAAGCTGGACAACATGCAGAGGATAAGTGACATTGGAATAATCAGTTCTAAATTGTATGTCTATAACATACCATACCCCTCAGGCCCAGAAATCTATGCATAAGAGTAGTAGATAGAAAGATTGTAAGAGCCAAAGGTGTTAGGCAACTCCAAAAAATTAGTAGTTTCCCAGACATAACAGGGATGGTACATTTAAGAATTCACAAAAAATAATAGAATACACAAGATTTGTACAAGTTCAAATCAGAAACAATCTCAGCAAGAGAAGGAAAAGTAAATACAAAGTCACAATTTAACCAAGAATCTATTTGTAGCTGATAGGTGCTGGGAGAGGGAAAATGAATATTCTTTAATGGATTGAAGCTGGATATACCAACCATGCTCCAGAGCAGACCACAAGCTCAGGAACAGTTTCCCAACACGACTTAGATTCCATATTATTTTGTGCTTGTTTGTTTTGGTTTGGTTTTTGAGAAAGAATGAACATGAAGTCATATTGAAAGAGAATGTGTAGTATCTATGGGTAGTGGAAGGACAGGAAAGAATAAGGTCAAAAACAGTGCTATTTAAACCGTTTAAAACATAAAAAGTATTTAAAAATTAAAAAAAAAATCACAGCTAAATGGATAAAACTAGATAAAAAATTATACAATATGGAGTAACCTATATCCAGAAGATAAGCACTGACTTTCCTTTCTCTAACCTGCATATCATACACCAGACTCTTTAATTTTGTGTGTTTAACTTGTGGTGCCCTTGAAAGTCATGGAACTAGAAAGTATATAGTTGAAGAGGAAGTTGTTTTAATGGAGGCATAAAATGTGGGCACATTCAAATAAGAAGAAGAGGGAGAGAACTGGGAAAAGGCCAAGGCACAATGAGATTTAATGGAGTGACAAAATGTTTCCCTGTGGATTATAGAAAAGCCACATGGGAACATGCCACTTGTTAACAGAATCAAATAATATATAGGGGATTTTGAAGGCAGATACCCCACAAGGAAACACAATGCCACTCCTATAAATAATGTGCCATTAAACAAAACTGTTACAGAGACCCCAGAAGTCACAAAATGGGATCTTGACATGTTACTTAGTTGCAAGACTGAACTAGTTTATAATATCCTATTGCTGAAGACACCTCAGATCTTAAATAGAAGAAATAAATGAAACAAGATAGAAGTGAGCTGAAATTTCTTCTCTATTTGTTACCTTTCATAGTACTCTATGTTGCTGTGCAGACCACTGGGAGAATAAAATACCAACAGTAGTACCAGGCCATAAACTCTATGAACTACAATACCAACATCAATGGAAGATATACCTATTGGATAAGTAGTGGCTCAGCAGTCATAGTGGTAACCAACAACTACCTGATTGAGATTCAGATACTCTGCAGAAAATGGAATACATACCAAGTACTGTAACCTTGGCACAAAACCTAATACTGAGATATTTAAGATCCTTTGTAAGGGAGAGAATATGTTACTCCTTATGAGGCAAATTGACAGTGTCAAATAGCTTTATATATATATGCACAAAGTTAAAGGGTTTTCTCATCTCTAATATAAGAAGTTGCTTTAATAAACACAAGGTCATAAGTACAGAGATACATAACTGCTTAAATTGTTAAAAATTTGTTGTGAAGTTTGAATGTCACTCATCTGAAGATTATAGAAATAATGTAGAAGAGAGAAACTTATCTTGAGGAATAGAGAAACATTTAAGTAAAATGAGATGATAAGTAAAACAAAATGGATGATCAGACTCATAAGAACATGAATATATCATGGTCTATACAATGCCATTGTCTAGGCATGATACAACTGTTCTGGTCATGAACTCAATGCAACTACACTTGCCTACCCAGAGTATATGAAAGAATAAGCCTTTCAATAGCTAACAGTGAACAGGTGAGGGAGTCAAGGAGCCCTGCATTCAATACTCACTGAACTAGGCAACTGACAGGTTGTGGAACATGTAGAGTCACAACCATCATTGATTAAAAACACAGATAACTCCATCATTCTTATGTGGGTTTGGCTGTTGTAAACCCACACTCACAAAAATAGCCCTGGTTAAAAACTTTGAGTTTCATACGGAAATCCATCAATGTAATCAACCACATAAACAAACTGAAGGAGAAAAACCACATGATCATCTCCTTAGATGCTGAAAAAGCATTTGACAAAGTCCAACACCCATTCATGCTTAAAGTCTTGGAGAGATCAGGAATACAAGGCACATACCTAAACATAGTAAAGGCAATATACAGCAAGCCTATAGCCAACATCAAACTCAATGGAGAGAAACTTAAATCAATCCCACTGAAATCAGGGAAAAGACAAGGCTGCCCACTCTCTCCCTACCTCTTCAACATAGTACTTGAAGTCCTAGCCAGAGCAATAAGACAACTAAAGGAGATCAAGGGGATACAGATCGGGAAGGAAGAGGTCAAAGTGTCACTATTCGCAGATGATATGATAGTATATATGAGCGACCCCAAGAATTCAACCAGAGAACTCCTCCAGTTGATAAACACCTTCAGCAAAGTGGCAGGATACAAAATCAACTCAAAAAAATCAGAAGCCCTCCTGTATACCAAAGACAAAATGGCCGAAAAAGAAATTAGGGAAACAACACCCTTCACAGTAGCCACTAACCACATAAAGTACCTCGGGGTGACACTAACCAAGCAAGTGAAAGACCTGTTTGAGAAAAACTTCAAGTCTCTGAAGAAAGAAATTGAAGAAGATTTCAGAAGATGGAAAGATCTCCCGTGCTCATGGATTGGTAGGATTAAAATTGTGAACATGGCCATCCTGCCAAAAGCAATCTACAGATTCAATGCAATTCCCATCAAAATACCAACTCAATTCTTTACAGACCTTGAAAAAAAGATTCTCAGCTTCATATGGAGAAACAAAAAACCCAGAATCTCCAAAACAATCCTGTACAACAACAGATCATCTGGAGGTATCTCCATCCCCGATCTCAAGTTGTACTACAGAGCAATAGTAATAAAAACTGCATGGTATTGGCATAAAAACAGAAAGGAGGATCAATGGAACCGCATAGAAGACCCAGAAATAAACCCACACACCTATGAATACTCGATTTTTTACAAAGAAGCCAAAACCATTCAATGGAAAAAAGACAGCATCTTCAACAAATGGTGCTGGTCCAACTGGATGTCCACATGCAGAAAAATGAAAATAGATCTATATTTATCACCCTGCACAAAAGTAAAGTCTAAGTGGATCAAAGACCTCAACATAAAACCAGATACTCTAAATCTGTTAGAAGAAAAAGTGGGGAACAGCCTAGAACTCATTGGCACAGGAGACAACTTCCTGAACAGAACACCAACAGCACAGGCTCTAAGAGCAACAATCAATAAATGGGACCTCATGAAACTGAAAAGCTTCTGTAAAGCAAAGGACACTGTCATCAAAACAAAACGCCTGCCTACAGATTGGGAAAGAATCTTCACTAACCCTTTATCTGACAGAAGACTAATATCGAGTATATACAAAGAACTAAAGAAGCTGAAAAGCAGCAAACAAAGTAATCCAATTAAAAAATGGGGAACAGAGCTAAACAGAGAATTCTCGACAGAGGAATACCGAATGGCAGAGAAACACTTAAAGAAATGCTCATCCTCATTAGCCATCAGGGAAATGCAAATCAAAACGACCCTGAGATATCACCTTACACCCATCAGAATGGCCAAAATGAAAAACTCAAGGGACAACACATGCTGGAGAGGTTGTGGAGAAAGGGGAACCCTCTTCCACTGCTGGTGGGAATGTAAACTGGTTCAACCACTCTGGAAATCTATCTGGCACTTTCTAAGACAATTAGGAATAGTGCTTCCTCAAGACCCAGCTATACCATTGCTAGGTATATACCCAAAGTTTGCTCAAGTACACAAAAGAGATATTTGCTCAAACATGTTTATAGCAGCTTTATTTGTAATAGCCAGAACCTGGAAACAACCCAGATGTCCCTCAACGGAGGAATGGGTACAGAAATTGTGGTATTTTTACACAATGGAATACTACTCAGCAATCAAAAAGGAGGAAATCATGAAATTTGCAGGCAAATGGTGGGACCTAGAAAAGATCATCCTGAGTGAAATATCCCAGAAGGAGAAAGACAAACACGGTATATACTCACTTATATAGATCTATAAGATATGATAAACATAATGAAATCTATACACCTAAAAAAGATAATCAAGAGAGCGGACATGGGGTAAGATGATCAATCCTCGTTTTGAAAGACAGATGGGATGCACATTAAACATTGACAGGAGTCTACTGAGCGCATTTGAAAGACTCTAACTAGCAGTGTTTTCAAAGCAAAGACTCATGACCAAACCTTTGGCAGAGTACAGGGAATCATAAGAAAGAAGGGGAGTTAGTCTGATGAGGAAAGGATAGGAGCTCCAAAAGGACCAAACATATCTGGGCACAGGGTCTTTTCTCAGACTGACATGCAACCAAAGACCATATATGAATGTAACCTAGAACCTCTGCTCAGATGTAGCCTGTGGTAACTCAGTAACCAATTGGTTTCCCATAGTGAGGGGAACAAGGACTATTTCTAACAGGAACTCAATGACTGGCTCTTTGGCCTCCCCACCCCCCCAAGGGAGGAGCAGTCCTGTTAAGCCACAGAGGAGAGCTTTGCAGCCAGTCCTGAAGATACTTCATAAAACAGGATCAGATGAATGGGGAGGAGGTCCCCCCCTATCAGTGGACTTGGCAAGGGGCATGGTGGAGATGAGGGAGGGAGGGAGGGACTGGGAGGGAATGAGGGATCGGGACACGGCTGGGATACAGAGTTAATAAAATGTAACTGATAAGAAAAAAATAAAATTAAAAAAAAAACTTTGAGTTTCAAGAAAAAAATATAAATATGCAACACACACTTTCAAGGAAGAGAAGAGTTTGAAAGGTATCTATGGTGGTCTATTAAAGTAATTCAAAAATAGAAAATAATAACAACATACAGTGTTGTCATCTCTTTCTATTAAGAAAGCAAACAGTGTATATTAAAGGTATCATATTATGTCTAGCTAACAAATCACTAAACATTTCTAGAGCATAATTCCATGATATATATTTTTGACAAGGAATTTTGAAACAACAAAAAGTTAATTTTTCCTTTTTATCCCACAGTTTCTCTTGTATACTGCAATTCCAAGTGTGAAATTGATACATTAAATGAAGAATGAACAGAAGACACAAGTAAATCTATTAAGAAGAAACATACATAGATAATATGTGTAAATTAAATGCTACATATAATTGAAAATTACAGAATACATTTTAACACAAAATGGGACATTGGTACAATACCCGTTATTGTTCTTTCAATAGAAAACTAAGCTAAATGATTAACATTTATCTAATCACTACAGAAACCATTAGGAGTCAGACCTAACTAATCATCTAACTTTATTGATTATAATGTCTAAATGTGGCTGTGGAAGAGAAAACTTAATTAGCTGCTGAAAAGACAAGATTTTTACTCATATGTAAAATCTAAAATTAGATTACAGGAATACTCAAATAGAGTCTAATGAAGTTTTAAAACATAAAAGGAATGAAATTAAAAATGATATTTAATATGTGATAATTATTTGCCCTATGGGATTATCAGAATTCTAAATAACACATAATGGTAAAATAGAATAAGATTTTAATTTCCAGATAAAAAAGTTCAATTAAAATGATAACATCTTTATTCTTTACATTATTAAAAGTATTTTATAATTCATAACAAAGAACCAGTCATTTTATAGGTATTCTCTTTTCTTAGTGACATTCTCGAGAACAGCTTTTTTATCTGGACTATTCTTGGCTAATAGGAAAAGAGCATCAGAAAGGTCATAATTATTTTACTAGCACATGGAATATAGCCTCACTCTTATCAAGATAAAATTAATTATTTTTATAGTTTTAAGAATGTATTTAGTGTTTTCTAATACATATGACAGCTAGTTTCTTTTATGTTATTAACGCATTTTATACTTGGCCATTGTTATAGAATCGAATTAAAAAATAGGGAATTTACATTCTTAGTAACATATTCTGAAGTTCTGTAGGTACCTATATATTCATTATATTAAGTTGAGAAAGTGAAAAGGAATTATTTTTAATTAAATGTTTATTTGTTTATATTAATTACAGTTTATTTACTTTTTATCCTAGCTGTAGCCCTCTCACTCATTCCCCCCCCACAATCCCACTCTCCTTCCCTCATTTCCTCCCTGCCCTCCTCGAAATCCACTGATAGGGAGGTCTTCCTCCCCTTCCATCTGTCCATAGCTTATCAGGTCTCATCAGGACTGTTAAAGTCCTATTGAATCAAAGACCTCAACATAAACCCAGATACTCTAAATTGGTTAGAAGAAAAAGTGGGGTAGAGCCTAGAACTCATTGACATAGGAGACAACTTCCTGAACAGAACATCAACAGCATGGGCCTAAGATCAACAATCAATAAATGGGACCTAAAGAAATTGAAAAGCTTCTGTAAAGCAAAAAGCACTGTCGTCTGAAAAAAACAATAGCCTACAGACTGAGAAAGGATCTTCACGAACCCTATATCTGACAGAGGGCTAATATCCATAATACATAAAGAACTAACGAAGTTAAAAATCAGCAAAACAAGCAATCCAATTAAACAATGGGGTGTGGAGCTAAACAGAAAATTTTCTCTAGAGGAATACAGAATGGCGAGAAACACTTAAAGAAATGCTAAACATCCTTAGCCAGGAGGGATATGCAAATCAAAACGACCCTGGGATTTCACCTTATACCCATCAGAATGGCCAAGATGAAAAACTCAAGTGACAACACATACTGGGGAAGTTGTGGAGAAAGGGGAACCCTCCTCCATTGCTGGTGGGAATGTTAACTTGAACAACCACTTTGGAAATCAATCTGGAGCTTTCGCAGACAATTAGGAATAGTGATTCCTCAAGATCCAGCTATACCATTCTTAGACATATATCTAAAATATGCTCAAATCCACAACAAGGACATTTGTTCAAGCATGTTCATAGCAGCTTTATTCATAAAAGCCAGAACCTGGAAACAACCCAGATGTCCATCAACAGAGGAATAGATACAGAAATTGTGGCACATTTACACAATGGAATACTATTCAGCAGTTAAAAACAAGGAAATCATGGAATTTTTAGGCGATTGGTAGGGTCTAGAAAAGATCATCATGAGTGAGGTATCCCAGAAGCAGACAGAGACACATGGTATATACTCAGTTATAAGTGGATATTAGACCTATAAGATAGGATAAACATACTTAAACCTGGACACCTATAGAAGCTAAACCAGAAGGAGGACCTAGGGTAGGATGATCAATCCTCACTTAGAAAGACAAATGGGATGGACATTGGAAGAAGGAGAAAACAGGAAACAGGACAGCAGCCTACCATAGAGGGCTTCTGAAAGATTTTACCTAGTTTTATATCAAAGCAGATGCTGAGATTCATAACCAAACCTTGGGGAGAGTGCAGAGAATCATATGAAAGAAGAGGGAGTTAGGAATACCTGGAGAGTACAGTAACTTCACAAGAACCAAATATATCTGGGCATATGGGTCTTTAATGAGACTGATTCTCCAACCAAGCACCATGCATGGATATAACCTAAAACCTCTGCTCAGATGTAGCCCATGGGAGCTCAGTGTCCAAGTAGGTACCCTAGTAAGGAGAATAGGTACTGTCTCTGAAATGAACTCAGTGGCTGTCTCTTTGACCCCCTCCCCCCAAGGGACGAGCAACCTTGCTAGGCCACAGAAGAAAACATGATTTTTTATAAAATTTCTACACATTCAACAGTCACAAACACAAGTTGGGGGGTATTAAAATATTTAACTGCAAGGAGATCCAAAATGATGGCACCGAGAGATTGTCACACTGTATATGACAAGTATGGCAGCAGTAACTGCACAGTGACCAAAAGACTGGACTGTGAATCCCAAAACATCAGAAATTGTGTTCCCCAGGTAAGAAGAAACCTCACGGTGTGGAAAGTAATTGAATCAGATATGAGGTCATGCCGTCAAACCCTCGAAAAGTTCCCAGGTTCACTACAAGTGGTTGGTAGCCAGCCCAGAGCCACACCCTGGGTACGTTGATCACCAACCCAGACAGAATGGTTGTCTCCTGAACTCCGCAGAGAGTGGGTTTCCCAGTTTGGAGGAAATCCCATGGTGAAGGAAACATCATGTCTGAACTTAGGACACCCAGCTAAGTAAAGTTCTTGGGTTCCCCCAGGCTCAGGGGCTCTAGACTCCAGCCACATGCCTATGTGCTGCACTCAGGAGCGACTGATTACCTATTGGGGCACAGAGCTGTAACCTCAGACTGACAGATGCCTGGTAAATGCAGGATTAGCCCCAGAAGCTGCTCCAAAGCTCAACTTTTCTCCTTAGCAAAACTGTCCAAACTTCGGAGCTCCCTGGTTCTTCAAGAGGGCTGACAGTGTATGAGCAGCAGCAGCTCATTAAATTCAGGGCAAGAAACCAAGTGGCAGGGCAGCTGTCTCTGGAACTTTTCCTGGTAAGAAGAGAACCCCTGAGCTCCCAACAAGCCCAGTTAGCCCATAGGACTATACACATGAGGAGAGCTTCAGCCATTCCCTGAGAAGCACCAGCTATTTGGTGAGCATACACAAAAATTTGAGCGCCTTCAGGAACAACAATATTCCCAAGAAACAAGCAGGAGTAACCATTCTAATGTGTAATAAAGTAGATTTTCAACCAAATTTAATTTAACCAAATTTAAGAGATGGGGAAACTCACTTCATACCCATCAAAGGAAAATTCCTCCAAGAAGACAGCTCAATTCTGAACATTAATGCCCCAATAACAAGGACAACCACATTTGTAAAAGAAACATTAATAAAACTTAAGCCACACATACATCTTCACACATTAATAGAGGGATACTTCAACACCCATCTCTCATCAAAGGACAGGTAACCAAAATAGAAAGAAACAAAGAAACAATGATGCTAATAGATGTCATGAATCAAATAGACCTAGTAGATACCTACAGAACTTTTCATCCAAACACACACACACACAAAAATTACCTTCTTTTTAGAAGCTCATGGAACCTTCTCCAAAATTGACCATATAGTTGGTCAAAAAGGAAGCCTCAATAGATATAAAAAAGATTGAAATAATCCAGTGTAGACTTTCAGACAAGCATTAACTAAACCTGGACCTCAAAAACAATAGAAATAACAAAAAACCTACACACACATGTAAACTACTCAGGGACAACTGGGTCAGGGGAGAAATAAAGAATGAAATTAAAGGCTTCTGAGAATTCAGTGAAAATGAAGGCACATAATACCCAAACTCAAAGGACACCATGAAAGTAGTGCTAAGAAGAAAGTTCATAGCCCTAAGTGCATTCATAAAGAAATTTGAAATATCTCATACAAGCAAATCAAAGGCTCACAAGAAACACTTAGAAAAAAATTATCAGACAAGCCCTAGAGGAGTAGACACTTAGAATTAATCAATCTAAGGCCTGAAATTAATAAATTAGAAACAAATAAACTCAAAAAATCAATAAAGCCAAGAGCTGGTACTTTTAGAATATCAACAAGATAGACAAACCCTTAGCCAAATTAAATAAAGGCAGAGAGACACTATACAAATCAACAGAAGCAGAAATGAAATGGGAGACATAAACACAGACACTGAGGAAATCCAAATAACCATTAGGTTAAGCCTTACTTAACCTAAAACTATATGCAACAAAATTTGAAATTTTAATGAAATGGAAAATTTTCTTCATTGATTCCACTTGACAAAGTTGAAGCTAGATCAGGTAAATAAATTAAATAGTCCTATATCCCCTAAGAAAATAAAAGCTGACATCAAAAGTCTCCCATCCAAAAAACCCCTGGGCCAGAGGGTTTCAGTGCAGATTTCTACCATACCTTCAAAGAAGACCTAACACTAAAACTATTTGAAGTATTCCACAAAATAGTAACAGAAGGAACATTACCAAACTCATTCTATGAAGCCACAGTCACCTTGATATCTAGGCCTTACAAAGAACCTACAAGAAAGAGAATTTAAAAACAAATCTGTTATGAACATTGATGCAAAAATACACAACAAATTACTAGAAACCTAATTCAACAACATATCAAAAAATATCTTTCATTATGTCCATGGAGGCTTCATACCAGGTATGAAGTGGTGGTTCAATATATGGAAATCCATCAATGTAATCCAAAATATACACAAACTAAAAAAAATACACATGGTCATCTCCTTAGATACTGAAAAAACATTTGATAAAATCCAATTATTGTTAATATTTTAAGATTTGGAGAGATCAGGGCTGTGTTACAAGGCACAGATTTAAATGTAATAAAGACAATATACAGCAAGCCTATAGCCAACACCAACTTAATTAGGGAGAAAATTAAATCAATACAAATTAAATCAGAGACAAGGCAAGTCTGTCCACTCTCTTTATATCTCTTCAACATAGTACATTAAATCCTTGCTAGAGCAATAAGACAATTAATTAAAGGAGACCAAGGAGATTCAAATCACAAAAGAAGTCAAAGTATCACTTTTTGAGGATGATATAATAATATACATGAGTGACCTCAAAAATTCTGGTGCTGATTAGCACCTTAAGCACCTTTAGCAAAGTGGTTGGATACAAAGTACACTCAAATATTCAGTAAACCTCCTGTATACAAAAGACAAATGCAGTGAGAAATAAATTAGGGAAATAATACGATTGACAATATTAACAAAAAAAACAAAGTATTTTGCTATTACTCTAACCAAGCAAGAGAAAACCTATATGAAAAACAAACAAATAAAAAAAAATAAAACCCTTCAATTTTCTTAAGAAAGTTCCTGAAGAAGATATCAGAAGATGGAAAGACCTGCCATTTTCATGAATCGGTAGCATTAACACAGTAAAAATGACTAGGTTAGCAAAAACAATCTACAAATTCAATGCAATTCCCAACAAATTACCAGCACAGGTCTTTACAGACCTTGAAAGAAAAATCCTCAATTTCATATGGAAAAACAAAAAACCCAGAATAACTAAAACAATCCACTACAATAAAAAATCTTCTGGAGATATTTCTATCCCTAATCTCAGGCTGTAGTATAGAGCAACAGTATTAGAAACTGCATGGTACTAGGATAGAAACAGACTAGTCCATCAGTGGAAAATAATCCAAGACCTAGAAATAAACCCATACACTTACAGTCCACTGAGAGGGGGTGTCCTCCTCTCCTTCCATCTGGCCCTAGCTTATCAGGTATCTTCAGGATGGTTGCAATGTCCTTCTCTGTGGCTAGTCTTCCCTCAGGGGTGGGGAGGGGAAGATCATGAGTTCATGTCAGAAATAGTTCCTGTCCCCCTTACTAGGGAACATACTTGGATACTGAGCTACCATGGGCTATGTCTGACCAGGGATTGTAGGTTATATCCATACATGGTCCTTGGTTGGATAAACAGTCTCATAGAAGACCTCTGTGCTCAGATATACTTGGACCTTGTGGGGCTCCCTGTCCCTTCTAGGATATACTAATTACTCCTTCCTTCATATGATTCCCTACACTCTGCCGAAGGCTTGGTTATGGGTCTCAGCATCTGCTTTGATACATTGCTAGGTAGAGTCTTTCAGGTGCCTTCTCTGGTAGGCTACTGTCCTGTTACTTGTTTTCTCCTATTTCCAATGTCCATACCCTTTGTCTTTCTAGATGAGGATTGATCATCTTACCCCTGAAACTCTTTCTTGTTTAAATTCTTTAGTTGTACATATTTTAGTATGTTTATTCTATCTTATAGGGCTATCTAAGTGAGTATATACCATGTGTGTCTTTCTGCTTTTGGGAAACCTGACTCAGGATGACTTTTTCTAGATCCCAACATTTGCCTGCAAATGTCATGATTCCTTGTTTTTAATTGCGGAGTAGTATTTCATTGTGTAAAAGTACCACAATTTCTGTATCCATTCCTCCGTTGATAGACATCTGGGTTGTTTCCAGGTTCTGGCTATTACGAATAAGGCTGCTACAACTATGGTTGAGCAAATGTCTTTGTTGTGTATTTGTGCATCGTTGGATATATGCCTAGGAGTGGTATAGCTGGATTTAGAGGTAGCACTGTTCCTAATTGTCTGAGAAATCGCCAGATTGATTTCCGTAATGGTTGTAACGGTTGACATTCCCACCAGCAATGGAGGAGGGTTTCCTTTTCTCCACATCCTCCCCAGCATGTGTTATCCCTTGAGTTTTTGATCTTAGCCATTCTGGTGGGTGTAAGGTGAAATCCCAGGTGATGGCTAGGGATGTTGAACATCTCCTTATGTGTTTCTCTGCCATTCTATATTCTTCTACAGAGAATTCTTTCTTTAGCTCCATACCACATTTTTTTTAACTTGGTTACTTGGATTATTACCTTTTAACTTCTTTAGTTCTTTATATATTCTGGATATCAGCCCTCTGTCAGATGTTGGGTTGGTGAAGATTCTTTCCCAATCTGTAGGCATTCGTTTTGTTTTGATGATGGTGTCCTTTGCTTTACAGAACTTTTTCAGTTTCATGAGGTCCCATTTATTGATTGTTCCTCTTAAGTCTTGTGCTGATGGTGTTCTGTTCAGGAAGTTGTCTTCTGTGCCAACGAGTTCTAGGCTGTTCCCCACTTTTTCTTCTAACTGATTTATTAGAGTATCTGGTTTTCTATTGAGGTATTTGAATCACTTGGAATTTAGTTTTGTGCAGGGTGATAAATATAGATCTAGTTTCTTTTCTTTTTTTTTTTTTTTTGCATGTAGACATATATTTGGAACAGCACCATTTGTTGAATGTGCTGTCTTTTTTCCATTGAATGGTTTTGGCTTTTTTGTCAAAAGTAAAGTATTCATAAGTGTGTGGGTATATTTCTGGGTCTTCTGTTTGGATCCATTAATCCACCTTTCTGTTTCTATGCCGTACCAAGCAGTTTTTATTATTATTGCTCTATATTACAACATGAAATCAGGGATGGAAATATCTCCAGAGGATCTGTTGTTGTACGGGATTGTTTTGGAAATTCTGGGTTTTTTTGTTTCTCCATATGAAGTAGAGAATTTTTCTTTCAAGGTCTGTAAAGAATTGTGTTGCTATTTTGATGGGAATTGCATTGAATCTGTAGACTGCTTTTTGCAGAATGGCCATTTTCACTATGTTAATCAGACCTATCCATGAGCATGGGAGATCTTTCCATTTTCTGATGTCTTCTTTGATTTCTTTCTTCCAAGTCTTGAAGTCTTTTTTCAAACAGGTCTTTCACCTGCTTAGTTAGAGTCATCCCAAGGTACTATATGTTATTAGCGGCTATTTTGAAGGGTGTTCCTTCCCTGATTTCTTTCTTGGCCCTTTTGTCTTGGGTATACAGGAGGGCTTCTGATTTTTTTATTCATTTATTATTATTTTTATGAATTAGACTTTATTCACTTTGTATCCTCACATAAGCCCCTCCCTCTCCCCCTCCGACCACACCCTTCCATCCCCTTCTTCATGAATGCCCCTTTCCAAAAAGAATGTATACTCTTTTGAGTTTGGGTGAAAAGTCCAGTAGACATCTATTAAGTCCATTTGAATTAGGACATTTGTAAGTGCCTTTATTTCCCTGTTTGGCTTCTGTCTAGATGATCTGTCCCTTGGTGATAGTGGGGTGTTGAAGTCTTCCACTACTAAGGTGTTGGGGTTGATGTGTGATTTAAGCTTTAATAATGTTTCACTTATGAATGTATGTGCTCTTGTATTTGGGGTCTAGATGTTCAGAATTGTGATGTCTTCTTGGTGGATTTTTTTTTTGATGAGAATGTAGTGCCCCTACATCTTTTTTGATTAAAAATCTATTTATTAGATATTAGGATAGATATTCCTGCTTGTTTTTTGGGTTCATTTGCTTGTAAAACTGTTTTCCAGCCTTTTACTCTGAGGTAGTGTTTATCCTTGTTGTGTAGGTGTGTTTCTTGGATGCAGCAGAATGTTGGATCCTGTTTCTGCACCCATTCTGTTAGTCTTTGTCTTTTTATTGGAGAGTTGAGTCCATTGATGTTGATAGAGAATAATGACCATTGAATGTTATTTCCTATTATGGTGGATTTGGTGGTGTTACTGTGATTCATTGCTTGTTTTCTTTTGATTTTTGTTGGGAAATTATCTATAATCTATGTTTTCTTTGGTGTAGTTGTTTTCGTTGGATTGGAATTTTTCTTCTAGTATCTTCTGTAGCACTGGTTTGCTGTTCAAATATTGCTTAAATTTAGTTTTGTCTTAGAATATTTTGTTTTCTCCATCTATGTTGATTGAAAGCTTTGCTGGGTAAAGTAGTCGAGGTTGGCATCTGTGGTCCCTTAGAGCCTGCATGATATCTCTCCAGGCCCTTCTGGCTTTCTTAGTTTCTGATGAGAAGTCCGGTGTGATTCTGATAGGTCTACCTTTATATGTTACTTGGCCTTTTTCCCTTGCTGCTTTTAGTATTTTTTCTTTGTTCTGTAGATTAAGTGTTTTGACTATGATGTGGCGTGAGGAGTTTCTTTTATGATCTAGTCTATTTGGTGTTCTATAGTCCTCTTGTATGTTTGTGGACATCTCTTTCTTCAGGTTGGGAATTTTTTTTTCTATGATTTTCTTGAAAATATTTTCTGGACCTTGGAGCCTGGAATCCTCTTTTTCATCAATTCCTATTGTTCTTAGATTTTGCCTTTTCATGGAGTCCTTGATTTCTTGGATGGTTTGTGTTTGGGATTTTTCGATTTTACTTTTTCTTTGAGAGAAGTATCAATTTGTGCAAGTATATCTTCAGCACCCGAGATTCTCTCTTCCATCTCTTGTGTTCTATTAGTGATGCTTACCTTTGTTGTTCCTTCTCTTTTCTCTAAGTTCTCCAGTTCCAGGGTTTTCTCAGTTTTTGTTTTCTTTATTGATTGTAATTCTGTTTTCATGCCTTGCAACGTTTCCTTCATCTCTTTGAATGTGGATTCGTGTGTCTCCAAGATGGTCACTATTTTTTTCTTTTGTTTGTTTTCTCTATATATGCCACTACTTGTGCCTCCATTTGTTTGGCTGTATTTGCCGGTGTTTCTTTGAGAGCTTCGTTCACTTTCTTTTTCTTTGCTTCCACTTGGAAAGCCAAATCTTTGAGAGATTTGTTTGTTTCCTCTTTAACTGTTTGTATCTGTATGGCTATTTTTCTGAGAGATTTGTTTGTTTTTTTCTTTATGTGCCTCTAATAACTGGATAGTCATAACTTTAAAGTCATTTTCTTGTGTTTCTGATGAGTTGGAGTATCCATTAATTTGGGTGGTTGCCGGTGAAGCCATAATGTCTTGATTTATGTTGGATGTGTTCTTTTGCTGACTCCTGGCCATTTGATTATCTATAGCATTCACTGTATGTTCCTGGAATCTGCAGATCAGACTGGTGTTTCTCTGGTGTCTGGAGAATTTTTCAGGAAGCTGAGAGAGGTCCAGTGGTTTCAGCGTGTCTGTTGGTGCTTCAGCTGTACCTGTTGGAGGAAAGTCATCAGACGCAGAATGGCAAGTGTGTGTAGTGTGTGAGTGTGTTTGTGTGTAAAAGTTTTCGGTGTTAAAGAATTTAGAGGCCTTCAAAGTGAGAGAGGGGTTCCTTGCAGGCACTGATGGAGGTGCAGGTGCCTAAGAAATTGCAAGTGTTGTTGAAGATTGTGGGCAAGGATTGTTTTTGCAGGTCTGCTGGGCTTTAGTGGCTATTCATCGGGGTATCTGCCACTGAAGGGTTGGATGGCCTGGGCAATCACTGGCTGAGCAGCCTTGTGGAGTCAGTATTGCCACTTGTAGATTAGGGATCAGGGAAGGATTGAACTGTGGATCTGAGTCTCTATGGCTGGCAATCTTTGGGTGTGTGCTCCGGCAGGGTGGGATTTCTGGCAGGGTGAGATTTCTGGCAGGGTGGGATTTCCAGAGTTGCATGAGCTTCTGCAGGGTTTCTGGAGGTTTGTGAGCTCCTCTGGCAGGTTCTCTGGAGGAGCAGAAACTCTGTGTGACAGGATATCCAGTGTGGGGTGGGGCGCTCCACGGGTCAGGAGCTCAGCAAGAGGGCACTCAGCAGGTGTTTGCTCTTTGGACATGTGCTCCTCGGGATGGTGTTCATTGGTCAGGTACAGCTCTCTACTATGGATGAGGGGCCTGAAGCCCTTCCTCTGCTGTCTTGGTCCTCAGGCAGTGAACTTTGCATTCAGCTTACTGGCATTGTATGCAGACTTCAACTAAGGGGAGGGAGACTAAGAAAATGGAAGTGCCCCACTTCGTTCTCAGAGAATTCTGTGCCTCATCTGAACCTATAGGCGCCCCTCACTTCTGTGGTGTCCCCTCTCCTTCAGAAAACCCAAAAGTCTAAATTCTAGATTCGATTGTCCTTCCACTCACCAATTTTGGAAATTCAGGTCCTCTGCCTCTCCAAAAAAAAAGGTGCGCTCTGTTCTCCACCATCTTGGAAAACTAAGCTAATTTAAATATATGAATTAAATGGCTAATAGAATTTTTCATCCAATAGATAAGAAAAACACATTAATCTCATTAATATATGTAAATTTCACCAAATTTTATTATATCATTCACCATAAGTCAAACCCTAAGAAATACAAAAATTTAATATAATACTTGTATCATTTTAGAAAAAAAAATAAATATTTAATTTCTAGAGAAGCTTGGACATTCACCTTTATGTTTTCTCAACGGACAAAAATACAAGCAGAATTTGAATTTAAAAATTAAAAATTTTGTAGTAATCAATGAGTTATAAAATGCATTTACAAATATAATTTCTTAGAATTATTATATTTCAGCCTATTACTGTATACCATCATGAAAAATATCTCGTATTAGTAAATCAAATCTAACACAGAATAAAACTGTTTATATATTAGCAGTTGTTTTTTCAAGATGGATAAAGGAAGAGCTGCTAACCTATTATTTCAAAGAACAAAGATTATTTTTTATCTGAACCTTTACTTTGTTTCTTTTCAAAATGTGTTTTCTTATTTTTGTCACTCATAAACTAATAGAAAGTGTTGGAATAAAAATATAACCTAATGATAATCCAACATAAATAATTCATTTTCAGGCATATATATTTTATAGCGTATAATAATTATATTCTATAGAATTTTTCTTCCACTTTCTATCAAACCGAAAGTTTAAAATGGCTGGATAACAAAGAAAAGACTATTGTCATGTCTTCTGAGAGAACATTATATAATTGTAATAGAAATGAAATAAATTGAAGTCTCAGTCAGTTTTGTAAGAATTATTATGTTTATTCATGAGCAGAAACTATGTCCTTTCATTTTCATCTGATCATTGAAAAGGAAATTTTAATATAAAACCTTTGTCAATGATGTTTTTGTGGCACATTGTTAACAAAAAAAAAAGAGTTCCTTCATTTTCTTTGCTAAACAGAAACTAGCAAATGCTAGTTCTAATTCTAAGCATGAGTTTAGTTATACTGTGGGATCACATCTGAGTTTGGAGAATGCAGGCAATCAACCTTGCTTTGTACTGATCATGGGTTCCTTTTAAATATCCAAAATGTTCACTGGGTCCCTCTATTGTTATCTTGAATCAATCTTTTGGGATTTGAGAAAAATTGGCTTTTATGTGAATTGAATTTTCTTATTCTCTAGACAAAAGAGTACAACATTTTTTCTTCTTGAATTAACATTTTCTATTGCCTCAGTTGTCTCTTGCTACAATTTTGCAAATGAAAATAATGAGATCCTCTACATTCTCCGCCACTGATGGGAGGAATAAATCCATTGCTCGTTGATTGTTCAAGAAAAAGAAATGTTAATCAGATTATGAAGAAAAATGGAATGATTCCACCACTTTGGCACAATCTTGTGCATAAATTTCAATTGTAAGGAAGTGCTTTTTAGTGAATGAAGAATCACATAGAATATATTTCCATTAAAATACCAGTGCAAACATTTATTTGGACACAATTGTCAAAAACAATACATGCATAGATCAATGCTATTTAGGAATAAGAACAGCATAGAAAAAATTTTAGTAACAGAGGACCATGCATAAAGAGGATGTAGATGCTCTGCTCAGATGTGATGAATTGGCAGCTAAGTCTCCATGTGGATCTCTGAGTGAGGGGAGGAGAGGCTGCCTCTATCATGAACTAATTGACTGCTTTCTGATCACTCCCCCCTAATGATGCAGCCTTCACCAGCCACAAAGGAAGAGGATCCAGGCAGTCCTGAGGAGACTATGGTCAGATGGCAATAATGGAGAACTCCCCCTTTCAGTGGACTAGGAGAAGGGGATGCAGAGTGAAAAGAAAGAAAGGGTGGAATTGGGAGAGTTGAAGAGGAAGCTTCAATCGGGATATATAACGAATAAATTATGAAGAAAAAAATTCTAAAAAGAAAAATACAATGTGTTTATATTACATAAAATTCACAAAATAAAAATGTTGCGACTACCTCGACCAGCAAGGAAGACGCAACACTGGACTCTTCTCAATGCAGTTCATTCAGGAACCTTGAACAATCTTCTGACCCCCGGGAAGCCCAGCCTGCCAATTAAATAGCCTATAGCCAGCCAATCCTGACAAGCTACGTGGCACCTGCAGATTAGTCCACAGCTGAGGAAGAGAGCCCGATACACATACACAACCAAATAAGGAGTTGTTTACCAAAAGCTTTTGCCTACAAGAGGCGGCCAGCGCCATCTTTAGGGCACCGCAGAGCTTGGCTCTCCACATAAAAACTTTATAAATATCAAGAGGCCTCAAGGGATATATGAATTTCCCTAAGGAGGAACTGAATAGATTTTGCTTGTGGATTGGGAACAAATGTGGATGGGGAGCCAAAGAGCTCAGATAGGAAGGGATGGAGGGAGAGCATACAGGACAGAGACTGTACAATCGGGGAGCACTTGGGGGCAATGTGGAAATCTAACATAATGGAAGCTTCCCTGGAATCTGTGAGGATGATATATATGAATTGATATACAAACTATGAAGATACTTACTTTATATCAGTAACACATTGATAGAGGAAAAAAGCAAATAAATGTATTATTTTATGCAAATAAAATCCATGTGGTGGATAAAATAATTTTGTCAATTAGGAAAGTTGGGTGAAATTACTGTGGTAACTATAAAATAATAATGAAGTAGACATAAATGATAATATATTACAAATAATCACTACCAAGAAGAAAAGGAAATGATTAATTCATTTTTATGATTCAAAATAGACAACACATGGTGACAAACAAGTTCTTCCTTATCAATAAGCATATCAAAAGTAAAAAGTTTAATCTTCACCAATCCAAAGACATCTACAAGCAGATTTTCATTTAATTTCAAAGAGAATCTGATTATATATTATCTACAAAAGAATAATTCTAAATAAATGTACACCTCCAGCTTAAATATTAAAGGACAATAAAATATGTTCATGGATATCATAATTAAAAGATTGTATTATACATGGTAGTTTTCGAATATCACTAAAAATAATACCTTGATTAGAAAGAGGTAATTAATATTTTTTAAATTTTTAAAAAAATATTTTTTTTATTTATTTATAACAATGTATTCATTTTGTATCCCAATGGTTGTCCTCTCCCAAGTCTTCTCCCAGATGAACCAAGTCTCCCTTGTCTCCCACTATGCCTCTTCCCTAGCCCACTGATAGCACAGGACCTCCTCCCA
>NW_026596445.1:3198051-3291783 GCF_907164565.1 Psammomys obesus | reverse complement strand
CACTATGCCTCTTCCCTAGCCCACTGATAGCACAGGACCTCCTCCCATTCTATCTGATCTTAGCCTATCAGGTCTCATCAAGTCTGGCTGCATCATCTAGTACTGTGCCTAGCAAGGCTGAACACTCCGGGGGTGGGGGTGATCCGAGCCAGCCAATGAGTTCATGTCAGAGACAACCCGCTGTTCCCCTAACTAGGAGACTGAGAAGCCTATGGGCTTCATCTGACCAGGGGGTCTAGGTCCTCTCCATGCATGGTCCTTGGTTTGAGTATAGGTCTCTATAGGCCCTCCAGGGCCCATGATTTTACTCTTTATTGTTGTTCTTATGGAGTTCCTTTCTTTTCCAGGTCTTTCTATTTCACTCTTATTCTGTAAGGTTTCCCACACACTGGCCAAATTTTGGCTATGAATCTCAGCATGTCCTTTGAAACCCTGATAAGTAGAGTTTTTCAGAGGCCCCTAGTGGAAGGCTCCTGTCCTGTTCCTTGTCTTCTCCTACTTCCAATGTTTATCCTGTTTGCCTTTCTGAATGAGGCATAAGTATCATTCCTAGGGACCTCCTTGTTGTTTAGCTTCTTTAGGAATATAAATTTTAGTATGTTTATCATATAATATATGTATTTTAACCACTTATAAGTGAGTATATAGTATATGTGTCTTTCTGCTTCTGGTTTACCTCGTTCATAATGGCCTTTTCTAGTTCCTGCTATTTGCCAGCAAATTTCATGTTTTGTTGTTTTTAATAGAGTAGTATTTCACTGTGTAAATGTACCACAATTTCTGTTTCCATTCTTTAGTTGAGGGACATCTAAGTTGTTTCCAGATTATAGACGTTATATATAAAGCTGCTATGAACATAGTTGAGCATATTGTATGGTTGAGCATCTTTTGGAAATATGCCCAGGAGTTATATAGGTAGATCTTGAGGTAGTACTATTCTTAATTTTCTGAGAAAGCACCAGAATGATTGCCAAAGTGGCTGTACAAGGTTGCATACTCTCCAGCAATGGAGGAGGGTTCCCCTTTCTACACATCTTCTCCAGCATTTGTCATCTCTTGAGATTTTGATCTTAGCCATTCTAATAGGTATAAGGTGGAATCTCAGGGTCTTTTTGATCCTCATTTCTTTTATGACTAAGGATGTTGAGTATTTCTTTAGGTGTTTCTCTGCCATTTGATGTCCCTCTGTAGAGAATTCTGTCTTTAGCTCTGTATCCTATTTTTAATTGGATTACTTGATTTGTTGTTTTTTAACTTCTTAAATTCTTTATATATTCTGGATATTAGTCTTCTATCAGGTAAAGGGTTGGTGAAGAAAATTTCCCTGTCCATAGGCTGTCGTTTTGTTCTGAAAACAGTGTCCTTTAATTTACAGAAGGTTTTCAGTTTCATGAGGTCCCATTTATTGATTGTTGATCTTGGAGTTTGTGCTTTTGGTGTACTGTACAGGAAGTTGACTCCTGTGACAATGAGGTCAAGGCTCTTCCTCAATTTTTCTTCTAACAGATTTAGTGTGTCTGGTTTTATGTTGATGTCTTTGATCCACTTGGACTTTACTTTTGTGCAGGGTGATAAATATGGTTCTATTTGCATTTTTTCTACATGTAGACATCCAGGTAGACCAGCACCATTTGTTGAATACGCTGTCTTTTTTACATTGTGTGGTTTTGAACTCTTTGTCAAAAATCAATTGTTTGTAGATGTGTGGGTTTATTTCTTGGTCTTCGATTTGATTACATTTATCAACCAGTCAGTTTCAATGCCAGTACCATGCCGTTTTTATACTGTTGCTCTATAGTACAGCTTGAGGTCGTGTATAGAAATACATATCTCCAGAAGATCTTTTATTGTACAGGACTACTTTAGCTATTCCGTGTTGTTTGCTTACCCACATGAAATTGAGAATTGTTCTTTCAAGTTCTGTAAAACTTTGTGTTTGTATTTTCATGGGAATTGCATTGAATCTGATGCTTGCTTTTGGTAGGGTAGCCATTTCCACTATGTTAATTCTATCAATCCATGAGCATGGGGGATCTTTCCATCTTCTGATATCTTCAATTTTGAGTAGATGAAGGAGATACAAGTCAAAAAGGGAGAAGTCAAAGTATCACTATTCACAGATGATATGATAGTATATATGAGTGACCCCAAAAGTTCTACCAGAGAACTCCTTCAGCTGACAAACACCTTCAAAAAGTAGCTGGAAAAAATTAACTCAAAAAAATCTGAAGACCTCATGTATATAAAAGACAAATGGGCTGAGAAAGAAATTAAGGAAACAAAACCCTCACAACAGCCACAAATAACATAAAGTACCTTGGTGTGACTCTAAACAAGCAAGTGAAGGACCTGTATGAGCTATACAACATTTAAATGGGAATAGAAACAGTCTCTGAATTCTTCTAAACTTTTGATGAAAAAATTAAACATTCCCAACTTATTCATTGAGCTCAGCAGTGTTTAGAGCATTGAGACTGATAAATCACATATAAATCAAGTTGAAACACATGATACCAGATAAATATTGAGGAATTATTTTTTTCAAAATCTATAAAAGCCAAACTAAGGTTATATAAACCATATACAAGTGGGATTTATTACTAGAATGAAGCATGACACATAACATTAATTAACATAATATGCCAGAATAACTGAATTTTGAAACAAGTGTTTCTATTAATTTGTACTGAGAAATATTTAAATATATTCAATATAAATTGATAAGAATAATCACTGAGAAAGTCATATAAAGAAATATTTTAATTCCCTAATACATTTTGATAAATTGTGAACTTGTGAGATTTTCCAGAAAGTTATGTACACTCATGATTTCTGTTTGTTATCATACAAAATTGCTCAGTGATGATGTCGATGCTAAATTTAGGTCTCAGTATTTTTAATTGGTTTTTACATTTATTTATTTTTAAATATATTTACTTAACTGTGTGTGTGTGTGTGTGTTGTGTTTGTGTGTGTATCTGTGTGTTAGTGTACGTTGTTGGAGTTTGTTTTTTTCTTCCAACATGCAGAATCTTGGGATCTCATGCGTAGCAGCAAACATATCTACATGAGCTATCTTAATATTCTCTGTTTTTTTTAACTTTTTTGCTTTGTTTTTTTGCTGTACTTTAAAAAATATTTATTTATTACTAATTACAGTTTATTCACTTTGTATCCCAAATAGAGCTCCCTTCCTTGACCCCTCCAAGTCCAACCATCCCTCCTCAAGTTCTCTATTGCCCCTCCCCTAGTCCACTGAGAGGGGAAGTCCTCCTCCCCTTCCCTCTGACCCTAGCCTATCAGGTTACATCAGTGGCTGCATTGTCTTCCTCTGTGCTTTGGTAAAGCTGTTCCCCATTCAGGGGAGGTGACCAAAGAGACAGCCACTGAGTTTAAGTCAGGAACAGTCCCTGTTCCCATTACTAGGGAACCCACTTGGAGACTGAGCTGCCATGGGCTATTTCTGTGCAGGCATTCTAGGTTACCTCCATGCTTGGTCCTTGGTTGGAGTATCAGTCTAAGAAAAGACCCAGATATTTTGGTTCTGTTTCTCTCCTTGTGGAGCTCCTCTTGAAATCAATCTGGCACTTTCCCAGACAATTAAGAACAGTGCTACCTCAAGGTACAAGCATACCACTCCTAGGCATATATCCAAAATATGCTCAAGTATCTAATAAGGACATTTCCTCAACCATGTTCACAGCAGCTTTATTAGTAACAGCCAGAATCTGGAGATAGTCTGGATGTCCCTCAACTGAGGAATGGATACAGAAATTGTGGTACATTTACACAATGAAATGCTACTCAGCAATTAAAAACAAGGAAATCATGAAATTTTCAGGAAAATGGTGGGAACTAGAAAAGATCATCCTGAGTGAGGTATCCCAGAAGTAGAAAGACACACATGGTATAAACTCACTTGTACGTGGATATAATATAGATTAAACACACTAAAATCTGTATACCTAAAGAAGCTAAACAAGAAGGAGGACCCTGGGTAAGATGATCAATTCTCATTCAGAAAGGTAAATGAGATAGATATCAGAAGAGGAATTAAACATAGAACAGGACAGGAGCCTAACATGCAGAACTTCTGAAAGAGTCTATCCAGCTGAGTATCAAAGTAGATGCTGAGACTCATAGCCAAACATTGGGCAGAGTAAAGGGAATCTTATGAAAGAAGTGGGAGATAGAAATACCTATTTTTTTTGTTTTGTTTTCACTTATTTTGGTTTCATATTTTGGTTTCTTCTGATCTTCCTGGCTATAAACATTTCTCCCACTCACCTTTTGTTAATTTTATCTGGTATTTTCTCTATATATTCAACCATTCTTCTAATCCTGGCAGCTGAACTCAGTCCATGATTACAGTTAAGTATTGCTGTATTGATGCTCCAATTGGACCCGAGTCCTGTAAAATAAATTCTGGAAACTTTCTTCCACATTTTAGAATCCCCTATTGTTCTTTGGTGCTAAAAGTATGAGGTTTCATTCATTAACATTTTAGGATTGTACCTCTCAAACTATTTTCAGTCTATTACCCAGACTTTGATATTATTTCTGTGGTTCACATAAAATGTCTCTGTCTCTCTCAAAATTGTTTTTAGAAAAGTAATCAGAAACAAATGAAAAGTAAAATAATGAATTATGTGTGATCTTTGCAGTAGGACAGACAAATGTTAGCATATGAACATCAAAGTACACTCAGTGAAACAATGAGAAAGGGAAGGCATAAACTACTAACACCATCACATATTCAATCTTACATAAATTCTGTTTATTGAAAGAATAACATATTTGTGAACTAATGGACAGGAAAGAATGGGTTAATATAATCCATAAGTAGATTCAAATAGATCAATACAAAGTGGGTATATTATATTATTAATATTTTATATAAACACATATAAAGGGGCTATAAAATTAAACATATTGAGATAATTTGATATTTCAGAAAAAAAGGTTCCTCTATCTTATAGAACAAAGAGTCAGAAGATTGAAGATATACAGTACAAAATTGTCAGAAATAGAAAAAAAGTATAACTTGAAGATAAAATACAAATAAGTCTCTACTTTCATGAAAAAATCTATGATACAAAGTCCATTTTTAAGAAGAAAATGATTGAGGTATTTAGCTACATAGCAATCCATTTGTTTCAGGCTAATATTTACAAGGGAACTTGAAAGTTTTTCTTAAATATTAAATGTAAATATATTCAGAATATCCAAAATTAATTTTTGATTTATTTTGTTTTTGTTTTTGTTTTATTTATTTTTTTTTTTCAAAACAGGGTTACTCTGTGTAGCTTTGGCTGTCTTGGCCTTGATTTGTAGACCAGGCTGGCCTGGAATGTACAAAGATTTGCCTGTCTCTGCCTCCCCAAGTCCAAATTGACATGTTTAAAACTAGAGAAATGAGAAAAATGCATTATACATGTTGGGGAAAAGTTAGTGTCATATGTAATACAAAATGGAAAAAAAATTATAAGTAATAAAATCTGAACAGACAAATGAACTTAAAACAAAAAAAATGTACACAAAATGACTCTGAGGTGTTATTTTCTACCTCTCAAAAATTTAAAAGCCCTATTATTGACAACATGTTTTGTTGAAGAAGATTTTTAACAAAGAAATAATGATTTACTTATATCTATTAGAAATATAGTATTACATAAATAGTATATAAGTTGATGTGAAAAATTTTAATAAGTTTATCCAGTAATCTTACTTTTATGAAATTATCCTTACATTCAGTACAACTATTAAAAATATAATTTAAATTATCATTTAAAATAGAAAAATATGTATGATCAAATATAGAAAAAATTTAAATAAAATTTTATTAAAACAAATTTTAATACAGCAACTTCCTAAAATTTTCTATAAAATGTTGAAAGCAACCATGTATGGTTATAGGTAGAAAAAGAGTAAAGTTTCTTATCTAGGTCAGTTGGGATCAGCTAGAGCCAGTGGCTTATTTCCTTGTAAAACTCTGTTAAACTTTTCTGTAAAGTATCTTGAACTCTTTCCCCATGTTATGTTTTCTGTCTTTTTCTATAGTGAAATCCTTTGTTAGGGATAAACACAGATACATTTCGGTACAAACATCCCATAGGACATACATCCCTTAGGATACAGCTCATACAACAAGCAGACTTACTTAGGGATAGACACAGAAAAGACAGGCTTCAAAGAGTCACACAGATTCATAGTCATGAAACAGACAGAAAAAATGTACAGAAGTCACAGGGAGAAGGGAGCAGAGAATTCAAGTCTAGTCTTGCTTTTGGTAAAACAACATCAAAGAAATGGTTTTATTTCTTTTCTTACTGTGACTCTCACTCATGCAGTATTTGTAACTCAGAATTAATCACTAAGGCATTTTGATCCACTCACGATATAATGGCCATGGAAGGGTCTAAAGTACTAAGTTCAAAGAAAAAAATGTTCTAAAATATTTGCATAAATTTTGAGAAAATTTATAACACTCTAAATAACTATGACATAGCAAGAAAATATTCAGAGAACAGGAATTAAAAAATGTAATGGACATTTCAGGTACTGTCCCTCATGAAAATATTTGGAATATTTTGCCAAAATTTTGTTTAATTATTTGTTTTCTATAGAGGCACTTGAATCTGTTTTTTCTACTTACATATGAATTTTCATTATATTTTATACAATTATTTTCTTTTATTATTTCATCTTTGTTTTGTTATTTTTCTTTTATTTATTTTCTGTCAACTTATTCTCAAAAACAAGTTCTGTAACTTCTTTTTATATTTTTATTGTTTTTATTTAAAAATATTTTTAAATTTTTTCTGTATGAGTGATTTGTTTATATGTATGTATGTATGTACATCAAGTATGTAACCAGGACTGGAATTACAGATTGTTATGTGCTTGCATTTTGATTCTATAAAATGCACCTGGGTTCTCTAAAGAAAGTTCAAATCCTCTTAATCTCTGATCCATCACTACAGTTCCTTGTTTATTTTTATTCATGTGTTCTGATACTCTCTTTCCATTGGGCGCAATGTGGGCAGAGGCTTGAAGTCTCTCAATACATTTTTGAGTATTAAAAATGTAGATGTGAGCAATCACACCCAGTTTTAACGTTTATATTTGTTTTCTTTTTGACTCCTTTTATCCCTCCCTTTTTAAAAAATTTTCAACTATAAGCCTTTTTTGTGTATGTTATGAAGTCTTCTTAGTAATGAAGACTTTTGCCCTTCTACAATTCCTGATTTTTAGTGACTTCTGGCATTTTCTTTTGATTTTTTTTTGTTGTTGTTGTTTCATTCTTACATTACTTTAGCCAAATCTTACCATCTCTTTCCTTCTTTCTTGTTTCTTTTTTCTACATACTTTTCCATTAATTCTTCTAAGTCTTGTTTTCTTCTTTTGTTATTCTTGAGTATTTTTTTTTATTTTCTTTCCATTTGCACCCATATCAATTTTTTTCTTGATACTATGTTTACTTTTCTCATTTGTAAATGGAGTTATAGTAGCAAATGATTTTATTTGTTGATTAGTGTATGTGCAGGATACTTTTATATCAATAGACCCAAGCTAAAGCATTTGAAAAGAGGGAACATCAGTTATGAAAATGCCTCCATAAGACAGGGATGAAGGCCAGCCTGGAGGGAATTATTTTTCTAATTAGTGATTGATGTCAGAGGACACAGCCCATTGTGAATGGTGCCATATCTGGTCTGGTGGTCCTGGGAGCTATACAAAAGTAGGGTGAGCAAGCAATGAAGAGCAAGACAATAGGCAGCACCCCTTCATGGCCTGGGTATCAGCTTCTGCCTCCAGTTTCCTATCCTGCTTCAGTTCCTGCCCTCAGTGCTTTTAATGATTAAGTACTATATGGAAATGTAGTCATGGTGTTTCATCACAGCAACAGTAACCTTAACTTAGACAATTTGTTACCAGAAGTAGGAGATTGCTGGGAAAGACCTGATCATGCTGTTTTGGAGAGAAATGTAGAAGGTCTTTTTAACTTTATTCAGTGCTTGGTGAGCTATTATGTAGGAGATTAAAAGATAAGAATGTTGAGGGCAAAAGTCTGGCCTCTTAAATTTCAGAGGGAATTGGAAAGACTCTATCAGGGCCATTTATTGCTTTTTTATTATTCCTTTGTATCTCTGTTGTGGCCCCTTCCCTCATCTCCTCCATGTCACCTTTCCTCCCTCTTCTCCCCCTATGCCTCTCCTCTAGTCTACTGATAGTAGGGGTGTTCCTCACCTACTATCTGACCTTATAGGTTTCACCAGGACTGGCTGAATCCTCTTTTGCTGTGACCTAGCAAGGTTGCACCCCCAGGGGGAGGTAATCAAAAGCCAGCCACAGAGTCCATGTCAGAGACAGGCCCTGCTCTCCTTACTAAGGAGCCCTCATGGAGACTGATCTGCCCATGGGCTACATCTGAGCAGGGTTCTAGGTCCTTGTCATTCATGGTCTTTGGTTGATACATAGGTCTCTGCAGGAACCCTGGATTTTTTTCTCTGTTTTTCCCCTGTGGAGCTCCTGTTTTTCTATTTATCCCCCTCTCCCATAAGATATGCTGCACTCTGCTCAAAGTTTGGCTATGTGTCTCAGCACCTGCTTCAATACTGAAGAGTTTAATTTAGCCTGGGTATAACTCCATTTTGAAGTAAAGAGCCATCTTGACTGGGAGCTGAATTCAGGTACCAGGAAATATCACAGAATGTACACTTGCCAGAAAATAAAGTTAACTCTCCTAGCAACAGCTTCCAGGAAATATCACAGAATAAATACTTCATAGAAAATAGAGACAATCTCCCTGGCAATAATCAATGAGAATTGGTTGGGAATCAGCTGGGAAAATTCTCCCCAATATTTCAGATATAGTTTAGAATAATAGCAATTGTGATAATATGCCTTAGGCAATTGTGATTGCCTCAGAGAAGATCACCTTGCACTTCTAACTTTTACTTAATCCTGTAATGTCAAGGCATGTACCCCCCTGCTTGCTGTCATGCAAGCATGTGCCCCCATGCTTGCAGTCTTTCCCTTTTAAAACTCTGCTCACTCAGGGCTTCAGGTCCCACTTCTCTACTGCTGTGTCAGTGAGACTTGGGTCCCGAGTTCGATCACTCTTCTAATAAAGCTCTTTTGCTCTTGCATCAAGTGTACTCCTGGTGGTCTCTGGGGGTCCCGTGATTACAATACCTTGCTGGGTAGAGTCCTTCAGAAGCCCTCTGCAGTAGGCTTCTATCCTGTTTCCCATTGAATTAACATGGTCCTGGTTAGGTAGGATGAAGAATCAGCTGTGATTAACAAGAAACCAAAACTTCTATAGTGAAAACTTCGCTGTGCTGGTGTACTTGATGCTGGTTAGCTGGAGCTGAGAAATTAGTAGTGATTAAGAAAAGATCAGCATCGTAGAGGTGAAATATTTTGGGAAGTATTTCTTGAGAGTCAGCTCACAGAAGCTATGCTCCAGAGGTAGCCAAGGTTTTACTTTTGTAAGAGTCACTCATGTGATACTCATAATGAAGGCATGAAGTGCATAGTAGAGAACAGCTGCAGATTTTCACTGAAAGACCAGCAGAGGCCACTGGTGAAAATGTAGTCACATGATCAGTTGAAGACCCAAGATTGAAGGGATCATGCAGAGAAATTGAGAATTAGCACTTTGAAGAGAGCCTGGAAGACGCTATTATTGAAAGTGCAGTCCAGGTAAGGAGGAAGAGATTTTAGAGAAACCAAAATCATGAGATGGTCATCCCTAGCCTGGTGTTCCTGAGTTCTGTAAGAAATCAAGAACAGCAGCAACAGTGCAGTGCAGCCCCTGGAACCTAGAAGACAAACACTTTGTGTTACATAGGGCAAAATTGGAGAAATAACCCAAACTCCTTGGAGAAGCATGAAGATCTTAATTGAATCTCAGACATTGGACATTGTGTCATTTGCACAGTTGGGGCTTGGTTTTACTTCGATTTGATTGTGATTATGCCTTTGTTATTTCCTCATGAAGTAAAGACTAGTTAATTTATTTTTAATTTTACAGGAGCCCACAGTTAAGACAGTGAAATTTTAAAGATATTTTAGGTTTTTTAATATCAATTTTTATTTTGTTAATATTAATCACAAGTTATTTACTTTGTATCCCAGCCTTAGCCCCCTCTCTCATTCCCTCCCAATCCCACCCTCCCTCCCTCATCTCCTCCCTGTCCCTTTCCAAGACCATTGCTAGGGGCGGTCCTCCTCCCCTTCCATCTGATTCTAGCTTATCAGGTATTTTCAGGACTGGCTGCAATGTCTTCCTCTGTCTTCCTCTGTGTTCCTCCCTCAGGGAGTGGAAGGAGGTAAAGGAGCCAGTCATTGAGCTCATATCAGAAACAGTTCCTGTTCCACTTACTAAGGAAACCCACTTGGGTACTGAGCTACCATGGGCTACATCTGAGCAGGGGTTCTAGATTATCAAAGCAGATGCTGAGACTCACAACCAAACCTTCAGTAGAGTGCAGGGAATCATATGATAAAAGGGGGAGTTAGTATGACCTGGAGAGGACAGGAGAGTCACAAGGACAAAATATATCAGGGCACGGGAGTACTTTATTTCCAACCAAGGACCATGTAAGGATATTTTAGTTTTTAAAAGAGACTTTGGTCACCTCACCCTGAGGGGGGAGCAGCCTTGTTAGGCCACAGAGGAAGACAGTGCAGCCAGTCCTGATAAGAGACCTGGTAAGCTAGGGTCAGATGGAAAGGGAGGAGGACCTCCCCTATCAGTGGACTTAGAGAGGAGTATGGGAGGAGATAAGGAAGAGAGTGTGGGATTGGGAGGGAATGAAGGAGGGGGCTACAGTTGAGATACAAAGTGAATAAACTGTAATTAATATAAAAATTAAAATTTAATAAAAAAGAGAGACTTTGTATTTAAAATTAGAAAACACTTACTTTTAAAGGGAATCTTTAAATACTGTGGGACTGTTTATATTTGTATGATGTCTTCTGTTGTGATATTCATTCTAATGTGCTATCTTGGGGATGAACAAGAAAGAAAAGTTTGTCATCTAACAATGATGTATTTGTGTATCAATCTGATAAGGAGTCAGTTGTACTGGATATTTATGTCAATAGACACAAACTACAGTCATTTAATAGGAGAGAACCTCACTTAAGGAAACACCTCCATAAGATAGGGCTGAAGGCACAACTAGAATTCGTAATTGTGATTGATTCATGAGGGCTCAGCTCATTGTGGGTGAGATCATAAGTAACTTGGTAACCTGGGTTCTGTAAGAAAGCAGTCTGAACAGCCATAGGGAGCGATACAGTAAGCATCAGCACTCCTTCATGGCCTCTGCATTATCTCCTGCCTGTAGGTTTTGGCTCTGTTTGAGTTTCTGCTGAGACTTCCTTCAATGAAGGACGACATTGTGGAAGAAAAAGTAAAACTTGATGAATACAATTGTATTCAGTAAGATATAAGTGAATAGTAAAATTAAGTGTATAATCGAGTTAAAAAAAAAAAAACAGCACATAGAGTGGAAGAAAATCTTTACCTACCAATCATCAGACAAGGAATTCCTAGGTTGACTATATAAAGAGCTCAGTAAATTAAAAACTGTACATAATACAATTGATAAATCATGAAGTGAACTTAGTGAGCAGGTTTAAGTAAAAAAAAAAAAAAAAGATGAACTGAGTAATACTGAATGCCCAATAAATATATAAAAATAAAAGTCTCTGGTTATCAAGAAAAAAAATCAAAACTAGATTGATATACCAGTTCATTTTTATCAACTGGGACAAACAGTACTAAAGATATTGAGCGAGAAGAACTTGTATTCATTGATGGAAAGAATACAAATTAATTAATTAGTTGTAGAAATCGACTTAGAGATTACTCAAAATATTTAATTTTAGGGCTACTGTATTATTCAATATAGAACTTCTGGGTATGTACCCCAAGAATCGAAAGCAGTATACCACAGAGACTTTCACATATTCATTCTTATTACAGATCTATTCACAATGACCAAGTTACACAATCAGCCTAGGTTTCTGTTAACAAATGGTTGGATTTAAAAAAAGTTTCATTTTAAGAAGTCATAAAAGAAGAAATTAAACTATGTCATTTAAAGATAGTGGATGTAATTAAAGACCATAATTAAGTGAAATAAGCCAGTCCTACAAAGAAAAGTATTACATACTGTTTTATTCTCTTTTCAGTCACTGCAATAAAAATACTGGCCAAAAACAACATGGGAAGGGAACAGTTTATTTGTCTTAAATGTCCCAATCATCATTAATAATCAGTGAAAATCATTATAGGAAATGGAAGCAGTAACTAAAGCCCACAGGATGCAGGAATGCTGTTTGCTGGCTTACCATCTATAGCTTGCATGCCTTCCATGGTCTGATTTTCTTACTCAGCTTAGGTCTGCATACCTAGAGATGGCATGGGCCTTGGTGGTCTGTGCCCTCTCACATCAATTAGCAACAACAAAAATTCTGTACAGCCCTTTCACAGGCCAACCTGATAAAATAATTTCATCAAGAGTTTCACTCTTCCAAGGTAACTATAGTTTGTGTCAAGTTGAAATACAAAAAAATAAAACATATGAACACATGAGATTCTAATGGTAGCATAGAAGTCTGAAAGAAAAAGTAGGAAGGGGAGGAAACAAAGTAACAAAAGGCTAAGAATAATACAGTGTGGTATATTGTTGAATCTATGTATTTTATAATAGATTCATAAAATATATTATTATACTATATATTATATTCTGTGTAATTGCTATATGTTAATAATATTGAAAAGTAATGACTTACTAGAAATGAAGCAGTACAAAATTAGAAATGAATAATATCCATGAATCATGACAAAAATAACAGTAAAAGGTAGACAACTGAAGATTTTGAATGAACTTCTGTGAATTAATGAATATCAAAGACATGTTATATCCAGAAGATATCATTTTATGGCACTCTTCCCCTTACCTTTCCTCTCTTATCCCTTTTTGTTACCATAGACTTGTGGGGAGAATAAAGGTAACCATCCAAGCTATGGTTGAAACTTACATTTTCTTATTCTCAGCACTTACACAAACCATATATCTCCTCATTGACTACTGCCTACACTAAAAGCATTTTTTTTTCCTGACCAAGGTTCAAAGCAGTCCAAATGTCCAAAAATTCTCATATATATGAGAGTAGATTAACTCTAAGATCCATTGCTTATGGAGGAGCTATGGAGTTATTGACCTTTTGATAGCTGCTGTGGACTGAAGATTTTTTTTCTTGATGGTGGAGCTAATTGGCAGGTTTCCTTTACGTTGGAGAATGGCCCCGTGTGTATCCATGTACATATGGACAGCATTAATTGACCATAACGGGTTCTCTCTGTCTATGTCTCTTTGTTTATCTGTTTCTCTCTCTCTCTCTCTCACACACACACAAACGTACACACACACATATACACAAAGGACAAAGTTGGAAGAGGACACATTAGAAAACAATAAAGGAAGAGTTGGAGGGGGTGAGGTGAATATTTTGTTGTATATAAGTATAAAATTCTCAAAAAAGAAAAATATAATAGAAGAGCCATAAAATTAAACAAAACCTATTATCATAGGATTTTATTTTATCCAGGTAAATATGTATTTTTCAAAACACAAAAGGAAGACATTTAGAAGATGAAAGTACTCCCAAAATACTCTAATGTATAATAGTGTACAAGAACTACTTAATGAAAGTTCAAGATGAAGTACAGTTATTCCACATGGTAATTAGTTCATGAGTCAAACAAAATAATGCATATATACCAGTAACTCAGTGCATTGTTCTTGTTTGTTGTATATTAAATAGTTTAAGAAGACCAAGACAATATACATCATGCTCTCCTCTATGACAATAATTAGGGCATCTATGTGAGGTAATGGGAAATGGGAGATTAGAAGTGGGAAGTAGGAGAAATGAAGGATAGAGAGGTTTGGTGGGGGCCAGACTTGCAAAGTAAAGTCAGTAGAGAAAAGAAGCCATACTTCAACTCTGAAAGTGCAGTTGCTTAAAAGGCCAGTGTCTCCTCTCACTCCACTGGTGTCTGGAAAAAAAAAAAAAACACATCCACAGATGACATATGGTTGATAGCCGCTCTTGGTTTCAGGTTTAAAATATCCATTGTGTTAATCTTGTAATATCCAATATATCCCCAAATATAAGTGTGTGTGTACAACCACTTTAGAAATCAATCTGGACCTTTCTCAGATAATTAGGATTAACACTTTCTCAAGATTCAGCTATACCACTCCTAGGCATATATCCAAAATATGCTCAAGCACACAACAAGGACACTTGTTTAACCATGTTTGTAGCAGCTTTATTCGTAATAGCCAGAACCTGGAAACAATCCACCTGTCCCTCAATGGAGGAATGGATACAGAAATTGTGATACATTTACACAGTGGAACACTACTCAGTAATTAAAAACACAGAAATCATGAAATTTGCAGGCAAATGGTGGGACCTAGAAGAGATCATCCTGAGTTAGGTATCCAAGAAGCAGAAAGACACACACTGTATATACTCGCTTATAAACAGATGCTAGACCTATAAGATAGGATAAATCTATAAGATAGGCCTCTGAAAGACACTACTTAGCAGTGTATCAAAGCAGATGCTGAAACTCATGGCCAAACTTTGGGCAGAGTGCAGGGAATAATATAAAAGAAAAGGGAGTTATTAAAACCTGGAGAGGACAGTAGCTCCACAAGGAACAAATATATCTGGGCACAGGGGCCAGGGGCTTGTCTGAAAATTATTCTCCAACCAAGAACCATGCATGGATATAACCTAGAACCCCTGCTCAGACGTAGCCCATGGCAGTTCAGTATCCAAGTGGGTACCCTTGTAAGGGAAAGAGGGACTGTCTCTGACATGAACTCAGTGGTTGGCTTTTTGACATCCCCACCCCCTGTGGGAGGAGTAGCCTTGCCAGGCCACAGAGGAGGACATTGCAGCCAGTCCTGATGAGAACTGATAAGCCAGGGTCAGATGGAAGGGGAGGAGGACCTCCCCTATCAGTGGGCTTGGAAAGTGTTAGGGAGGAGATGACGGAGGGAAGGTGGGACTGCGAGAGAATGAGGGAGGGGGCTACAGCTGAGATACAAAGTAAATAAACTGTAATTAATATTAAAAATAAAATTTTTAAAAATATGTGTGTGTTTGTGTGTGTGTGTGTGTGTGTGTGTGTGTGTGCCTGCCTAAAGGGTGCAAGAATGGTTTCTTAATGTTCTAAAAGTGAGCTAAAGCTCCATATTTATTTTTTTATAATTTAAAAATGTTTTTGGGACATAGTCCACTTTATTCAAATTGTCCTTGGATTGTGTACATTTTTTAGTCTTTGAATTCACAGACCCAAGTGATTTAGAATGAAAGTGGTTCGGTTTGGAGAATGTATGTCTGCGATTTTTCTAACTTCTTCTAGGACATCCCTTAAACATCAGTAACCACATTCTAAAAGCCTTGAGAAATTTGCCAGTGTGCAGTATGTTGCTAACCTCAATGACTCTCTGGAAGAATTACATATGATGAGGAGGGTGTCACAGATGGGAATAAGGAGAACAGCTAAGTGACCTATTAGGACTACACCAGAGTGAAATGTCAAACTTATAGCAGAAATTGTCCTGCAAGTAAGCTAAAATTTATATATTAATACTATAAGCCTTAGATATAGCAGGGGCGATAGACATATGTGAAACCCAAATCTCCAAGACTGAATCATAGCAGTATGAGAAGAAGACAGTCAATGCAGCTAGAAGAACTAAGGAATGGCATTATCCAGAAGTTTCTGGACTAACTCTTAAACATTTTAGTGACATGGATGACAGTCTTTTTTATCTTTACATGCATAATAGATAACCGTAATCCTCCGATGAAGATATTTTGCACATTAGTCCTTCTGGCTTAACAATATCATCATCTGGAATTGGTATTTAATTAAATAATATGTGATAATAAACAAAACAGAAGGACACAGCATGTTGGATAAAGATGACAAATATTAAAATAATATGATAAAATGACTATAACAGTTATATAAAAAGATTAAAAACACATTTTCTTATTAAAGAAACTAGATCAATAATATGACTGCAGAAAGCTATATATAGATGTATATAATGAGCACACAGGTTTTTAAGATAAATGCACAGCTCTTAAGGCATTTGTAAAAATTCAAGGTGAATTATAAACTATAGATGCTTAGCATGTAATAGAAAAAAATTATCTAGATTATCTTAATCATTTACTCTTGTGGTGCTAGGAACTGAACTTATAGCCTGTCTAACACTAGACAAGCACCCTATCATTAACTTGTAACCTCAGCTTCATTTGATAGCAACATCCCATACATGACTCATGAAGGAAAGACTTGATAGCATGCAAACCTTGTGCTCTGAAAAAAATGATGAAAATAAGAAGATCAAAACATGACAGAAAATATTTGTCAATCATATGTCTGGTAAAGAACTAATATTCAAAATACTGATTAAGAAACAGGAGCTCTAGAAATAATGTTAAGAAAGCATTAAACTTGATTAAAAATGAGTAACTTATTTAAACAATCAGGACAGCACAGAAGGGCAAATTGATAAAAATGAAATAGGATTTACTGTCTAGGAAGCATATTAAGCTCAGTGTGAATGATTAGGTCAAATACTGGTGAGAACATTAAGTAAAGGCATTCTCATTAATAGATGGTGTGAATATCAAACAGTACAGCCACTTTAAAAAACAGTGAGTACTTTCTTTTCTAAATAAAAATTGACTTTGCCTTGAAATCATTATAGTGTATTCAAATTAGTTTAAAAAGTCATGATCACAGATAAATCTATTTACAGATTTCTTTGATTATTTGCAAAACATGGAAGCAATCAAGAGGTCTTTCTACAAGTCTCTGGTTAACAAGCATATAGAAATACAAGATTATTAAAACGAGATAGACAGGAGTTCCACAAGGAGAGCAACAGTACCAAAATATCTGGGCACAAGGGTCTTTTCTGAGACTGATACTCCAACAAAGATCATTCATAGATATAACCTAGAACATCTGCTCAGATGTAGCCCATGGCAGCTCAGTATCTCTAGTAATGGAAACAGGGACTATCTTTGACATGAACTCAGTGGCTGGCTCTTTTACCACCTCCTCTTGAGGAAGGAGCAGCCGTGCCAGGCCACAGAGGAGGACAATGCAGCCAGTCTTGATGAGATCTGATAAGCTAGGGTCAAATGGAAAGGGAGGAGGACCTCCCCTATCAGTGGACTTGCAGTGGAGCTTGGGAGGAGATGAGGGAGGGAGGGTGGGATTGGGAAAGAATGAGGGAGGGGGCTACAGCTGGGATACAAATTGAATAATTTGTAATTAATATGAAAATAAAATAAATTAAAAAAAATCATAAATGCTTTTGGCCAATTGAAAGATGCCATCTGAAAAGATTGACTGCTGTATGACTCAAAAATATGTAAATGACAAAAATATTGGTTCATTATAAAGATCTCCATAGTTTTGGAAGGGGGAAAAACTCTGGTTAAATTGGAGAGAGGGGAGGTGAGTGTAGATGAGGCACAAAGGATTTTTAGGTCAGTGAAACTATGTTTCATATTATTGTGAAGGCCTATTAGTAGACATCAATATAAACCATTAAAAATATATAGCATTCAATATTGCTAGGAGTTCAATCTAAGCAATTTAGTTAATGATAATATGTAATAATGACTTTTCACCTATAACAAATATGCTCTACTGATATTGCTAATAAGATCAACCTCAGAAGACTGATATACAGCATTTTAGGTATTTTCAAGAAAATTTTTCTAGAATGAAAATCTGATTAAAAACCAAAACAAAGTACTTTATAGGAAAGAAATATTGATTTATGCTACCACATGAATTGAATGCAAAGACATTTCTCTAAGTGAGCCCCAATAGATTATAATATTACATTTCACTTTCTGTTTTGAGTTTTCTGGATTTTCTGCATATCATTTTCATCTCATATGAAATCTATGGGGACCTTCCTAGTAAGTGACCTTCACTTGACTGCACAATACCAACTATGACTCAGAAAGCAGAAAATAATACATACTATCATTAATATAAAAATAATATAAAATAGCAAGATATAAAACTATACCATAAAGTACAAGTGGCAAGATTCCCCTGGGAACAGAAAGAAAATAAGGGAGGCACAATCATACAGATAAAGGAATGAAGAAAAAAAAAAAAACCACTAAACATAAAAATGAAAAAGCAAAAAAAGATGGTGAAAATATAAAGAAGAAAGAGGTATTGTGATAATTAATGGATAAAGATATAGATATGTTAAAAAGAAAGAGTGGGTGAAAACACATAAACACACATCTGAAAAATCAGAATAATACAAAAAGTAAAAGAATACTTTCTGTAGAAATACAGACACCAGTTTCCTAGATCTCTGATTTTGGTACTTGTTTCTTCTCAAATCTATTCAAACCATACTAGACTATATAGTGGCTAAGCCCTGCTTTCATTTGTCCTGTAACCTTGCCAAGTCAATGTTTTCCAATGGATGATATTTATACTTCTGACTTCTGTGTAATTTTACTTTTTAATATTTCTTATTTTTAAAACAGTTTTTAAATTTAAATATATTGTCATCATGTTCTTCCACTTTCCAACATTCATCCATATCCTCCTTGCTATCCATCCACCTTTAAGTTCTGTCTCAAAAAACATGCCTAAATCCCAATACAACAAAATTTTCTATAACGGATGTTTTGATTTCTTTGTATGTTATGTTAAAATACTTTTGTTTTAATCCCAAGTGTAGGATCTTAGTTGGCCTATGGTTTTTCCACAGCTGTTAATTTTTTTGTGTATAGCATGATCTTTGCCAATTGGTAATGACCTTCCTTATGCTGCCCAGAGAAGGGCATGGTCTAAGACTCTGAGTGTATAGATAAGAGGCCAAGAAAGAGATTGTATGGTGTTCAGTGGAGTTCGGTGTTCACATATGATGTGCAACAGTTTAGCTAAACCAGAGACCAGATAGGGTGTGGCAGTTTGGACCAAACAGTTGGAAAAAAAAACACTTCAGGGCACAGCAACATGCTAGCTGTGTCTGTGGATGACTGAGATTGGTATAGAGCCCTAAAATAACCCCTTAACCCTAACTAGTCTGGAGAAGTAAAGGGATCTGGGCTCCCTCTCCCTCTCTGTCCTACTTAAGGTAGGGGATTGATGGAAGGGAGGTAGAGGCCTAAACACCCCCAAATAAAGTAGCGTTTTATAAAGAGCACCACCAGAGGCTTTCCACTACTCAAACCCTTTCCAAAAAAGAATAAAACATAAAATGTATCTACAAGAAAGAGACAGAAAGAGATAGAGAGAGAGAAGGAAGAAATGAAGGAAACATCAAACTCAGATTAACATGGGCTTTACTTGCAAAGCAATTTCAATTACAACCATACAGTTTTTTAAATCACACAACTTCCTAGTGTCTCTAACATTTTATATTTACATTTCTAATTGTACTAAATATATTGCTGCATGAATAAATCACTCTGACTTTCATCATTCCTAATTAAATTATATTAAATGGATTTGTCAGCATTTCCCCTGGCCCACAAACACCACCATGCTTTCTTTACAATGAACTTAATTGTAGCTTTCTTTGAGTTGCTTTTATAAGTACAAATCACAAAATACCCAAACTAAAGCAAAGTTTCTAAACCTCAGATTAGTGTCATTGCAACATTACATTGCAACATTAAGAAAGAGATGCCCTCAAACATACAGGAGGCCTACACAAAACCAATTAGACTTAACCAGAAAAGAATCTTCTGCCAGCCAGATAATAATCAAAACAGTAAATCTACAGAACTAAGAAAAGTATTAAAAGAATCAAGAGGAAATGACCAAATAACATATAAAGGCAGATCTATCATAGTCACGTCAGACTTCTCAACAGAGAATGGCCAGGGCAGATATCATGTAGATGCTTATAGGAAACAAATTCCATCCCAGACTACAATATCCAGCAAAACTGTCAATCAACATAGATGGAGAAAACAAAATATTACAGGACATAACTAAATTTAAACAATGTATACACAGCAATCCAGCCCTACAGAATATAGTAGAAGGAAAAATCCAGATGAAAAATCCAACCCAATCTGTTCAATTACACCCAAGAAAACACAGGATAAAGACACATTCATAACAAAAAAGCCAAAGAAATCAAGCACAAAAACACAAAATCACCATCATAATAAAAGGAACTAACAATCATTGGTCACTAATATTTATTAATATCAATGATTGCCACTCTCCAATATAAAGACACAGACTAACAGAATGGTTGAGGAAACAGGATCCAACATTCTGCTGCATTCAAGAAACACACATCGGCAACAAAGACTCCACCTCAGAGTAAAGGGCTGGAAAAAAGGTTTTCCAAGCAAAAAGACACAAAAAGCAAGCTTGAATAGCCATCCTGATATCTAATAAGTAGCCTTTCAAACAAAATTAATCAAAATACATGGAGAGGGACACTTCATTGTCATCAAAGGAAAAATCCACCAGGAGAACATCACAACCCTGAATATCTATGTACCAAATACAAGGGCCCCTGCATTTATCAAAGTAGTATTATTAAAGCTTAAAATACACATTGATCCTAACACCTTAATAGTGGGAAATTTGAACATTCCACTCTAATCTAGGGACAAATTATTGAGACAGAAGCTAGACAGAATTAATGACAATTACAGAGGTCTTAAATACATGGACCTAGGAGATGTCTACAGAACCTTTCACTCAAACACAAAAGAGCATACCTGCTTTTCAGCACTTCATGGACCTTCTCCAAAAGTGACCACATAATCTGGTACAAAGCAAGCCTCAGCAGATACAAGAAAATTGAAATAATTAGTTGTATTATATTATACCACAATGGACTAAAACTAGACCTCAACAATAACAGAAATAACAAAAAACCTACACAAACATAGAAACTGAACAACTCTCTACTCAAAAACAATTGCAGAAGGGAGGAAATAAAGAAAGAAATTAAAGACTTCCTAAAGTTCAATGAAAATGAAGTTACAGTTTATCCTAACTCATGGGACACTATGAAAGCAATGTTAAGAGGAAAGTTCATAGCACGAAGTGTCTTCATAAAGAAATTTGATACATTTCATACAACGAATTAAGGGAACACCTGAAAGCCCTACAAAAAAAAAGAAGATGACATACCCAAGAAGAGTAAACCACTGGAAATAATCAAACTCACGGCAGAAATCAGTAATTTAGAAAAAAAGAGAACAATTCAAAGAATCAATGAAACCAAGAGCTGGTTCTTTGAGAAAACCACAAGATAGACAAACCCTTAAAGAAAATAACTAAAATGTAGAGGGACACTGTCCAAACCAAAATGAGAAATGAAAAGAGGAACGTAACTACGGACACTGAAGAAATAAAAAGAATAATTAGATCCTAATTCAAAGGCCTATATGCAACAAAATTTGAAAATGTAAGTAAAGTAGAGTAGATAATTTTCATGATAAATTCCATTTGCCAAACCTGAATTAAGATCAGGTAAATAAATTAAATAGTCCCATATCCCCTAAGAAAATAGAAGCTGTCATCAAAAGACTCCCATCCAATACAAGCCCAGGTCCAGATGGTTTCATCCCAGGATTCTACCAGACTGTCAAAGAAGAGCTAACACCAATACCCTAAAACAATTCCACAAAATAAAAACTGAAGCAACATTATCAAACTCATTCTATGAGGCCATAGTCTCATTGATACCTAAACCACACAAAGACCCAACAAAGAAATAGAATGTTAGACCAATCTCACCTATGAACATAGAAGCAAAAATACTCAATAAAATACTTTCAAACTGAATCCAAAAACACATAAAAGATATCATCCACCAAAAGCAAGAAAACCTCATCCCAGATATGTGGGTAAGGGCTGTGACATTCAACATACCAAAATCCATCAATGTAACCCACCATATGAACAAACAGAAAGAAAAAAAAAAAGAAGCACATGATCATCTCCTTTGATGTTTAGAAACATTTGATAAAATTCAAAACATGTTCATGATTAAAGTTTTGGAGAGATCACGATAAAGGCACATATCTAAACATAGTAAAAGTAATATATCACAAGCCTATAGCCAACATCAAGTTAATGGAGAGATACTAAAATCATGGACGAAAGAAATGCTGCCTACCCTCTCCTTATCTCTTCAACATAGATCTTGAAGTCCTAGCTAGATAAGACAAAGGAAGGAGATAAAGGGAATAACTCAGAAAGGAAGTAGTCGAAGTATCAGTATTTGCAGATGATATGGTAGGATACGTGATTGACTCCAAAATTTCTATTAGAGAACTCATTCAGCTGATAAATGCCTTCAGCAAATTGGCAGCATACAAAATTGACTCAAAGAAATCTGAAGCCCTCTTGTATACAAAAGACAAATGGGCGGAGAAAGATATTAGAAAAACAACCCCCTTCACAATAGCCACAAATAACATAAAGTTCCTTGGTGTGATTTTAACCAATCAAAGGAAAGACCTGTATAAATGAATGAATAGATAGATAGATAGATAGATAGATAGATAGATAGATAAATAAATAAATAAATAAAGCAAGAAAACTTCAAGTCACTGAAGAAAGAAATTGAAGAAGAACCCAGAAGATGGAAAGATTTCCCATGCTCAGGGAGATTAACAGTGAAAATAGCTATCTTACCAAAAGCAACGTACAGATTCAATGCAATTACCATTGAATTACCAAAAAAAAAAAAATCTTTAATGACCTTGAAAGAGTGATTCTCAATTACATATGGAAAAAACAAAACAAAACAAAACATAATAGCTAAAACAAGCGTGTACAATAAAAGGTCATCTGACGTAGCTCCATCACTGATCTCCAGCTGTACTATAGAGCAACAGTAATAAAAATACATGGTACTGCATAGAGACAGACTAGTAGATCAAGAGTATCAAAGAGAAGACCCATAAATAAACCCACACACCTATGGAAACTTGATTTGAGAAAGAGGCCAAAAGCATAAAATGGAAAAAAGGTAACATCTTCAACACATGATGCTGGTCTAACTGGATATCTACATGTAGAAAAAATGCAAATAAAACATATTTATCACCTTGCACAAAAAAAGTAAAATTGGATCAAAGACCTCAACATAAAACCAGACTCAATAAATTTTTTTTAAAAGAAGCCCATGGCAGCTCACTATGCAATTAGGTTTCCTAGTAAGGGGAACTGAGACTGTATCTGACATGAACTCAGTGGATGTCTCTTTGACGACCCCTCTGAGGGGGCAGCAGCCTTGCCAGGCCACAAAAGAGGAAAATGTATCCAGTTCTGATGAGACCTGATAAGCTAAGGTCAGATGGAAGGGGGGGACGACCTCCCCCATCAGTGGACTTGAAGAGGGGCATGGGAGGAGCTGAGGAAGGGAGGGTGGGATTGGGAAATAAAGAGGGAGGTGACTACACCTGGGATAAAAAGCGATTAAAATGTAATTAATGTAAAAATTTAAAATTTAATTTTAAAAAAAGTGGGAAAGAACCTGGAACTCATTGGCACAGGAGACAACCCCCTGAACACAACACCAACAGCCCAAGGTCTAAAATAAGCAATCAATAAATGGAACCTCATGAAGCTATAAAGCAAAGGACACTGTCATCAGAACAAAATGACAGAATACAGACTGGGAAAAGATATTCACCAACCTTATATCTGACAGAGGGCTAATATCCAGAATATATAAAGAACTCAAGAAGTTAAAAAGCAGCAAAACAAGCAATCCAAGTTAAAAACAATGGTGTACAGAGCTAAACAGAGAATTCTCAACAGAGGAATATCGAATGGCAGAGAAACACTTAAAGAAATGCTCAACATCCTTAGCCATCAGGGAAATGGAAATGAAATAAAACCTAAACCTCACAAAGTCCCAACAAAAAAGACAATTTCAATACCAATCTCCCTTAAGAACATTGATGCAAAAATACTCACAAACTGAATGCAAGAACACATCAAATATAACATCAATGATATCATCTACTATGACCAAGTAAGCTTCATCCCAGGTATGGAGGGGTGGTTCACTATACAAAAATCTATCAATGTAATACACCATATACAGAAACTAAAAGAAAAAAAGATAATTTATTTAGATGATGAAAAAGCATTTGTCAAAATCTAACACCCATTCGTGTTTAAAGTTTTGAAGAGATCAGGAATACAAGGCACTTACCTAAACATAGTAAGTGCAATATACAGCAAACCTATAGTCAACATTGAACTTAAAGCAATCCAACTGAAATCAAGGACAAGGCAAGGCTGCTCACTCTCTCCATATCTCTTCAACATAGTGCTTGAAATCCTTGCTAGAACAATAAGACAATTAAAGGAGATCAAGGGGATATGATTTGGAAAGGAAGAAGTCAAAGTATCATTATTTGCAGATGATATGATAGTATATATGAGTGACCTCACAAATTCTACCAGGGAAACTCCTACTGCTGAAAAACACATTCAGCAAAGTGGCTGGATACAAAATTAACTCAAAAAAAAATCAGTAGCCTCCCTGTATCCAAAGGAAAAAAAAAAAAGGATGAGAAAGAAATTAGAGAAAAAAACACCCTTCGCAATAGCCACAAATGACATAAAACACCTTGGTGTGACTCTAACCAAGCAAGTCAAAGATTTATATAAAAAAAACTTTCAGTCTCTGAAGAAAGAAATAGAAGAAGATGGAAAGATCCTCCATGCTTATGGCTTGGTAGGATTAACATAGTAAAAATGGTCATCTTAACAAATGCAATCTACAGATCAATGCACTTCTCATCAAATTACCAACAAAACTCTTCATAGGCCTTGAGAGAAAAATTTTCTACTTCATATGGAATTTCAAGAAACCCAGAATCCCTAAAACAGTTCTCTACAATAAAAGGTTTTCTAGAGGTATCTCCATCCTTCAAGCTGTACTATAGAGCAACAGTAGTAAAACTGCCTAGTACTGGCATGGAAACTGGCTGGTGGATGAATGTAATTGAATAGAAGACCCAGAAATTAACCCACACACTTATAGACACCTGATTTTTGACAAAGATGCCAAAACCATACAATGGAAAAATAATAGCATCTTCAACAACTAGTACTGGTCTAACTGGATATCTACATGTATAAAATGCAGATAGATCCATCCTTACCCTGCACAAAACTAAAGTCCAAGTGGATCAAAGACCTTACTATAAAACCAGACACACTAAACCTGTTAGAAGAAAAAGTGGGGAAAAGCCTTCAATTCATTGGCACAGGAGAAAACTTCCTGAACAGAACACCATCGGAACAGGCTCTAAGATAAAAATCAATAAATGGGATGTGATGAAACTGAAATGCTTCTGTAAAGCAAAGGACATTGTTGTCAGAAAAAAAAAATATGGCAGCCTTCAGACTGGGAAAGGATCTTCACCAACCTTATATCTGACAGAGGGGTAATATACAAAATATGCAAAGAACTCAAGAAATTAAACAGCAAAAAATGAAGTAATCCAATTAAAAATGGAGTACATAATTAAACTGGGAATTCTCAAAAGAGTAATAGCGAAAGAAGAGAAACTTTTAAAGAAATGCTCAACATCCTTAGCTATCAGGGAACTACAAATCAAAAGGGCCCTGAAATTTAACCTTACACCCATCAGAATGGTTAAGATCAAAAACTCAAGTGACAACACATGCTGGAGAGGATGTAGAGAAGAAGAGAACCCTCCTTCATTGCAGGTGAGAATATAACCCTGTACAACCACTTTGAAAATCAATCTGGAACTTGCTCAGACAATGAGGAATAGTGCTACCTCAAGATCCAGCTATACCACTCCTAGCCATATATCTAAAAGATGCTCAGTATACACAAAGGACATTTGCTCAACCATGTTATTTGCAGTTTTATTTGTAATAGTCAGAAGCTGGAAATGACCCAGATGTCCCTCAGTTGAGGAATGGATACAGAAATTGTGGTCCATTTACACATACTACTACTCAACAATTAAAATGAAGGAAATCATGAAATTTGAAGGCAAATGTTTGGAACTAGAAAAATCATCTTCATTTGATGTATCCCAGAAGCAGAAAAACATACACGCTACATACTCACTTATAAGTGGACATTATGAATATAATATGGGTAATAACACTAAAATATGTTCACCTAAGGAAGCTATTCAAGAAGGTGGACCTGGGTAAGATGATCAATCATCATTCAGAAAGGCAAACAGGATGGACATCAGAAGAGGGAGAAGACAGGGAAGAGTACAGGAGTCTACCACAGAGGGCCTCTGAAAGACTACCCTGCAGGGTATCAAAGCAAAGGCTGAGACTCATAGCCAAACTTTGGGCACAGTGCAGGGAATTTTATGAAAGAAGGGGGTAGATAGAAAGGCCTGGAAGGGACAGGAGCTCCACAAGGAGACAAAAAAAAATCCAGGTACAGGGATCTTTTCTGTGTCTGATACCCCAACCAACCGAGGACCATGCATGGAGATAACCTAGAACCCCTGCACAGATGTAGCCCATGGCAATTCAGTGTTCAAGTAATGGGAACAGGGACTGTCTCTGACATGAACTCAGTGGCATGCTCTTTGATCATCTCCCTCTGAGGTGGATACAGCCTTACCAGACCAGAGAAGGAGACAATTCAGCCTCTCCTGCTAAGATCTAGTATCAGATAGAAAGTAAGGAGGATCTCCCCTATCCGTGGACTGTGGTAGTATCATGGGTGGAGTAGAGGGAGGCAGGGTGAGATTGTGAGGGGACTAAGGAGTGTTCTACAGTATGGATACAAAGCGAATAAACTGTAATTAATAAAAAATAAATTAATATAAAAATTAAAAGAAAGAAATAAGAAATGGAAAACAGTCAGGCCATGTAGATACATGTAGAACAAAGGGATGAGTGGGTGGTCTTGGTCTGGCATAGAGAAGTTGTGACATCACAGAGCCAGCTGGTTCAGTTTTTAGCAACAATTAGCCTAGCAACAGATCAGAATCCAGTTAAGATATCCTTGAAAGCCTTCTCTGGCTCTCCTTGAGTTCCCTTAGTCCTATTTCAGGCATCTCTATTTTCCAAGACTTTTAAAGGCAGTCTTAGCGAATATGGAAGAAGACGAAGGTCATCCAGAGGAGACCGAAGATGCTAATAAGAAAGGCAACTCGATGAGAATGAGACTTGACAGGAGCTGTAAGAACAGATTTCTTGAAATCCAGAAGCGTCAGAAAGGATACCTGCTGCCATCTGCTTCTGTGAAGATCCTTCGTGCCTGGCTCTATAAGCACCGATTTAATGCCTACCCTACTGAAGCAGAGAAGCAAATGCTGTCCATGAAGACCAATTTAACATACGTGCAGGTCTCCAACTGGTTTATAAATGCCCGAAGACGCCTTCTCCCAGAAATTCTTCTACATGATTCCGACAACTTCAGCTACAAGGCTATGTATGCAACCCAGAAGCAATACTCTAGTCTGTCTGAGGATATCAAGGCACAGCCTAATCTGCAAGACCAGATGCAGGATCTTCCCATGCCAATATTCCAAGAATCCCAAGAGAAGCTACCAGATCTGAAGTCTTCCCCAAGACAGAAGGTTATCCAGGAAGCCAAAAACCAAGAAGAAGCTGATATTTCAATCAGCGAGCCTTTGTCTTCTCCAGAAACTGTATGGCCAGAGGAAAAGCCTGATTTTAGCAGCTTTTATATTTTGGTTGATGCTGCTGTACAGAAGGCAGCAGAACTGGAGATGGAGAAGCAGGATAATCCCAATCCGTAATTTACCACATGACAGTTCACATAGTCAATCCACTGTACTCTGGTGGGTTCATTTATGCTCAACCCAATTTAACTTGTAAATCCATCTTGTAATAACATCCTTCCCCCCCTTTTTTCAGAAACGTTTTCTATGATCACTTCTCAATTTTGCTAAATATGTCAATACTTTTCCTGATGAAGGTCATCAGCCATGATAACCAGTTCTAACAAATTTCAAAATTTATTCTCTTCTCCTGAGCTTAACATCTATCTATCCATATATATCTCTGATATTAAACATCATGCAAATTTCAATCAAGTATATTCATGGCTAATCTCAATTTCTCTACCCTAAGACATCCCTCTTCCTCTTTAAGTAGCTATATTTATTTATTAGTACAGATAATAGAAAGGAAAAGCTTCAAAACATATTATTATGACACCACTGGCTAAATTTTAATGCATGATATTTTTAAGCTTTCAACTCTGTTTCCCTTTGTACAGTTATTTTGAGTAGGAGTTGTTCTCTGCAGGAATGTGAATATGAAGGCCAAACTAAAGTTATTTCTTAATTTTGGAGGGGATAAGGGTAATCTCTTTAGGTGAATAATAATGAACATTTGGCAAGGTAATTTTATGGAGAACTTCAAATGGAAGTTTACTGCTGACAATTCTTTGTTTCTTCACCGGAGTTGGAGAATGTTTTCTGTTCGTTTTAATTATTACCTGCATCAATGAAGAACATTTTAGTTCAACAGAAATGAGACTCAGATAACCTATGTTTTATTTATTTAACATATTTATCTTTCATTTTACAATGCTTAGGCACAACACTGATAATTTATGGGTCTAAATGTGATTATTAGGAAGTTTTAATTGAGCTTTTAGCAAAGCAGTTTTAATAAATTAATTTTTAACACCTCTGATCTCTCCAGCTGTGGATAATGCTAGCTTTGTGGAGTTTAGATGAATTTTTTGTTGTTGGTGTTAATTTCTGAAGTAATTTCGTAAGTTCTTTTCTTTGAAGGTCTCATAGAATGCTGCAATGAATCCATCTGTTAGCTGGGAAATTTTTAGTTACTCTTTTACTCTTTTTTCTTGTTTTAGATTTATTTCAACATCTTGGTCTAATTTTGGTAAGTCATACTCACCCACTCACCTAGAAAGGGTTAGTATTGCGTGATTTTTTTCCACTTTAGTACAACATATATTTTCATAATATATCATTTTGTTAGATTTAATTAAAATATATTGTAACATTTCTCCTTTTATCCTTAATTTTGTCAATGTGGGTATTCATTCTGTTTTTTTCATGAACTTGGTTGTTTGTTTACCTTCTCAAAGAAGCATCATTTACATTGAATTTTCATCTCTATTTTTTTTTACCTTGTTATTGTCTCTTTCTTTCCATCCAATGTATTAGGATCTGCTTTGCTCTTACATTCTAATATTTTATATTGAGCAGTTAGGTTGTTTATTTGAGCACCTTCTAAGTTTGCCTTCATTTTATCCCATAGGTTTTGAGTTCTATATTTCTTTTCATTCAATTCTAGGGATTTTTTCTTTCTTTCTTGATTTCCTAAAACACTCATTCGTAGTTCAGTAGTGTTTTTACTTTCTATAAATATATATTTTCTATAATTTCTTTTGCCATTGATTTGTAAATTCATTCCTTTGTTATCAAAAAAGAGTTATTTCAATTTTTCTATGTTTGTTTGTTACTTGCTTTGATTCCTGGTGACCAATTTTAGAGAAAATTCTTTTATGGCTTCTAATGTGAATGTGTATCTTGTTATGTTTTGGTAGTATCTTCTGCACATGGCTGTCATAACAGTTAGTTTATGGTTCCATTTAATTCTAGTGTACCTCTGTTTATATTGCCTGTGGTTGATTTGTTATATGGTTCCAGAAGAGTATTAAACTCACCTGTATTAGACTGTAAATATTATTAATCTGTTTCGATATCTTGCAGTATTAATTGTATAAAATTTGATATACCTGTGCTTGGTGTATATATATTTATAAACATAATTTCTTCTTGGTAGATTGTTCTTTTGATCAGTATGAAGTGATCCACTTCTGATTAAGTTTGAACTGAAATCTTTATTCAGGTACTAGAATAGTATCATCTCCATCCAGTGCACCCTCCCTCCCTCTTCCTCCCCTATCCCTTTCCCATAGTCCACTGATAAGGGAAGCCCTCATCTGCTACTGTCTTACCCCAGCCTATCATGGTCCATAAGAAATTCTTGTATCCTCTTCCTCTGTGGGCTGACTACAACATCCAGGGAGGAGTTATCAAGGAGCAGGCAACCAAGTTCAAGACAGAGACTGTCTCTTCTGCCCTTACTAGGGAACCAAAGTTCAGGCTGAGCTGTCTAGGGGTACAACTGAGAAGGGAGTCTATGTCCTCTCTATATATAGTCTTTCATTGTCTTCAGTTCCCCTGGGCCCAGTTTTTTTTTTCTGTTTTTTTTTGTTTTGTTTTGTTTTGTTTTGTTTTTAATCTCATTGTGCGACTCCTGTCTCCTGTGGAACCTTCTATATCTCCCTTCTTCCATAATGTTCCCTGCATTCTCTCCAATGTTTATTTGTGAGTCTACACATTGGCTTTGATCCCGTGCTGGGTAGAGCATTTTAGAGGATATATGTGGTAGGCTCACAACTTCTTCCCTCTCTTATATCACTTCCATTATCTATCCTATTTGCACTTCTGAATGAGAATTACACATCTACTCTAGAGCCTTCCTTGGTGATTATCTTCTTCAGATGTATAGATTTTAGGTGTTTATCTTATATTATATGCTTAATACCCATTTATAAGCAAGTATACAACAGGACTGTCTTTCTTCCTCTGGGTTACCTCACTCAGCATGATCTTTCCTCATTCCATCCATTTGTCTGCAAATTTCATGATTTCCTTGTTTATAATTGCTGAGCAGTATTCCATTCCATAATTGTACAATTTCTGAATTCATTCTTCATTTGAGGGTACATTAGGTTGTTTCCAGATTCTAGCTATGACAGATAAACCAGCTATGAACATAACTGAGCAAATGTCCTTGTTGTACTATTGAGCATAATTTGGATATATTTCCCATGACTGGTATAGCTGGGTATTGAATTAGCACTATTCTTATTTGTCTGAATAAACACCACTGATTTCCAAAGAAGTTATGTAAGCTTACATTCCCACTAGTCATGGAAGAGGGTTTCCCTTTCTCCACAACCTCTCCAGAAGATGTCGCCCCTTGAGATTTCAAAGTTAGCCATTCTGTTGCTTGTAAGGTGAAATCTCAGGGTTGTTTTTTATTTGCATTTCTCCAATTACTAAGGACATTGAGCTTTTCTGTAAGTGTTTCCCTGTCATTTGATAGTCCTCTGTTGAGAATTATCTGATTAGCTCTATACCCAATGTTTTACTTACATTGCTTTTTTTGTTTGTTTGTTTTGTTTAACTTCTTGAGTTCCTTACATATTCTGTATATTAGCACTCTGTCAAACAGCTATACCACTCCTAGGCATATATCCAAAAGACACTCAAGTACACAACAAGGACAACTGCTCCAACATGTTTGTAGCAACTTTATTTGTAATAGCCAGAAGCTGGAAACAGCTCAGATGCCCCTCAGTTGAGGAATGGATACAGAAATTGTGGTACATGTACACAATGGAATATTACTTGCAATAAAAAAATCAAGGAAATCATGACATTTGCAGGTAAATGGGGGGAACTGGAAAAGATCATCCTGAGTGAGGTATCCCAGAAGCATAAAGACACACAGGGTATATATACTCACTCATAAGTGGATACTAGACATATAATATAGGATAAACATACTAAAATCTGTACACCTAAGGAAGCTAATTAGGAAGGAGGACTCTGGCTATGATGCTCAATCCCCTTTCAGAAAGGCAAAGAGGGTGGACATTGAAGGAGGGATAAAACAGGGAACAGGACAGGAGCCTACCACAGAGGGCCTCAGAAAGGCTCTACCCTGCAGGGTATCAAGGCAGATGTTGAGAGTCATAGCCAAATTTGGAGCAGAGTACAGGGAATCTTATGAAAGAAGTGAGAGATAGTAAGACCTGGAGAGGATAGGAGCTCCACAAAGGCAGCAACAGATCCTAAATGTCTGGGCACAGGGATGTTTTCTGAAATTGATACTCCAGCCAAGAACCACTCATAGAGATGGCCTGGAACTCCTGCACAGAGGTAACTTATGGCAGTTCATTATCCAAGTGGCCTCCACAGTAATGGGGACAGGGACTTTCTCTGACATGAACTGATTGGCCTGGTCTTTGATCACCTTCTGTTAAGGGAGGAGCAGCCTTACCAGGCCACAGAAGAAGAAAATGCAAACACTCCTTTTTTATTTTTTTATTAGTTACATTTTATTAACTCTGTATCCCAGCTGTATCCTGCTCCCTCATTCCCTCCCAATCTCACCCTCTCTCCCTCATCTCCATCCTGCCCCTTTCCAAGCCTACTTATTGAGGAGGACCTCCTCCCCTTTCATCTGACCCTGTTTTCTCAGTTATCTTCAGTACTGGCTGCAAAGTCCTCCTCTGTGGCCTAGCACGACTGCTCCTCCCTTGGGGGGTGGGGAGGTCAAAGAGCCTGCCATTGAGTTCCTGTCAGAGACAGACCCTGTTCCTTCTTACTAGGGGAAAACCAACTGGTTACTGAGCTACCACGGGCTACATCAGAGCAGAGGTTCTAGGTTATACCCATACATGATCCTTGGTGGTGTGTCAGTCTCAGAAAAGACCCCTGTGCTCAGATGTATTTGGTCCATGTGGAGCTCCCCTCTGATGAGACCTGATAGACTAGGATCAGAGGGAAGGGGAGGTGCATCTCCCTTTTCAATGGACTGGGAGAGGAACACCAGTGGGGAAGAGGGAGGGTGAGATTAGGAAGGGAGGAGGGAGCGAGGTACAGGGGGGATACAAAGTGAAAAAACCATAATTAATAAAAATAATTATAAAACAAAATGTTTCCTAGTATGTAGGCAGTCACTTTGTTCTGTGCACAATGTCCTTTGCTTTACAGAAGCCTTTCAGTTTCATGAGGTCCCATTTAATGATTGTTGATCTTAGAGCCTGTGCTGTTGGTGTTCTCTCACTCCTAGGCATATATCCAAAAGAGGCTCAAGTACATAATAAGGACATTTGCTAAACCATGTTTGTTGCAGCTTTATTTGTAATAGCCAGAAGCTGGAAACAGCCCAGATGCCCCTCAACTGAAGAATGGATGCAGAAATTTTGGTACATCTACACAATGGAATATTACTCAGCAATGAACAATAAGGAAATCATGAAATTTGCAGGTAAATGGTCGGACCTAGAAAGGATCATCCTGAGTGAGCTGTCCCAGAAGTAGAAAGACACACAGTATATACTCACTCATATAGAAATAACATAGGATAAACCTAATAAAAACTGTATATCTAAAGAAACTAAGCAAGAGAGAGGTGTGTGGATTTTATTTCAATTCCATTGAACCACAAGTCTGTTCATATGGAAGTACCATGAAAATTCTTATTTCAATTGCTCTATAGTACAGCTTGAGATCCGGGATGGAGATACCAGCAGAAGTTCCTTATAATACATCATGGTTTTAGATACTCAGTTTTATTTGTTTTGACATAGGAAATTGAGAATTGTTCCTTCAGCATCCAAAGAATTGTGATGATATTTTGATAGGAATTGCAAAGAATGTATAGATTGCTTTTGGTAGGATGTCCATTTTTACTTGGTTAATCCTACCAATCCATGACCTTTCCATGACCAATCCATGATATTTCCATCGACTGATGTCTTTTCAAATTCCTTCAGAGACTTGAAGGTTTTATTTATACAGATCTTTCACTTACTTGGTTAGAATAACACCAAGGAACTTTAAGTTATTTGTGGCTAATGTGAAGGGGGTGGTTTCTCTAATATATTTCTCAGCCAGTTTGGCTTTTGTATATAGGAGGGCTTCAGATTTTCTTGAGTTTATTTTGTATGCTGCCAATTTGCTGAAGGTGTTTATCAGCTGAATGAGCTCTCTAATAGAAATTTTGGAGTCACTCATGTATATTATCATATCATCTTCAAATTTTGATAGTTCTTCCTTTCCAAATTATATCCCCTTGTTCTACTTTAGTTGTTATAACATTCTAGGTAGATTTTTCAGTACTATGTGGAAGACATATGGCAAAATTGGGCAAAGTTGCTTTGTCCCTGATTTCAGTCCAATTGATTTAAGCTACTCTTTGTTTAGTTTGATGTTGGCTAAAAGCTACTGTATGATGCCTTTACTGAGTATAGGTACATGACTTGTATCCTTGATCTCTCCCATTAAACATGAATTGGTGTTGGATTTTTCAAATATTTTTTTTCAAAATCTATGGAGATAATCATGCAGATTTTTTCCCTTTAGTTTATATATATGATGGAATATATTGATGGGTTTCTGTATAATGAACCACTCCTGCAGGCTTGGGATGAAGGCTACTTGGTCATTATGGATATCTTTTATGTGTTTTTGGATTTGGTTTGCTATTATTTTTTGAATATTTTTGTATCAATGTGCATAAGAGAGATAGGTCTGAAGTTCTCTTTTTTTATTTGCTCTATTAGGTATCAAGTATCAAGAATGAGTGTGGTTATGTTCCTTCTGTTTCTATTTTGTGGAATAATTTGGAGAGAATTGGAATTAGCTCTTCTTTGAAGATCAGGTAGAATTCTGAGCTGAAACTATCAGGCCTTGGGCTTTTTTTGGAAGGCAGACTTTAGATGAATGCTTCTATTTCTTTGAGGAATATAGGACTATTCAATCTATTTAGCTGATCTTGATTTAATTTTGGTAAATGCAATCTATAAAGAGAATTGTCCATTTTATTTAGATTTTCAATTTTTGTGGAATATAGGCTTTTGTAGTAAGACCTAATGATTGTTTGGATGCCCTCTGTATCTGTTGTAATGTCCCCATTTTCATTTCTGATTTTGTTCATTTGAATAGTTTCTCTCTGCCTTTTAGGTAGTTTGGCTAAGGGTTTGTCTATCTTGTTTATTTTCTCATTGATGGTCTCATTATTCTTTGAAATGTTTTCTTTGTTTCTAATTCATTGATTTCAGGTCTGAGTTTGATTATTTCCAATCTTCTACTACTCTTGGGTGTGTCTGATTCTTTTTTTTTTCTAGGTCTTTTAGGAGTGCCATTAAGTTGCTTGTATGAGATGTCTCCAACTTCATTCTGGAGGCACTTAGTGCTATGAACTTTCCTCTTAACACTGCTTTCATTGTGTCCCATAAGTTTGGATAAGTTATGTCATTTCCTTGAATTTTAGGAAGTCACTAATTTCTTTTTTCTTTTCATCCCTGACCAAGCTGTCACTGAGTAGAGAGTTGTTTCATTTCCATGTATATGTAGGACTTTGTTATTTCTGTTGTTTTTGAGGTCTATTTTTATTTTTTAGGCCATGGTGGTCACATAGGATACAAGGGATTATTTTGATCTCCTTGTATATGTTGAGGCTTTCTTTGTGCCTGACTATATGGTCAATTTTGAGAAGGTTCCATGAGGTACTCTAGAGTTTGGGTGAAAATTTCTGTAGACATCTATTAGGCCCATTTGATTTACAACCTCTATAAGTGCTTTTATTTCCCTATTTAGCTTCTGTCTAGATGATCTGCCCCTGGTGAGGCTGGAGTGTTGAAATCTCCCACTATTAAGGTGTTAGGATTGACGTGTGATTTAGGCTTTAATAATATTTCATTTATAAATGTAGGTGCTCTTGTATTTGGGGTATAGATGTTCAGGACTGTGATGTGCTGGAGGCTACCAGCAGAGTCTAAAAGTTCCTGAGTGGGAAGGGAGGATTAAAATAAGTCACACTACACAATGGAATGGCTCAAGAGGGCTGTCAGTATGACTGCAAAGTGGATTTATTCCATTATTCATTTTTTATAGGCAAAGCAAAAACAAGTCACATCAATAAAAAAAGAAGTTCATTAAACTGCCAAATTTCTTTTCTTAAACTACTTCTCTACATATCTGCTATATGGCCCAGGGTCACACAAACAAGTTTTAAGTAACTTAGAATAAGTTTTAAGGAACTTGGCAAAACTTCCTCTTTTCTCTGTCTCAAGGTGAAAGCCAGGGTAAAAACATTTTTTTTTAAATAAATAACAAAGCATCTTGACAAACAAGCAGCTTTCCACAGTGATGTCCTCCTGGTGGATTTTTTCTTTGATGAGAATGCAGTGCCCCTCCTCATCTTTTTGGATTGATTTTGTTTGAAAAGTCTATTTTATTAGATATTAGGATAGCCACCCCAGCTTGTTTTTTGGATCCATTTGTTTGAAAAACAATGCTACAGCCCTTTATTCCGAGGTACTGTTTATCTTTGTTGCAGAAGTGTGTTTCATGGATGCAGCAGAATGTTGGATCCTGTTTCCTCATACATTCTGTTAGACTGTGTCTTTGTATTGATGAGTTGAGTACATTGATGTTGATAGATAATAGTGACCAATGAATATTAATTCCTTTTGTTCTGTAATTGGTGGTGTTATTGTATTTCAATGCTTTTTTTTTCTTTTCTTTTTCTTTTTTTGTTGTAAAGTCATTTATATACTTTGTTTTCTTGGGTGTACTTTTTTTTGGACTGGGGTTTTCCTTCTACTAGCTTCTGTAGGGCTGGGTTGCTGTGTAGATATTGTTTAAGTGTAATTTTGTCATGGAAGATTTTTTTCTCCTTCTACGTTGATTGAAAGTTTTGCCAGAAATAGTACTCTTGGTTGGCATCTGTGGTCCCTCAAAATCTGTATGACATCTGTTCAGGCCCTTGTGGCTTTCATAGATTTGTTAAGAAGTCTGGTGTGATTCTGATAGGTCTACCTTTATATGTTACTTGGCCTTTTTCCCTTGCTGCTTTTAATATTTTTTTCTATGTTCCATAGATTGTTTTTTTTTTTTTTTTTTTTTTTTTTTTTACTATTGTATGACATGAGGAGTTTATTTTTTGGTCTAGACTATTTGGTCTTTTCTATGCCTCTTGTATGTTTAAGTACATCTCTTTAACTTGAGAAATTTTTCTTCTATTATTTTCTTGAAAATATTTTTCTGGACCTTGTAGCCTAGAATCTTCTTTTTTTCTATTCCTATTATTCTTAGATTTTGTCTTCTCTTGGAGTCCTTTATTTCTTGGATATTTTGTGTTTGGAACTTTTCCAATTTTACTTTTTCCTTGAGAGATGCATTAGTTTATGTAAGTGTATCTCCAGCCCCTCAGATTCTCACCTCCATCTCTTATATTCTATTAAGGATGCTTACATTTGTAGTTCCTGATCTTTTCTCTAAATTCTCCGGCTCCAGTGTTTTCTCTGTTTATGTTTCCTTTATTATTTTAATTCTGCTTTTCATGTCTTGCACCATTTCCTTCATTTGCTTGAATGTGGATTTCTGTCTTTCCATGATGGCCTCTATTTTGTTGTTGTTGTTGTTCATTTTTTCTTTATATGCCACTGAATTTGACTCTACTTGTACCTCAACTTATTTGGCTGTAGTTGTCTGTATTTTTTTGAGAGGATTGTTTGTTTCCTCTTTATGTGCCTCTATTATCTAGATAAGCCTAGAATTGAGATTATTTTCCTGTGTTTCAGATGAATTAGCATATCCATTGATTTTTGAGGTTGTTGGTGAAGCCATAATGTCCTGATTTTTGTTGGCTATGTTCTTACTCTGATCTCTAGCCATCTGCTTATTTGTAACCTTCCCTATTTCTTCTTGGATTCTGTACTTCAAACTGGGTCTGTCTTTCTCTAGTGTTTCAAGTATTCTTCAGGAAGAAGAGGTATGAGAGTGGTTGTTGGTATTCAGTTGTAGCTAAGGTAGGAAGTTCGCACTTGCAGGTGCACACGTATGGGTATGCAAGCACAGGAGAGCAAGTGCGGGTGTGTGTGTTTGGAAGAGTGCATTTAAGGACAGGGTGCTAGGGTTTGTACATGCCTGGAATGTGGGGCTTCAGCACAGGAGGGGTGTAGGTGTTGGCACAGTTTGCAATATCAATGCACATGCACAGGTGCCCTGAATACATCAGTGCCCTACAGGCCTGCCCCACTGTCCACCAGGTGTTCAGTTCTGTCTGAGCTCCAGGAATTGTTTGCCGGGACTCCACTGGTAGACCCACAAAACAGGGTCTTCAATGATGAGAACATTCTCCCAAGAATCCCTGTGTTGCCCATATTGGTTGTTTGGGTGGGAGGTGTCTGATGTCTGGCTGTTAGTGTAGAGGGACCCTGGATCTGGGATTCTGTATGCACTCACTTAAAGGCATGCTCACTCGCTAGCAGCCTAATTGGAAATCACAGGGGTTCCTGATGTTCTCTATACTCAGATTTGGTCCTGCAGAGGCAAATGAGACTGTAGGAGCTCAGTAGTGTCCACTGTTTGTCCTCTGAGAGGGGAGACCTTTACTTGGGGTAGCCACTTCTGTTTTCTCAATCATGGAGCATGGAGGCTCCTGGAGGGCTTGCTGCAACCTGCTGCTGCTGCTGTTGCTGCTCTAGACCTGGGAGGCCCTTATAACTACTCGCTGGGAAGTCTTGGGAAGCCTGTACAGCTGCCTGGAGACCTGACAGGCCCATACAGCAGCTAGCTGCTGCTGTGGAACTGGGACCCCTGCCTCTGCTATCTCAGTTACCGAGCAGGGAGGTCCATGCTTGGAGCATGCGCCTGGGTATGGTGGGCCAGCCTCCACTGAGGAGGGAGGTACATGCTTGGGTTAAGGGGAAGTGCAGGGAGGTTGAATATTTGCCATTCTCAGTCCCTGAGTCTTCAGAGGGTGACCTGGATCCAAATATTCTCAGCTCATGGGTTGTCTGTCTCTCTCAGGAAGCCTCAGTGTTGATATTCTGTCTTCAGCTGCCCTTCCACTCAATAATTTCCAAATTTTGGATCCTGTGCCCTTCTGATAAGGTGCAAGCTGGTCACTGCCATCTTGGATTCCTGACTTATATATTTTTTCTTGTCTTCTAGACTTGAATTTCTCTCTTCCGTGTCATTTACTCTATTGGTGAGGTTTATGTTTGAAATTTTTGTTTGATATCTTAAGGTTTTCAGTTCCAGTTTTATTTCAGTTGGGATTTTTCTCTAGTTATTGTTTTTCTATGCTGAATTCTACTTCCATGTCTTGAAATCCTTTCATATTTAATTTAACTGCTTGGCATTACATGAATTTCAAAAAGGCACTGATTCCTATCCTCTGGAAGGACTTTGAACATGTTCGTACATGGCCTCATCTTCATTGAGTGTTATGTTTTTCAGTAGGTTTTTCCAACTCTGGATCCTAAGTGTAGTATTTGAGGGATACCTGTTAAGTTCTTTATGCAGGAAACGTCACAATAGAATGAATATAGACTAGAAAGAAATCTGTATAAAGCAATGATAGCAAACTAAGTGGCCTGACTCCATGCCTAAAATCAGAGTTCCAGGAGATAAAGTAATCTGGTAGGAGCTTCTTTGAGCAGGATACAGCACTGGGTTCCCTTGGTAGAGAGTGTTTATACAGAGCTGCCAATGTAACAAAGGAATGGAGATGGACTAGAAGGAAAGAATTAGAGAATTCCTTATTCTGCCACAAAAGACAGGGTCAAGAAGTTTTATTATTGATTTTTTTTTTTGCCAAATTATATTAATATGTGAAATTTTCATTCTTTCAAATTTTAGAAAATATGTTTTGGTCATTTTCACAGATGACTCTTGATAGTTTAATCCTTACCTTCTTTCCCCTCAACTTCAACTCCACTTTTTCTTAAAAAAAATTCTTTATTAATTACACTTTATTGACTTTGTATACCCCTGTGGTTCTCTCCCTCCTCCTGTCCAAATCCCTCCCTTCCTCTACCCTGTGCATGCATGCCCCTCCCCAAGTGCACTGATAGGAGAGGTCTTCTTTTCTTTTCTTCTGATCCTAGTCAATTAGGCCTCATCAGGAGTGGCTGTATTGTCTTCTTCTGTGGCCTGGTAATGCTGTTCCCCCCTCAAGGAGAGGTAATTAAAGAAAAGCACCATCAGTTCATGTCAGAGAAAGTCCCAGTTCTTATTACAATGGAATTCACTTGGATACTGAACTGCCTTGGGCTACGTCTGTGCAGGGGTCTTAGGTTATCTCCATGCATAGTCCTTGGTTGGAATATCAGTCTCAGGAAAGACCCCTGTGCTCAGATTTTTTGGTTCTGTTGCACTCCTTGTGTAGTTCCTGTATTCTCCAGATCTTACTGTTACCCACTTCTTTCCTAAGATTCCCTGCACTCTGCCCAAAGGTTGCCCATTAGTCTCAGCATCTACATTGATAGTCTGCAGTGCAGAGCTTTCAGAGGTCCTCTTTGTCGGGCTCCTGACTTGTTCCCTCTTTTCTCTTTCTTCTGATGTTCATCCTCTTTGCCTTTATGGATGGAGATTGAGCATTTTAGCAAGAGTCCTACCTCTTGATTAGTTTCTTTAGGTGTACAGATTTTAGTATGTTTATCCTATATTATATGTCTATATGAGTGAGTATATACTTTGTGCATCTTTCTGTATCTAGGATAGCTCACACAGGATGATCTTTTCCAGATGCCACCATTTACCTGCAAATTTCATTATTTCCTTATTTTTTTTATTGCTGAGTAATATCCCATTGTGTAGCTGTACCACAATTTCTGTATCCATTCCTCCACTGAGGGGCATCTGGGCTGTTTCCAGCTTCTGGCTATTACAAATAAAGCTGCTAGAAGCATGGTTGAACTAATGTCCTTATCGTGTACTTGATCCTCTTTTGTGTATCTGCCTAGGAGTGGTAGAGCTGGATCTTTGGGAAGTGCTATTGCTAATTGTCTGAGAAAGCACGAAATTGATTTCCAGAGTGCTGGTACAAGTTTACATTTCACCAGCAGTGGAAGAGGGTTCCCCTTTCTCCACAACCTCTCCAACATGTGTTGTCACTTGACTTTTTGATCTTAGCCATTCTGATGGGAGTAAGGTGAAATCTTAGGGTCGTTTTGACTTGAATTTCCCTTATGACTAAGGACGTTGAACATTTATTTAAGTGTTTCTCTGCCATTCTATATTCCTCTATTGAGAATTCTCTGTTTAGCCCTGTACTCCATTTTTTAATTGGATTACTTTATTTTTTGCTGTTTAACTTCTTGAGTTCTTTATATATACTGGATATTATTCCTGTATCAGATATAGGTTTGGTGAAGATCCTTTCCCAATTTGTAGGCAGTTGTTTTGTTCTGTCAACAGTGTCCTTTGCTTTTCAGAAGCTTTTCAGTTTCATGAGGTCCCATTTATTGATTGTTGCTCTTAGAGCCTGTGCTGTTGGTGTTCTGTTCATGAAGTTGTCTCCAGTGCCAATGAGTTCAAGGCTCTTCCCACTTTTTCATATAAGCAGTTTAGTGTGTCTGGTTTTATATTGATGTCTTTAATCCATTTGGACTTTAGTTTTGTGCAGGGTGATAAGTATGGATTTATTTGCATTTTTCTACATGCAGACATCAAGTTAGACCAGCACCATTTGTTGAAGATGCTGTCTTTTTTCCATTGAATGGTTTTGGCATCTTTGTCAAAAAAAGGGTGTCCATAAGTGTAGAGATTTATTTCAGTTTCTTCTATTCATTCTTTTGATCCATCAGTCTGCTTCTATGCCAGTACCATGCAATTTTTAGTATTGTTGCTCTATAGTACAGCTTGAGATCAGGAATGGAGATACCTCCTGAAAGTTTTTACTGTAGAGACTTTTTTTGCAAGTATTTTGTTCAGTATTTTTGCTCAAATTTTCATGAGTCAGATTGGCCTGAAATTCTCTCTTTGTTGGGTCTTTGTGAAGATTAGATACCAAGGTGACTGTGGCTTCATAAAATGAGTTTGGTAGTGTTCCTTCTGTTTCTATTTTGTGGAATAGTTTGAAGAGTATTGGTGTTAGCTCTTCTTTGAAGGTATGTTAGAATTCTGCACTGAAACCATCTGGCTTTGGGCTTTTTTTGGATGGGAGACTTTTGATAACAGCTTCTATTTCCTTAGGGGATATAAGACTATTTAATTGATTTATCTGATCTTGATTCAGCTTTGGCATGTGGAATAAGTCAAGAAAATTGTCCATATCATTTAGATTTTCAAATTTTGTGGTATGTAGACTTTTGAAGTAAGACCTAATGATTGTTTGGATTTCTTCAGTGTCTGTGGTTCTGTCCCCCTTTTCATTTCTGATTTTTTTGATTTGGATAGTGTCTTGCTGCCTTTTAGTTAGTTTGGCTAAGGGTTTGTCTATCTTGTTGATTTTCTCAAAGAACCAGCTCTTGGATTCATTGATTCTTTGAATTGTTTTATTTGTTTTGAATTGATTGATTTCTTCCATGAGTTTGATTATTCCCAGCCACTTACTCCTCTTTGGTGTGTTTGCTTTCTTTTTTCCTAGGGATTCCAGATCAGCTATTAAATTGCTTGAATGAGATATTTCAAATTTGTTCTTGAAGGCACTTTGTGCTATGAACTTAGCTTTGCTTTGATTGTGTCCCATGAGTTTGGGTATGTTGTGCCTTCATTTTCATTGAATTCTAGGAAAATTTTAATTTCTTTCTTTATTTCTTCTCTGACCCAGCTGTCATTTAGTAGCAAGTTGTTCAGTTTCCATGTGTGTGTAGGTCTTTTGCTATTTTTGTCATTGAGGTCCAGCTTTATTACATGATGGTCAGATAGGATACAAGGGATTATTTCAATCTTCTTCTATCTGTTGAGTCTTGCTTTGTGACCAAGTATATGGTCTATTTTGGAGAAAGTTCCATGAAGTGATGAGAAGAAGGTAAATTCTTCTGTGTTTGGGTGAAAGGTTCTGTAGATGTCTGTGAGGTCCACTTGATTCATGACCTCTGTCAGAGTTATTGTTTCTTTGATTAATTTCTATTTTGTTGACTTGTCCTTTGTTGAGAGTGGGGTGTGGAAGTCTTCCACTATTAATGTGTGGGGGTCTATGTGTAGTTTAACTTTTATTAATGTTTCTTTTACAAATGTGGGTGTCCTTGCATTTGGGGCATAAATGTTCAGGATTGTGATATTTTCCTGGTGGATTTTTCCCTTGATGTTTATAAAGTGTCCTTCTCTATCTCTTTTGATTAATTTTGGTTCAAAGTCTATTTTATTAGACATTAGAATGGCTACTCCTGCTTGCTTCTTGTGTCCATTTGCTTGGAAAACTGTCTTCCAGCCATTCACTCTCAGGTAATGTCTATCTTTGTGACTTAGGTGTGTTTCTTGTATACAACAGATCTTTGAGTCTTGTTTATGCATTCATTCTGTTAGTCTGTTTCTTTTTGTTGCAGAATTGAATCCATTGATGTTGAGGGAGATTAATGACCAGTGGCTGTTAGATCCTTTGATATTGAAGTTGGCTATGGTAGTGTGTTTGGCTACTTTTTGTTTTGCTGTAGTGAGGTTATTTATTTCCTGTGTTTTCTTGAAAGTATTTAGTTTTCTTTGGTTGTATTTTTACTTCTAGTATATTCTGTATCGATGGATTTGTTTTTAGGTATTTTTGAAATTTGTTTTTTCTTGGAATATCTTGTTTTCTCCATCTCTGAGGACTGAGAATTTTGTTGGGTACAGTAGCCTAGACATATGTGTTCTCTTAGGGTCTGCATGATATCTGTCCAGGCCCTTCTGGCTTTCATATTTTCTCTTGAGAAGTCAGGTGTGATTCTGATGGGTTTGCCATTATATGTTACTTGGCCTTTTTCCCTTGCAGCTTTTAGTATTTTTTTCTTTGTTCTGTATACTTACTGTTTTAATTATTATGTGACAGGAGGATTTTCTTTTCTGGTATAATTTATTAGGTATTCTGTAGGCCTCTTTTATTCTTATTGGCCTCCCCTTTAAGTTGGGGAAATTTTCTTCAATGATTTTGTTGAAAATATTTTCTGGGTCTTGTAGGAGGGAATCTTCTTTTTTCTCTATTCCTTTTCTTCTTAGGTTTTGTCTTTTTATGTTATCTTGGATTTCTTGGATGGTTTGTGTCAGGAATTTTTTAGATTTATCATTTTCTTTGACAGCTACATTGAGTTCTTCCATTGTATCTTCCACACCTGAGATTCTTCCATCTCTGATAGTCTGTTTGTTATACTTACCTCGGTAGTTCTTGTTTTCTTTCGTAGGTTCTCCCTCTCCATGATTTCCTCTATTTGTGTTTTCTTTATTTTTTTTCCAATATTATCTTCAGATCTTTAACCATTTTGTAGATTTCCTTCACCTGTCTGACTGTATTGTCCTGTTTTTCCTTCAATTCCTTTAACTGTTTCTTTGATCACTCCTCTGTTTTTTAATTTTTTTTTATTTCTTTCAGTGAATCATTTCCTCTCTGAAAGCCACAAACAGTTTGGCTGTGTCTTCCTCTATTTCTTTACGGATGGCCATAATCTGTTTTATTATATCTTCCTCTAATTCTTTACACATTTTATTTGCTTCTTCTATTCACCTCTTCATAAGCATAGATGTAAGGTCATCTTCTTGAATTTCCTGTATATTAGGTTGTCCATGGCTACTTGCCTCAGGATAACTTGGTTCTGGGAACGCCATATTGCTTTGCCTTTTGTTGGTTGTGATTTTTCACTGGCCTCTACCCATCTCTCTGTCTCAGGTGTTGTCTGTTAATTTCTGGTGCCTGCTGGGTCCTAGGGTGGAGAGAATCCACTTGGCGGGATTCTGAATGAGTTCTCCTCAGCTTTTTGGGTATGGTCAACTGAATGGTGGCGCTTCTCAGGAATTGTCACAGTTCACTTCAGGCGTATGGACCTGTGTGGTAAGCGTTGTGTTCAGGAAGGCTCTCCTTTCATCAGGAGAGGTCCTGGTGATGGCTGCCCTGCTGCTGGGTTTCTTGCTCTGAATTTAATGAGCAGCAGCTGTTGCTCTTAAGGTGTAATTGTTGGGTGCAGCCCTCTTGAAGAACCAGGGATTCCCACAGTTTTGTCAGTTTAGCTAGGGATAACTGGTTGAACCTTAGAGCAGTATCTAAGGGCTGCTTTAATGGTCCTCCAGCTTTTGTAGGTCTGAGGATGCAGCTGTGTGCCCCAGTGCCCTAGGGGTACTCAACAATGGCAGGTGAGCAGGGCACTCATGCCTGCAGCAGAAGGCTGTAGCCTAGAGTCTGCACGAATCCAGAAAGTCTTCTGGAGCTGGGTGTCCTGAGCGTTGGACCTGATGATCTCCCCACTGTGGTGTTTCCTCCTGACAGGGACACACAGACTTTGCTTTGGGTACAGCTTTTCTGTCTGGGATGTCCAGAAGAACCCGCAGGCACAGATGCACGTGGGTCCGCCTTTCTGGAGATTGGGAGCCTGGGCATCTGCAGAAACCGGGTAATTTTTCCCGAAACCTTTTTGGAGCGGTATCGGCTGAGTGCTCTTGAGATCAGACCTGCTCTTCCCCTCCCTTTGGGTTTGCACCCTACAGAGAAACTCAGTTTCTGGTGCCATGGGGTCCATAGTTCTATCTGGAGCATCGAGTTAGGCGCACAGGCAGGATTCTTTGCTGGCACCTGGGTCCCTGGCTCCAACTCTGTGCTGGCTCCTGGGCGCCCTCGGAACCCAGGGTCTTTTCTAGGAAATGTCTGAGTGTCCTAAGTTCGGTCCCAATCGTTTCCTGCAACCTGAGGTTATCTCTCTACTGGAAATTCCAGTCTCTGATGTTGTGGGGCCCACAGTTCAGTCTGGGACAGTGGTCAGAGCATGGTGGCATGTTGCTCTGGGCTGGTGACCAGTTGCCTGTTGGAACTGGAATCTCTTCTGTGGTTCAGCTGGGTGAGTTGAAGCTGATTGAATCCCCCACCGTGGGGTATCCTCTCACCTTGGAAACACAATCACTTGTGTTTTAGGGCCGCGAGTTCTGACTGCTGGTCACTGTGCGGATCCTGCTGTGCTGCTGGTCAGAACGAGAGTCGTTCGGCACAGCCATCTTGCCGATTGCTGCATCCTATTCTCCACTTTTACTTTTAATTTAATATTCTATTGGCTATAATTTTTGCTGTCCAATGCTTCTATGTGAGGGTAGGGGTGGAATCCACTGAGACATGGTCAGCTTATAAGGAGCCATCCCTTAAAGGAAACTGTTCTCTCCTAGAAGTTATCAACTGTGCGTTGCTCTTCTGTTAGGGCTGAGGGACAAATGAACTTCATTCTAAAATGTTGCCTGGCTTGACCTGGGAGTAGCACCACTGATATACACAGAAGGCACTTTTTTTGCTTAGGTTTTACATGACCACTACCTCTTATAGTCTTCCTGCCCCGTAAAGGTTCTTGAACCTGATATTGCAAATATGTACAAGAACCCATATTTGCAGGGTACATAAGCCCTGTAAATGAACATATTACTATTATTTTGCTAAACGGGAATAATATCACTTCCCTCTAAATTGGTTTCTGTATATTAATAAATTTGTCTAACTCTTAGACCTAATCAGAGAAGTTTCTTTGTTCAGTAGATGGTGGTTAATGCAGAAACTCACAGCTGGTTAGAGAAGAGAGAATATGTGACTGTGCACTGATCATACATGACCACAACTTCTCTTTTATATTCCCAGGTTATTTTTAAAGGTTTTTTACATATAGATTCAATGTTTTTGTCATTCCTCTAACCTTCAACAATTCTGAAGGTTCAGCTTCTATATAGTTGTAAATTTAAGAGATGGTATTCTGGTAGCTTAATCTTTTCACTGAGTGAGGAGAAATACTAAAAGCTTTCTATAAAAATTGACAATTGTAATGATTAAACTTAGGACATATGTCAAAGGTATAAATGTTATAGCAAAATAAATATTTGTGTTAAAATTAAAGTAGTTAAAATGAAAATGTTGGGAACAACATGAAGGTATATAAATAAAAAGGTAGCATTATAGCTGGGAAATGATACTGGTAGATTTACATATGAGGTCAGTGAGAAAACCAAAAATATTTTAATAGATATGTCTCCTAACGGTCAGAACGTCTTTAGTTGTTAACCTCTCATACTTTTGCTTGACTTCATTTATTAATTCCATAATGATTTGTGCATGTATAATACACCTGGGTCAAGGAAAAATATGTCTGGTATTCTCCTGACTACTTTGTTAAATAAACAATAATACAAAAATGTATTAGGTATGTATATAATGGGACCCAGAAATGGCATACTGTGTTTAGTTTAACTTCAGTAAGTTTCTTTATTTTTATTTAAGAAAAATTTTGAAAATTATATTTTATATGCTTTCTATTAAAAATATGCCACTTATCTTTTTTTCTATTTATCTTCTTTAAAGAAAGGTAATAAGGAACAACAAATAAGATATTGCCATAATTTCTCTGATTATTGGACATGATTTATTCTTTAGGCCAGTAGAATATAAATTGTCACCAATCCAAAAATAAGTATTTCATACAAATACATATAACTATTTTTTATTCTGTGATTTTTTCTTTTTTTATATTTTTGTTAATTACAATTTATTCACTTTGTATCTCCCCATAAGCCCCTCCCTACTCCCCTCTCGATCCTACCCTCCCACCCCTTCTTCACGCATGCCCCTCCCCAAGTCCACTGATGGGGAGGTCCTCCTCTCCTTCCTTCTGATATTAGTCTATCAGATTTCATCAGGAGTGGCTGCATTGTAATCTTCTGTGGCCTGGTAAGGCTGCTCCCCCCTCAGGGGGAGGTGATCAAAGAGCAGGCCAATCAGATTATGTCAGAGGCAGTCCCTCTTCCCCTTACTATGGATTCCACTTGAACACTAAACTGTCATGGGCTACAACTGTGCAGGGGTTCTAGGTTATCTCCATGCATTGTACTTGGTTGGAGTATGAGTCTCAGGAAAGACCCCTGTGTTAAAATTTCTGGTTCTGTTGCTCTCCTTGTGGGGTTTCTGTCCTCTCCAGATCTTACTATTTTTCACTTCTTACATAAGATTCCATGCACATTGCCCAACAGTTGGCCATGAGTCTCAGCATCTGCTTTGATAGTCTGCAGGGCAGAACCTTTCAGAGGTCCTATGTGGCATGTTTCTAGCTTGTTTCCTGTTTTAATTGTCTTCTGATGTTCTTCTTCTTTGCCTTTCAGGATAGGGACTGAGTATTTTAGTCAGGGTCCTCCTTCTTGTTTAGTTTCTTTAGATGTACAGATTTTAGTAGGTTTATCCTATATTATATGTCTATATGAGTGAGTATATACTTCTTCTGATACAGCTCACTCAGGATGATCCTTTCCAGGTCCCACCATTTACCTGCAAATTTCATGATTTCTTTATTTTTCATTGCTGAGTAATATTCCATTGTGTAGATATAGCACAATTTCTGCATCCATTCTTCAGTTGAGGGGCATCTAGGCTGTTTCCAGCTTCTGGATATTACAAATAAAGCTTCTACAAACATGGTTGAACAAATGTCCTTATTGTGTACTTGAGCCTCTTTTGGATATATGCTTAGGAATGGTGTGGCTGGATGTTGAGGAAGCACTATTCCTAGTTGTGTGAGAATGCACCAGATTGATTTCCAGAGGGGTTGTACAAGTTTACATTCCCACCAGCAGTGGAGGAGGGTTCCCCTTTCTCCACAGCCTCTCCAGCATGTGCTGTCACTTGAGTTTTTCATCTTGGCCATTCTGATGGGTGTAAAGTGAAATCTCAGGGTCGTTTTGATTTGCATTTCCCTGATGGCTAATGAAGTTGAGCATTTCTTTAAGTGTTTCTCTGCCATTCTATATTCCTCTATAGAGAATTCTCTGTTTAGCTCTGCTCCCAATATTTTTAATTGGATTACTTGGCTTGCTGCTTTTCAGCTCCTTTTGTTCTTTATACATACTGGATATTAGTCCTCTGTCAGAAAAAGGATTGGTGAAGTTTCTTTCCCAATCTGTAGTCAGTTGTTTTGTTTTGATGACTATGTCCTTTGCTTTACAGAAGCTTTTCAGTTTCATGAGGTCCCAATTATTGATTGTTGCTCTTAGAGCCTGTGCTCTTGGTGTTCTGTTCAGGAAGTTGTCCTCTGTGCCAATGAGTTCTAGGGTCTTCCCCACTTTTTCTTCTAAGCAATTTAATGTGTCTGGTTTTATGTTGAGGTCTATGATCCACTTAGACTTTAGTTTTGTGCAGGGAAATAAGTATGGATCTATTTGCATTTTTCTCCATGTAGACATCAAGATAGACCAGCACCATTTGTTGAATATGATATCTTTTTTTCCATTATATGGTTTTGGCATCTTTGTCAAAAATCAGGTGTCCATAAGTTAGTGGGTTCCTTTTTTATTACTTCAGTTTAATTTCTTTACCTGAAAAGGGGGACTCTCCTCCTTTCCTCCCAATCTCTCCTCCTCTCCTTCCTACTACTTCTTCCACTTCACCCAGAAAAAGGCAGCCTCTCCCCAGACCAACCTTCCACCCATCATACCAAGTCACTCCAGGACTGAGTACATCCTCATCAACCAACTCCAGCAAGGCATCTCCACTAAGGACAAGCCATCCAAAAGCAAGCAACAGGGTCCAGGTTAGAAACAGCCACCCACCCTCCACTCACCAGGAGACCCACATGAAGACCAAATAACCCATTTGCCACATAAGTGCAGGGGGCCCAGGTCCAGATGAAGCACACTCCCTCATTGATGTTACATTGTCTGTAAACCCTCATGGGTCTGGATTAGATGTCTCTGCTGGTCTTCCTGTGAGGTCCCTGTCCCATCCATGTCCTTCAATCCTTTTCTCAACACTTCCAAAGGACCCCAGAGCTACATCTTATGCTTAACTGCAACTCCCAACATCTATCTCAAAACTCTGCTTGCTGGAGCCTCCCAGATGACAGTGAAGTTAGACTCCTCTCTGCAAGCAGACCAGAGCATCATTAGTAGTGTCAGGGGCTTGCTTTCTACCATGGGGTAGGTTCCAGGTTGGGCTACTCATTGGTTGGAAATTTCTTCAATCATTGTTCCTCCTTCTTCCCTGAACTTCTTGTAGTCAGGGTAATTTTTAAATCAAAGATTTTGTCAGTGGGTTATTCCCCCTACTTCCACTAGTCCAGCCTGGCTAGGAGGTGGTAACCCCAGTCTTCATACCCTCCTTAAGTGTCTTAGCTAGAGTCACATCCATATCCTCCCAGGAGTTCACCCTGTTGTAATCCTCCACTTTAACAAAGACGTGTCCCTTTCATTTTCCTTTTTTTCCCCTAGTCCTCCTACCTCTGACACCTATTTTCTCCACATCTGATGCTGTCTTTTAGTTCCCTCCCCATTCTATCTCCTGCCCAGTTTTCTCTCTTCATACATTTCTGTTGTCTATTCTATTTTCTCTTCTGTATGACATTTCTGCATCCTCCATTGTGCCCTCCTTGTAACTTAGCTTCTTTGGGATTCTGGATTGAAGTATGGTTATCCTGTACTGTGGGTCTAATATCCATTTATAAATGAGTAAATGCCATGTGCATCTTTCTGGGTCTGGGTTACCTCACTCAGGATGGTCCTTTCTACTTTCATTCATTTGCCTGCAAATTACATAATTTCATTGTTTTTAATAGCTGAGTACTATTCTATTGTGTAACTGTACCAAAATTTTTGTATCCATTCTTCTGTTGAGGGACATCTATGTTATTTCCAGATTCTGGCTCTTACGAACAAAGCTGCTATTAACATAACTGAGCAAATGTGCTTGCTGTATTGGAGACCAATGTATGGGTATAATCCCAAGAGTAGTATAGCTGGGTCTTGAGGTAGAACTATTCCCAATGTTCTGAGAAAATGCCAGATTGATTTCCAGAGAGGAGATTGTACATGTTTGCACTCCCACTAGTAATGGAATAGGGTTACCATTTCTCCATATCCTCATCAGAATGTGTTGTCACTTGAGGGGTTTTTGTTTTGTTTTATTTTATCTTATCTATTCTGACTGGCATAAGATGGAATCTTTTTAAATTTATTTTTATATTAATTGCAACTTATTCACTTTGTATACCAGCTATAACCCCCTCCCATATTCCCTCCCAGTCCCACCCTCATCTCCTCCCATGACCCTCTCCAAGCCCACTGATAAGGAAGGCCCTTTTTCCCCTCCATCTGATCCAAGCCTATCAGGTTTCATCAGAACTGGCTGCATTGTCTTCCTCTGTGGCCTGCAAGGCTGCTTCTCCCCTCAGGGGGAGGTGATCAAAGAGCCAGCCACTGAGTTAATGTCAGAGACAGTCCCTGTTCTCCTTACTAGAGAAACCAATTTGGAGACTGAGCTGCCATGGGCTACATCTGAGCAAGGGTTCTAAGTTATCTCCATGTATAGTCTTTGTTTAAAGTATCAGTCTCAGAAAATACCCCTGTGCCCAGAATTTTTGTTTCCCTTGCTCTTCTTGTAGAGCTCCTGTCCCCTGCAGGTCTTTCTATCTCCCCATTCTTTCATAAGATTCCCTGCTTTTCATACAATTGCACTTGAACATTTTTTATTGTGATTCTTTTTTAGAACATCACGATAAAAATAAAAAGACATGGAGTTCATTTTGTGTTTATAAGTAAAATTCAGTGAAACCACTTAACATGACCACTGCATGGACAGAAAAGCAGTGTATTTGGAAATACACTGCCAGGTTATCTCTAGGGAGATGAGAGGAACACCTCAGTGGGGAGAAAGGCAGATTTTATGAAATATTCAACAGGGTAGTAAATTTGAGCTGATACAAGCTATTTGGGATAATCAGGAACTATATGTATTTTGCTCTTGGCAATTTACCATTAGTGATAGAACAGTGAGATAGTATTAAAAAAAACTAAGCAGATTAACTTACAAGGTTTCTGAGGAATGCTAGATTTAGATTTTTGGCTTCCTGACAATGAACAGTCCAAATGAGATCCACCTGCCATCTTAGGACATTATCCTAAGACCCACCAGTGCCATTTCAGAGCCCGCTTTATTACTTAACAATGTTTGAGCGGATCCAAGATGACAACACACAGGGTGTCTGAACAGCAGTTCAGTGAGAGCAGTCTCACCTGCAGGTTGAACTGTGGACCTCAAACCCTCGACATCTGTATTTCTCAGGTGGGAATCCACCAGGATACTCAAAGGTCCATCTTCAGGCCACAGGGCTAATATCAGAAAAATATCCCTGGAGCTCTCCATACATTTCCACAGCCCTAGACCACCAGCCCTAACCCACTATCTATGGATATCTTCCTGAGACATGCTATGCAGCACCAAGCTCTGATGCCCCAGCCTTAGGTCACCTCTCCAAGCCCACCTTCTGTGGACATCTTTCTGCGACTTGTTGTAGCATGATGTTACAACCTCTCAATCCTAGGCCAACCACCCAAAACCACTTTCTGTGGCTACCTTCCTGGAACCATCAGGATCTTGGGCGGTAACTCACACTGCCTATGGAGTGAATACCTCCCTGTACTTAGGATGAGGCTCCTAAGTACAGAAAGTACTTAAGATGAGCCTCCACAGTGCCCACTCTCATAATTCTGGGGACACCTTATAGTTACAAGTGGCTTCTGGTTCAAAACCCAGGAGCCCATATGCACCATTCTATGGACACCTTCATGGTTAAAGCAGCTAGCGCCACTCATTGTCACTTTTCTGTGGAGTGGATACCTTCTGGTACTATGGGGGAGGCGCAACTTTATTGTGACTGCTCCCTACCTGCCTGGCTCACCCAGAATCAGCTAGTATAACACAGACAGTGAACTTAGCAGAGGTGAGCTAGGTGAGGGACTCAAGTCCCATTCTACACAATCTTAAGGAAGGCTGTAAGGTACAGAGGCAGCTCTAAGCACAGAGATCATTCCACAAGCAACTCAGCAGTCTGTCTCACCTAGGCCAGAAATAGAGAGCCCAGCACAGAGAATTCAGTGGAGCTGAGCTATGCACCTGACACAAGTTATATTGTGCTACACCCTAAGAAGGCCTGTGGGGCACAGGAGCAACTCCAGGTTCAGAGACCTTTCTGCCTGCTCCCCTGCCTAATGCACCTGAGTCTGAAATGACAAGTACAGCACAGGCAATGAACCTATTGGAGCTGAGCCAGTCATGAGACCCAAATCCCATTCTCCACCATCATAAGGAAGTTGTGGGGCACTGGAGAAACCTAGGCTAGGAACTCTTTCCACCCCAACTACCAGGTATAGCTGTGTCATAAACAGTGAGCCAGCAGTGACAGTGAATCTAGCAGAGACTACTTGAGATGCCAGAGATAAGTGGAACCTGTCTACAGTACAGGCTTCAGAAACAATCAATCAAAGCTACAGACAACCAGATGGCTAGAGGTCTGTGTAAGAATACAGGCAACAAAAAGTAGGACATCTTGGCTTCACCAGAATCTCCCAAAATCAACAGATATTCTGCAGCTGAAACAATGGAAAATGATCTTAAATCTATAATTATATAGTTATTTGAGGCACATAAAGAGAAAACAAGCAAAATAATAGAGATCATCACAGCCAGACAGGAATCCACATTCAAACAGAGGAAGGAAATGGTGGAAGACATGAAAATAGAATTAGAATCAATAAATTCTTGAGAAATTCCTGGATTTGGAGAACTTAAAGAAGAGATCAGGAACCACAAAGATAAACATCACCAACAGAATAAAAGAGATGGAGGAGAGAATCTCAGGGACTGAAGATACAATTGCAAAAATTGATAAACTTCTCAAAGAAAAAATACAATCAGAAAAGTTCCAGACAAAAAATATCCAAGAAATCAAGCACATGAAAAGAAGAAACTTAAGAATAATAGGAATAGAGAAAAAAAGAAGATTCCAAGGTCCAGAAAATGTTTTCTGGAAAACCAGAGAAGAAAATTTCCTCAACCTTAAGAAAAAGGTTCACTTAAGCGTAAAAGAGGCTTACAGATTACTAAAAAGACTAGATCAGAAAAGAACTCTTCTGCCACATAATAATTAAAAAAACTAAATTTACAAAACAAAGAAAAATATTAAAAAGCAGCAAGGGAAAAAGTCCATGTAACATATAAAGGTAGACTTACCAGAACCACACCAGACTTCTCAAGAGAGACTATGAAAATCAGAAGGGCCTGGGTAGACAGACATGATGCATACAGTAAGAGACCAAAGATACCAACCCATACTACTACACCCACCCAAACTTTCAATCAACGTAGATATGGAAAAAAAACAAAATATTCCATGACTGAATTTTAAACAAAATATATGCAGCAACTTAACCCTGAATAAGATACTAGAAGGAAAATTCCAACTAAATGAATTCAACTACTCCCCCCAAAAAACACAGGTTAAAGACACAATCACAATCAAAAAATCAAACAAAAACAAGCTCAGAAACACAATCACCATTACCTCCATCATAAAAGGAACTAACAACTATTGTTCACTAATATCTATCAACATCAATGGTCTCAATCTTCAATAAAAAGACACAAACAGAATAGATGCATAAAGAAGGCCTAACATTCTTTTGCACAGGATAAACACACCTCAGTCACAAACATAGACATTACCTGAGAGTAAAGGGCTGGAAGATGGTTTTCCAAGCAAACAGACCCAAGAAGAAAGATGGAATAGCCATCCTAATATCTAATAAAACAGACTTTCAACCAAAATTAATTAAAAGAGTTGGATAGGGCCACTTCATTATCAAAATGAAAAATCCACCAGGAGGTCATCACAGTCTTGAACATCTATGCACCAAACATAATGGCTCCTGCATTTGTCAAAGAAACATTATTAAAACTTAATTCACACATTGATCCCAACACTTTAATAGTGTGAGAATTCAACACTTGACTCTCAACAAGGGACAAATCATTAATGGAGAAGCTAAAAAGATAAATAATGACACTAACTGAAGTAGAAAATGAAATGGACCTAATAGATGTCTACAGAACTTTACCCCCAATCACAAAAGAGTATACTTCTTCTCAGCACCTCATGAAAACTTTTCCAAAACTGACTATATAGTTGGCTACAAAATGAACCTCAGTAGATACAAGAAGATTGAAACAATTCATTTTATTATATCAGACCACCATGTTGTAAAACTAGACTTCAACAAGAACAGAAATAACAAAATGCCTACACATATATGGAAACTGGACAACTGGCAACAATTGTTGGGCAAGGGAGGAAATAAAGTAATTAAAGACATTCAGGAATTCAATGAAAATGACTGTAAAAATTACCCAAAATTATGAGAACAATTGAAGCAGTGCTAAGAGGAAAATTCTTAGCACTAAGGGTTTCATAGAGAAATTCAAGAAATCTCATAAAAGCAACTTAAGAGAACACCTGAAAGCACTGGGAGAAAAAAAATAAGCAAACATATAGAAGAGAGGTAGATGGCTTAAAATAGTCACAATCCAGGCTGAAATCAATAAATTAGAAACAAAGAGAAGAATTTAAAAAAAAAATCAATGAAATCAAGAGCTGTTTTTTTTTTTTTTTTTTTTTTTTTGAGAAAATCAATAAGATAGAAAAACTCCTAGCCAAACTAACTAAAAGGCAGAGGGATCTATCTAAATCAACAAAATCAGAAAAAAAAGGGGATGTAACATGTAACAATAGATACAGAGGAAATCCAAAGGATTATTAGATTCTACTTCAAAAGCCTATAAGAAATAAAAATTTATTTTCTAAATCAATTCTTATTGATAGATAAACTGATAATCAATTTTCTTGATGGACTAAAGTTACCAAAACCTGAAACAAGATCGGGCAAATAAATAGTTCTATATCACCTAAGGAAACCAAAAAGTCTCCCAAACAAAAAAGCCTAGGGCCAGATGGTTTCAGTGCAGATTTCAAGCAGACATTCAAAGATGAAGTAATACCAATACTCTTTAAAGTATTTCACAAAACAGAAACAGAAGGAACTTTACCAACCTCATTCTGAGGCCACAGTCATGCTGTTACCTAGAACCGCAGAAAGAAGAAAGTGAACTTCAGACCAATCTCACTTTTAAACATTAATGTGAAAATACTCAATAAAATGTATGCAAACTTAATCCAAGAACATATTAAAAATATCATCCACCACCACCAGGTAGGCTTCTTCCCAGGCTTGCAGGGGTACTTTAGTATTTGGTTAGCCATCAATGAAATCTACCATATAAACAAACTGAAAGAAAAATAAAAACAATTGATCATCTCCTTAGATAGCAAAAAAGCATTTGAAAAAGTCCAACACTTGTTTATGTTTTAAGTTTGGAGAGATCAATATACAAAGCACATACCTAAATGTAGTAAAAGCAATATTCAGCAACACTATAGCCAACATCAAATTAAGTAGAGAGAAACTCAGATCAATCCCACTGAAATCCCACTAACAAGCCAAGGCTCCTCACTCTCTCCTTACCTCTTAAACATACTACTGGCAATCTAGCTAGAGCAGTAAGACAACTAAAGGAGATAAAACGTATAAAAACCAGAAAGGAAGAAGTCAAAGAATCACTGCTAGCAGAGAATAGGATAGTCAAGTGACACCCAAAATTCTTCCAAAGAACTCCTTCAGCTGATAACACCGTCAGCAAAGTGGCTGGATATAAAATTAACTAAAAAAAAAAAAAAAAAAAAAAAAATCTGAAGCCCTCATGTATACGAAAGTCAAACAGGATTTGAAAAAAGCTAGGAAAATAATACACTTCAAAACAGACAAAAATAATGTAATAATGTTAAGTTCTTGGGGTTACTCTAACCAAGCAAGTGAAAGACCTGCACTAAAAAAATAATAATAATAATTCGAGTACTCCAAGATGGCGGCGAGCAGAGCGCACCGTTTTGGAGAGGCAGAAGACCTGAATCTCTGGAATTGGTGAGTGGAGAGTCAATAGAAGATAGAATTTGGACTTTTGGGCTTTCTAAAGGAGAGGGGACACCACAGAAACGTGGAGTGCTTGTAGATTTAGATCGGGCGTGAACTTCTCCGGGAAGGAAATAAGGAGCTTCCCTTGTCCAGGCCTCCCGCAGGGAAACCCTCATACAGCACCAGGCAGCTGAGCCCAAAGCTCATATCTGGGAGATAAAGGCAGCAGAGACAGTCCTCCAGGCCCCTTACAGCTGCAGTCTGCTGTAACCACCCGTTGAACACCCATCCCCTCCTTGGACACACGTCCCACTCAGGGCCCTCCGGACAAACGGAGCGTCCCCTCCCCCATCCCGCCAATAAGATCCCGAGCTAGACCGCAGTAGGAAGTGCAGTGGAGCTCACATCTCTAGTGGCCAGAGCGCAATAATCCCAGAAACCTCCTCACAGGAGGAGCACAGGCCCAATCACAGAGCTCCAACCACTGAGAGCTAACCACAGAGACTCAGATCCACAATACAATTGTTCCTGGATATCAAAGCCACAAAGCTCAGTGTCTGGGACCCAAGACGGGCAGAGACAGGGAGACAGGGCTCCAGACCCCGCAGCGGCAGCAGAGAGAGAGAAGTAATGACCTGCTAAACTCCATCACTTAGAGGACAACACACCCCACCTAGGGCCCTCTTGCTGAGCTCTTGACCCGCTGAACACCCACCACTACCACCACCACCCAGATCTGCAAGAGTGCATGCACCTCCATACTCCACCCCGCCAGAGCTTACGCCCAGTACAGTGCTAGCCACAGAGACTCAGATCCACAGTACAACCCTTCCCAGAACTCCAGTCTGCAAGTGGCAGCACAGAATACAAAAGGCTGCCCAGCCAGTGATTGTATGGGCCATCCAACCCCTCAGTGGCAGAAAACCAGCTGAATAGACACCAAAGACCAGCAGACTTGAAAAATCAATACAAGTGCACATTCTTCAACAGCACTTTCGATCCCTTAGCACCTGCAACAACTTCACTGCCTGCAGGGCACACCTCTCACACACTGAAGGCCTCTTCATTCACCAACACCCTGTCCCTTAGGACACACCCACAAGCACACGCTCAAACACATGCATTTGTCCTTCTGCGCCTGCAAACTATCCTTCTACAGGTATAGCTGAATAACCAAGACACACACTGAAACCACTAGACCTCACCCATTTTCCTGAAGAATTCTCCAGATACAAGAGAAAAACCAGTCTGACCTGCAGAAGCCAGGAACAGACAGTGAACACTAACCAAATGGCCAGAGGTCAGCGAAAGAACACAACCAACGCAAATCAAGATATCATGGCTTCACCGGCAAGCTCCAAAATTATTGGACACTCCAACTCAGCAGAAACACAAGAAAATGATTTTAAAGCTATGATTATCCAGTTATTTGAGGCACAAAGGAGGAAACCAACAAATCTCTCAGAGAAATAGTCATAGAGATTCAAACAGTTAAAGAGGATACAAAAAATCCCTTAAAGATTTCGCCTCCCAAATAGAAACAAAGAAAAACGAAGTGAATGAAGAAGCTCTTAAAGAAACACATGCAAATATAGCCAAACAATTGGAGGCAGAAGCAGAGGCACTAAGAGAGGAAACAAAAAAAAAAAAAATAGAGACCATCTTGGAGACACAGGAATCCACACTCAAACAGATGAAGGAAATGTTGCAAGACATGAAAACAGAATTAGAATCAATAAAGAAAACACAAACCGAGAAAACCCTGGAACTGAAGAACTTAGAGAAAAGAGAAGGAATCACAAAGGTAAGCATCACTAATAGAATACAAGAGATGGCAGAGAGAATCTTGGGTGCTGAAGATACACACACAGAAATTGATACTTCTCTCAAAGCAAAAATCAAATCAGAAAAATCCCAAACACAAACCATCCAAGAAATCAAGGATGCCATGAAAAGGCAAAATCTAAGAATAATAAGAATTGAAAAAGAAGAGGAGTCCAGGCTACAAGGTACAGAAAATATTTTCAAGAAAATCATAGAAGAAAATTTTCCCAACCTAAAGAAAGAGATGTTCACAAACATACAAGAGGCCTACAGAACACCAATTAGACTAGACCAGAGAAGAAGCTCCTCATGCCACATCATAGTCAAAACACTTAATCTACAGAACAAAGAAAAGACACTAAAAGCAGCAAGGGAAAAAGGCTAAGTAACATATAAAGGCAAACCTGTCAGAATCACACCAGACTTCTCATCAGAAACTATGAAAGCCAGAAGGGCCTGGGGAGATATCATGCAGGCCCTAAGGGACCACAGATGCGAACCTCGAATACTTTACCCAGCAAAGCTTTCAATCAACATAGATGGAGAAAATAAAATAGTCCATGACAAAACTAAATTTAAGCAATATTTGAACAGCAACTCAGCCTTACAGAAGATACTAGAAGGAAAATTCCAATCCAATGAAAACAAACACACCCAAGAAAACAAAGATTAAAGATAATTTCCAACAAAAATCAAAAGCAAACAAGCAATGATTCACAGTAACATCGCCAATTCCACAATAATAGGAAATAACATTCAATGGTCATTATTATCTATCAACATCAATGGACTCAACTCTCCAATAAAAAGACACAGACAAACAGAATGGGTACGGGAAACAGGAACCAACATTCTGCTGCATCCAAGAAACACACCTACGCAACAAAGATAAACATTACCTCAGAGTAAAAGGCTAGCAAACAGTTTTTCAAGCAAATGGACCCAAAAAACAAGCAGGAGTGGCCATCCTAATATCTAATAAAATAGATTTTCAACCAAAACTAATCAAAAAAGACATACAGGGGCACTAAATTTTCATCAAAGGAAAAATTCACCAAGAAGACATCACAATTCTAAACATCTATGCCCCAAATACAAGAACACCTACATTCATAAATGAAACATTATTAAAGCTTAAACCACACATTGATCACAATACCCTAATAGTGGGTGACTTCAACACCCCACTCTCACCAAGGGACAGATCAACTAGACAGAAACCAAATAAGGAAATAAAAGCAATTACAGAGTCCCTAAATCAAATGGACGTAACAGATGTCTACAGATCTTTCCACCCAAACTCAAAAGAGTATACCTTCTTTTCAGCACCTCATGGAACCTTCTCCAAAATAGACCATATAGTTGGTCACAAAGCAAGCCTCAACAGATATAAAAGGATTGAGATAATGCCTTGTATTCTATCGGACCATCATGGACTAAAGCTGGACATCAACAACAATGGAAATAACCAAAAACCTACACGCACATGGAAACTGAACAACTTGTTACTCAATGACAGCTGGGTTAAGGAAGAAATAAGGAAAGAAATTAAAGACTTCCTAGAACTCAATGAAAATGAAGGCACAAAATACCCAGATTTGTGGGACACATTGAAAGCAGTGCTCAGAGGAAAATTTACAGCACTAAGTGCCTTCAAAAAGAAATTTGTAACATCACATACAAGTAACTTAATGGCCCAACTGAAAACCCTAGAAAAAAAGAAGCAGATACACCCAAGAGGAGCAGAAGGCTGGAAATAATCAAACTCAGGGCTGAAATCAATCAGTTAGAAACAAATAAAACTATTCAAAGAATCAACGAAACAAAAAGCTGGTTCTTTGAGAAAATCAACAAGATAGACAGACCTTTAGCCAAGCTAACAAAAAAGCAGAAAGAATCTATCCAAATCAACAAAATCAGAAATGAAAAGGGTGACATAACTACAGACACAGAGGAAATTCAAACAATCATTAGGTCATACTACAAAAGCCTATATGCCACAAAATTTGAAAATCTAAATGAAATGGACAATTTTCTTGATACATTCCATCTTCCAACATTAAGTCAAGAGCAGGTAGAAAGACTAAATAGCCCTATATCCCCCAAGGAAATTGAAGTAGTCATTCACAGTCTCCCCTCCAAAAAAGCCCTGGGCCAGATGGTTTCAGTGTGGAATTCTACCAGACCTTCAAAGAAGTGCTAATACCAATTCTCCTCAAACTATTCCACAAAATAGAAACAGAAGGAACACTACGAAACTCATTCTATGAAGCAACAGTCACCCTGATACCCAAAACACACAAAGACCCAACAAAAAAAGAAAACGTCAGACCTATCTCTCTTATGAATATTGATGCAAAAATACTCAATAAAATACTTGCAAACCCAATCCAAGAACACATCAAAGATATCATCCACCGTGACCAAGTAGGCTTCATCCCAGGCATGCAAGGGTGGTTCAACATACGGAAATCCATCAATGTAATCCACTACATAAACAAACTGAAAGAGAAAAACCACATGATCATCTCCTTGGACGCTGAAAAAGCATTTGACAAAGTCCAACACCCATTCATGTTTAAAGTATTGGAGAGATCAGGGATACAAGGCACATATTTAAACATTGTAAAGACAATATACAGCAAGCCAACAGCCTACATCAAACTCAATGGAGGGAAACTTAAATCAATCCCATTGAAATCAGGGACAAGAAAAGGCTGCCCACTCTCTCCATCTCTCTTCAACATAGTACTTGAAGTCCTAGCCAGAGCAATAAGACAACTAAAGGAGATCAAGGGGATACAAATCAGAAAGCAAGAGGTCAAAGTGTCACTATTCGCAGATGATATGATAGTATACATGAGTGACCCCAATCATTCAACCATAGAACTCCTTCAGCTGATAAACACCTTCAGCAAAGTGGCAGGATACAAAATCAACTCAAAAAAATCAGAAGCCCTCCTTTACACAAAAGACAAAAGGGCTGAGAAAGAAATTAGGGAAACAACACCCTTCACAATAGCCACTAATAACATAAAGTATCTTGGGGTGACATTAACCAAACAAGTGAAAGACCTGTTTGAGAAAAACTTCAAGTCTCTGAAGAAAGAAATTGAAGAAGATCTCAGAAGATGGAAAGATCTCCCGTGCTCATGGATTGGTAGGATTAACATTGTGAAAATATCCATCCTGCCAAAAGCCATCTACAGATTCAATGCAATTCCCATCAAAATACCAACTCAATTCTTTTCAGACCTTGAAAAAAAGATTCTCAGCTTCATATGGAGAAACAAAAAACTCAGAAACTCCAAAACAACCCTGTACAACAACAGATCATCTGGAGTTATCACCATCCCCGATCTCAAGCTGTACTCCAGAACAATAGTAATAAAAACTGCATGGTATTGGCATAGAAATAGAAAGGAGGATCAATGGAACCAAATAGAAGACCCAGAAGTAAACCCACACACCTATGAATACTCGATTTTTGACAAAGAAGCCAAAACCATTCAATGGAGAAAAGACAGCATCTTCAGAAAATGGTGCTGGTCCAACTGCATGTCAACATGCTGAAAAATGAAAATAGATCCATATTCATCACCCTGCACAAAACTAAAGTCTACGTGGATCAAAGACCTCAACATAAAACCAGATACGCTAAATCTGCTAGAAGAAAAAATGGGGAACAGCCTAGAACTCATTGGCACAGGAGACAACTTCCTGAACAGAACTCCAACAGCACAGGCTTTAAGAGCAACAATCAATAAATGGGGCCTCATGAAACTGAAAATCTTCTGTGAAGCAAAGGACACAGTCATCAAAATAAAACAAATGCCTACAGACTGGGAAAAAAATCTTTACAACCTTTTATCTGACAGAGGGCTAGAATCCAGTATATATAAAGAACTAAAGAAGCTGAAAAGCAACAATTCAAGTAATCCAATTAAAAAATAGGGAACCGAGCTAAACAGAGTTCTCTGTAGAGGAATATAGAATGGCAGAGAAACAGTTAAAGAAATGCTCAATGTCATTAACCATTAGGGAAATGCAAATCAAAACGACCCTGAGATTACACCTTACACCCATCAGAATGGCCAAGATGAAAAACTCAAGTGACAACACATGCTGGAGAGGTTGTGGAGAAAGGGGAACCCTCCTCCACTGCTGGTGGGAATGTAAACTGATACAACCACTTTGGAAGTCAATCTGGCGCTTTCTCAGACAATTAGGAATAGTGCTTCCTCAGGACCCAGCTATACCACTGCTAGGCAGATACCCAAAATTTGCTCAAGTACGCAATAAGGACATTTGCTCAACCATGTTTGTAGCAGCTTTATTTGTAATAGCCAGAACCTGGAAACAACCCAGATGTCCATCAATGGAGGAATGGGTACAGAAATTGTGGTATTTTTACACAATGGAATACTACTCAGCAATCAAAAATGGGGAAATCATGAAATTTGCAGGCAAATGGTGGTATCTAGAAAAGATCATTCTGAGTGAAGTATCCCAGAAGGAGAAAGACAAACATGGAATATACTCGCTTATATAGACCTAAAAGCTATCATAAACATAATGAAATCTATACACCTAAAGAAGATAATCAAGAAAGCGCACAGGAGGTATGATGATCAATCCTCATTTAGAAAGACAAATGGGATATCTATTGAACGTATGACAAGAGTCTACCGCAGAAAGCATCTGCAAGACTCTACCTAGCAGTATTTGAAAGTAGATACTAAGACTTATAACCAAACCTTCAGCAGTGTGCAGGGAATCATATGAAAGAAGGGGAGTTTGATGTGGAAAGGATAGGAGCTCCACAAGCATCAAACATATCTGGGCACAGGGTCTTTTCTGAGATGGACACTCAACTTGCAAGACCATGAGAGGATAAAACCTAGAACCTCTGCTCAGATGTCACCTGTGATAGCTCAGTAATCAATTGGTTTCCCATAGTAAGGGGAACAAGGACTATTTCTAACAGGAATTCAGTGACTGGCTCTTTGACTTCCCTACCTCCCAAGGGAGGAGCAGTAGTGTTAGGTCACAGAGGAAGACTTTGCAGCCAGTCCTGAAAATACCGACAAAACGGAGTCATATGAAAGGGGAGGAGGACCTCCCCTATCAGTGGACTTGGAAAGGGGCAGGGAGGAGATGAGGGAGGGGGGGTGGGATTGGGGAGGGAATGAGGGATACAGCTGGGATACAGAATTAAGAAAATGTAACTAATGAGAATAATAATAAAAAAAGAATCTACAAAAAAAATAATTCAACAAAAGGATGAGGGGGAGAAATCTTTGTAGCCAGTAAGATCACAAAAAACCAAAATATAAGAAAACCAATAAAAAACAAAACATAGGTTTTCCTATCTCCCCCTTCTTCCAAAAGATTCCTTGCACTCTTCCCAAAGTTTGCTTATGAGTCTCAGTATCCTATTTGATTCTCTACTGGGTAGAGTCTTACAGGGGCCTTCTGTGGTGGGCCCCTGTCATGTTCCATGATAGTCATCCTCTTCTGATGACTATCCTGTTTACAGTTCTGAATGGGGATTAATCATCTTGCCCAGGATCCTCCTTCTTGCTTAGCTTCTTTAGGTGTACAGATTTTAGTATGTTTATCCTATATTATATGTCTAATATCCACACATAAGTGAGTGTATACCATGTGTGTCTTTCTACTTCTGAGATACCTCACTCAGAATGATCTTTCCTAGATCCGATCATTTGCCAGCATATTTCATGATTTCCTTGTTTTAATTGCTGAGTAGTATTCCATTGTGTAAGATATACCACAAGTTTTGTATCCATTCTTTATTTGAGGGACATCTGGTTTGTTTCCAGATTCTCGCTACTGTGAATAAAGCTGCTACATACATGGTTGAGCAAATATATTTCTTGTAAACTTGAGCATATTTTGGATATATGCTTAAGAGTGGTATATCTGGATCTTAAGTTAGCACTGTTCCTAATTGTTTGAGAGAGCTCCAGACTGATTTCCAAAGGAACTCCATAAGAAGAAAAAAATGAATAAAAAAATCTTGGCACAAGGGTCTTTTCTGAGACTAATACTCCAAAGGACCAAGCATGGAGATAACCTAGAACTCCTGCACAGTTGTGGCCCATGGTAGCTCAGTCTCCAAGTGGGTTCCCTAGTAATGGAAACAAGGACTGTCTCTGACATGAACTCAGTGACTGGCTCTTTGATCACCAACCCCTGAGGATCAAGAAGCTTCATTAGGCTACAGAGGAAGAGATTGCATCCAGTCCTGCTTAGACCTGATAGGCTAGGGTGAGAAGGAAGGGGAGGAGGACATACCCATTCAGTGGACTAGGGAAGCTGTATGGGAGAAGATGAAGGAGGAAAGGTAGGATTATTATGGGACAAGGGAGGGGGCTACAGCTGAGGGGACACAAATTAAAAAAACTGGGCAAATCTAAGATGGTGACTAGCACGCACAGTTTGCAGAGGAGCTGAAGCCCCAGAGTTGGTGAGTGGAAAGACAATTGAAGCCAGGGAAATGAAGGTGAGGCTTTGGAAATTCGAGGGAACATCCATTGCAAGAGGTGAGAATTTTGGTCTCAGGTCACCTGCGGACTTGTTTGGGAGAAGAGAGAAACAATCCTTTGATCTTCTGGCACTCCCATTTGTTGGGTCTCCTTCCTCCTCCTCACAGGCTGCTCACTGAGATTCTCAGCTCAGAGCTCACTGCCTGGGGACTGTGGTGGCAGAGGCGGGGCTCCTGGCCCCTCAGCAGCAGCTGCCAGTGGTACCTGCCTTGGAGTCCCAGATCTGAGGCAAAATCTATGCTGGGTCTCAGGTCTGCAAGTGGCCATACTGACTTCACAAGGACTTCCAGCCACTGACTGTATGGCCCGCCCAAACCCTCAGTGTCAGATAATAGGTATATAGCCACCAAAGTCCAGCAGACCCACCTAACAAGTTAGGCACACCAGGCGCTGGGCCTCCCAGGCCTGGAGAACACAGGGGAGGGCCCCTAGGACTTTCCAGAAGGCATCTGGACTGGCTTCCCAGTCTATTGCTGCAACTGGAATTCTTGACTTGGTGGCTGCAGCAGCAGAGCTGGCAGAGTGGTCAGTCTTCCTGTATATGACTAAACAGGACCAAACCAGAGAGTAGAGAACCCAGATACCCCAATCCTTGCCAATGTGACCTGCTTGAGAATGAGTGCACCCTTGAATGTCTGCAGAGCCCCGGGACCAGGGCCCTTTTAAACTAGTGGACACGCATCAGACCCCTCCCACCCTCACGCCCACTGTGGGAAACAGATGGACTCTTGGAACATTGAATCCAACAGTGGAGTAAAGGCGGATAACCCTGGGAGCTCAGACAGAGCAGAATACCACGGGCCTATAGAACACTGAAGTATACAGAAAATTTGCATTAGGAAATTGTGCTGCAACTCTCACCAGCGCCTGCTACAACTACAGTGCATGCACAAGTAATCCCTTAGAAGCCTGCAAGGCAGAGCCTCTCCCACACACTCAAGGGTTCAACATTCTCTATCACTCTGTCCCTCCAGTCACACTTTCACACACATTTCAACATACAACCCCACAGATTTGCCCTTCTGCACCCACTGATTTTCCTCCCACAGGCACAGCTGAAGCACCATTGCACAAGCTGAGGCCACAGGACATCTCCAGCTTCCGGAACAATTCTCCAGACTCCAGAGAGAGAGGGTACCATTCTGAACTGCAGAATCCAGGAACAAAGAGGGAAGTTTACTGATAAGCTAATGGCCAGGGGTTTGGTGAAAGAACACAGCCAACATAAATCAGGACATAATGGCTTCACCAGCAACCCCCAAAGTTGATGGATACACCAATTCATCGGAAGCACAGGAAAATGACTTTAAAGCTATGCTTACCCAATTATTTGAGACACATAAAGAGGAAACAAACAAATCTCTCAGCAATAGTCATAAAAATACAGACAATTAAAGAAGAAATGAACAAATTTATCAAAGATTAGGCCAACCAAGTAGAGGCAAAGAAAGAGGAAATGAAAAAATTCTCAAAGAAACACAGGCAAATATAACCAAACAAATAGAGGCACAAGTAGAGATAAAATTAGTGGCATATAGGGAGGAAACAAAGAAAAAAATAGAGACAATCATAGAGAGACAGGAATCCACACTCAAACAGATAAAGGAATGTTGAAAGGCATGAAAACAGAATTAGAATCAATAAGAAAACACAAACTGAGAAAACCCTGGAGCTGGTGAACTTAGAGAAAAGATAAGGAACCACAAAGTTAAGCATCACCAACATAATACAAGACATGGAAGAGAGAATCTCTGGTGCTGAAGATAAACTTGCAGAAATTGATACTTCTCTCAAAGAAAAAGTAAAATCAGAAAAGTCCCAAACACAAAATATCCAAGGAATCAAGGATGCCATGAAAAGACAAAATCTAAGAATAATAGAAATTGATGAAAAAGAAGATTCCAGGCTCCAAGGTTCAGAAAATTTTCCCAACTTAAAGAAAGAACTTTTCATTAATATACAAGAGACCTACAGAACACCAAATAGACTAGCCCAGAAAAGAAACACATCATGTCACATCATAGCCAAACACTAAATCTACAGAACAAAGAAAAGATATTAAAAGCAGAAAGGGAAAAAGGCCAAGAAACATATGAAGGTAGACCTATCAGAACAACACCGAACTTCTCATCAGAAACTATGAAAGCCAGAAGGGCCTGGGTAGAAGTCATGTAGACTTTAAGAGAGCACAGATGCCAACCTAGACTACTATACCAGCAAATATTTCAATCAACATCGATGGAGAAAACAAAATATTCCCTGACAAAACTAAATTTAGGCAATATCTACACAGCAAACCAGCCCTGCAGAAGATACTAGAAGGAAAACTCCAATTGATGAAAACAACTGTACCCAAGAAAACAGCATACAGATAACATCCCAACAAAAATGAAAAGAAAACAAGCAATGAAACACAGTAAGACCACCGACTCCAATATAAAAGGTATTAACTTTCATTAGTTACTACTATTATCTATCAATATCAATGGGCTCAACTGTACAATAAAAAGACACTGACTAACAATATTTGAGGAAACAGTAGCCAACATTCTTCTGCATCCAAGAAACTTACCTCTGCAAAAAAGATAAACAGTACCTCAGAGTAAAGGGCTGTAACAATGGTTTTCAAACAAATGGACACAGAAAACAAGCTGGGGTAGCTGTCCTAATATCAAATAAAATAGATTTTCAACCAAAGTTAATAAAAAAAAGATGAGGAGGTACACTATATTTGTATCAAAGGAAGAATCCAGCAAGAGAACATCACAAATGTGAACATCTATGCCTCAAATACAAGAACACCTACATTCGTAAATGAAACACCATTAAAATTTAAATCACAGATTGATCCCAACACTTTATTGAATAGTGGGAGACTTCAACACCCCACTTTCACCAAGGGGACAGATCATCTAGACAGAAGCAAAATAGGGAAATAAAGCAGTTAAAAGGCCCTAATTCAAATGGACCTAATAGATGTCTCCAGAACTTTGCATCCAAATTCAAAAGAGTATACCATCTTTTCAAAACCTCATGGAACCTTCTCCTAAATAGACCATAGAGTTGGTCACAAAGCAAGCCTCAACAGATACGAGAATATTGACATAATACCCTTTATTCTATCTGGCCATCATGGACTAAATAGCTGGAACTCAACAACAATGGAAATAGCAAAAAGCCTACACACATGGAAACTAAACAACTTGCTGCTCAATGACAGCTGGGTTAAGGAAGAAATAAAGAAAGAAATTAAAAACTTCCTAGAATTCAATGAAAATGAAGACGCAACATACAAAACTTATGGGCCACAATGAAAGCAGTGCTCAGAGGAAAATTCATAGCACTATATGCCCTCAAGGAGAAATTTGTGACATCTCATGCAAGCAACTTAATGGCCCAACTGAAAGCCCTAGAGAAAAAAGAAGTAGATACACAGACAAAGGAACAGACGGCTGGAAATAATCAAACTCTGGGCTCAAATCAATAACTTAGCAAAAAATAAAACTATTCAAAGAATCAATGAAACCAAGAGCTGGTTCTTTGAAAAAAATCAACAAGATAGACAAACCCTTAGACAAACTAACTAAAAGGAAGAGAGAAGCTATCCAAATCTGGAAAAGCAGAAATGAAAAGAGGGTAATAAATACAGAGGAAATCCAAACAATTATTAGGTCGTGCTACAAAAGGCTATGGCACAAAATTTGAAAATCTAGAAGAAATGGACGATTTCCTAAATAGATTGCATCTACCAAAATTAAGACAAGTTCAGGTAGAAAGATTGAATTTCCCTATATTCCCTAAGGAAATAGAAGCAGTCATCAAGTCTCCCTTCCAAAAAAAGCCCTGGGCCAGATGGATTCAGTGCAGAATTCTAACAGACCCTCAATGAAGTGCTAACTTAAATTCTCTTCAAAATATTCCACAAAACAGAAACAGAAGGAACATTACTAAACTCATTCTATGAGGCCACATTCACCTTGATACCTAAACCACATAAGGACCCAACAAAAAAGGAAGAAATTCAGACCTATCTCTCTTATGAATAATTTTTCAATAAAATACTTGCAAACCAAACCCAAGAACACATCAAAGATCTCAACCAACATGACCAAGTAGGCTTCAGCGCAGTCATGCAAGGGTGGTTCAACATACAGAAACCATCAACGTAATTCACCACATACACAAGCTGAAGGAGAAAAACCACATGATCATCTCCTTAGATGCCAAAAAAGCATTTGACAAAATCCAACATCCATTCATATATAAGGTCTTGGAGAGATCAGGGATGTAAAGGCACATACCTAAACATAGTAAAGGCAATATACAGCAAGCCTATAGCCAACGTCAAACTCAATGGAGAGAAACTTAAATCAATCCCACTGCAATCAGGGACAGGCAAGGCTGCCCACTCTGTCCATATCTCTTCAACATAGTATTTGAAATCCTAGCTAAAACAATAAGACAACTAACGGAGATCAAGGGGATACAAATCAGAAAGGAAGAAGCCAAAGTTTCACTAGTCACAGATGATATGATAATATACATGAGTGACCCCCAAAATTCAACCAGAGAACTCCTTCAGCTGATAAACACCTTTAGCAAAGTGGCTGGATAGAAAATCATCTCAAAAAAAATCAGAAACCCTCCTGTATACCGGAGACAAAAGGGCCAAGAAAGAAATCAGGAAAATGACAGCCTTCACAATAGCCAGTAATAACATAAAGTAACTTGGAGGGACTTTGACCTAGCATGTGAAAGAATTGTTTGAAAAAAAAAAAAATTCAAGTCTCTGAAGAAACAAATTGAAGAAACTATCAAAAGATGGAAAGATCTCCCATGCTCATGGATTGGTAGGATTAACGTAGTAAAAATGACCATCCTGCCAAAAGCAATCTACAGATTCAACACAATTCCCATAAAATTACCAACACACTTCTTACAGACCTTGAAAGAAAGATTCTCAATGTCAGATGGAGAAGAAAAACAAAACAAAACAAAAAGAAAAAAACAGTATTTCCAAAATGAATATCATTTTTTCAACATTTTATCTGGAGGTATCTCTATCTTTGACCTCAAGCTGTACTACAGAGCAATAGTAATAAAAACTGCATGGTATAGGCATAGAAACAGAAAGGAGTCTCAATGGAACCAAATAGAAGACCCAGAAATAAACCCACACACCTATAAATACTTGATTTTTGACAAAGAAGATGAAACCATTCAATGGAAAAGAGATAGCATCTTCAACAAATGGTGCTGGTTCAACTGGTTGGCTACAAGCAGAAAAATAAAAATAGATCCACATTTATCACCCTGCAGCAAACTAAAGTCCAAGTGGATCAAAGACCTCAGCAAAAAACCACATACTCTAAGTCTGTTAGAAGAAAAATTGGGAAAGAGCCTGGAACTCATTGGCACAGGGGAGAACTTCCTGAACAGAACACCAACAGCACAGGCTCTAAGAACAAAAATCAATAAATGGGACCTCATGAAACTGAAAAAGTTTCTGTAAAGCAAAAGACACTGTTGTCAGAAAAAAATGACAGCCTACACACTGGGAAAGGTTCTTTACCAACCCTATATATGACAGAAGGCTGATATCCAGAATATATAAAGAACTAAAGAAGTTAAAAAGCAATAAATCAAGCAATCCAATTAAAAAAATTGAGTACGGAGCTAAACAGAGAATTCTATAGAAAAATATAGTGTGCCAGAGAAACACTTAAAGAGATGCTCAACATCCTTAGCCATCAGAGAGATGCAAATCAAAACGATACTGAGATTTTACCTTATACCCATCAAAATGGCTAAGTTCAAAAAGTCAAGCGACAACATATGCTGGAGAGTTGTGGAGAAAGGGGAACCCTCCTCCATTGCTGGTGGGAATGTAAACTGGGACAACCACTTTGGCAATCAATCTGGTGCTTTCTCAGACAATTAGGAATAGTGCTTCCTCAAGATTCACTTGATTAATATACCACTCCTTACCATAATATCCAAAAGATGCTCAAGTACACAACAAGGACATTTGTTCAACCATGTTTTATATGTAATAGCCAGAACCTGGAAACAACCCAGATGCCCCTCAACTGAAGAATGGATACAGAAATTGTGGTACATCTACACAACGGAATATTACTCAGCAATAAACAACAAGGAAATGATGACATTTTCAGGCAAATGGTGGGATCTAGAAAAGATCAATCTGAGTGAGGAATCACAGAAGGAGAAAGTCACACACTGTATATACTCACTTATTTAGACCTATAAGATATGGTAAACATAATGAAATCTATATACCTAAAAAGATAAACAAGAAAGAGGACCCGGTGTAAAATGATCAATTCTCACTTAGAAAGACAAATGGGATGGGCATTGGATGTAGGAGAAAAGAAGTAACTGGACAGGAGCCTACCACAGAGGGCCTCTGAAAGACTCTGCCTAGCAGTGTATCAAAGCAGATACTGAGACTCATAACCAAACCTTCGGCAGAGTGCAGGGAATTACATGAAAGAAAGGGGAGTTAGTATGACCTGGAGAGGACAGGAGCTCCACAAGGACCAAATATATCTGGGCACAGGTCTCTTATATGAGACTGTTTCTCTAACCAAGGACCATGTATGGATATAACATAGAACTCTTCTTGGATGTAGCTCATGGTAGCTCAGTAACCCAATTGGTTTTTTTCCTAGTAAGGGGAACAGGTACTATTTTTCACATGAACCCAATGGCAGGCTCTTTGACCTCCCCATCTCCCAAGGGAGGAGCAGCCCTGCTAGGCCACAGGAGGACTTTTCAGCCAGTCCTGATTTTAACTGATAAAAGAGGGTCAGATGAAATGGGAGTAGGTCCTCCCCTATCAGTAGACTTGGAAAGGGGCAGGGAGGAGATGAGGGAGTGAGGGTGGAATTGGGAAGAAAGAGGGATTGTGACACAGCTGGGATACAAAGTTGACAAAATGCAACTAATAATATAAATATATAAAAATATAAAAAATAAATAAACTCTAATTAGTTAATTAATCAATCTTAAAGAAAGAAAAAAATTCAAATCTCTGATGAAAAAAAAAATGAAGAAGACATCCGAAGGTATAAAGATCTTCCATGCTCATTGATCCATATAATTAACATAGTGAAAATGACCATGTATCCAAAATCAAACTAGAGATTAAATGCAATTCCTAGCAAAAAACCAACACAACTCTTAAAAACCTTGAAAGAACAATTTTCAATTGAATATGGAAAAAGAAAAATCTCACTTACTTAGTTAAAACATTCCTGTACAATAAAAGACCTTCTCGTAGTATCTTCATCCCTGATCTGAAGCTGTACTATAGAGCAACAGTAATAAAAATGGCATGGTACTGGCATAGAAACAGCCTGTTGGATCAATGGAGTGAAATCAGAGATTGAGAAATAAACCCACAGGACTGCAGAAACTTGGCTTTTGACAAACAAGCCAAAGCAATACAATGGGGAAAAAAAGCATCTTTATCAAATGGTGTTGGTATAATTGGAGGGCTACAAGTAGAAACATTGAAATAGGATCATATTTATCAGTAAAGTCAATGTGGATCAAAGACCTTAAAAAAAAAAAAAACAACAACAACAAAAAAGATACTCTAAATCTTTTAGAAGAAAAAGTTGGGAAGAGCCTTGAACTCTTTGGCAATGAAGACAACTTCCTTAACAAAACACCAACAGCCCTGGCACTAAAATCAACAATCAATAAATGGGACCACACGAAACTCAAAAGCTTCTGTAAAGAAAAGGACACTGTAATCAGAACAAAGCGGCAGCTGACAGACTGTGAAAAAAATGTTAACCAATCCTACATCTGATACAAGGATAATATCTAGATTATATAAAGAACACAAGAAGTTAAAACACCAACAAACCAACTAATCCAATTAAAAATTGAACACAGAGCTAAACAGAGAATTCTCAACAGAGGACTATCAAATGGCAGAGAAACACTTACAGAAATGCTCAACATCCTCAGTCATCTGAGTAATGAAAATAAAAACAAACCTGAGATTCCACCTTAGAGCCATCAGTATGTCTAAGATTAAAAAACTCAACAGATGATGCATGCTGGAGAGGTTATGGAGAAAGGAGAACCCTCCTCCATTGTTTTCGGAATCTAACCTTGTACAACCACTTCAGAAATAAGTCTGGTGCTTTCCCAAAAATTAAGAATAGTGTTACCTCAATTTCCAGCTATATCCTCTCCTCAGGATATATCCTAAAGGTGTTAAACCATACAACAAGGACATTTGATCAACTATTTTCATAGCAGCTTTATTTATAATATCCAGAATCTGGAAACAACCTAGATGTCCCTCAACTGAAAAATGAATACAGACATTGTTGTACATGTATACAATGAAATAATATTCAGGAATTTAGGACAAGGAAATCATGGACTCATCAGCCAGCTCTCTGATCACCTCCTCCTGGTGAGTTGGCCTAAGTAGTCTATAGAGAAAGAGTATTCAGACAGTCCTGCTAAGTCTTGATTGGCAAAGGTCAAATAGTAGGGGAGGAAGACTTCCTCTATTAGTAGACTAGGAGAGGGACATAGAGAGAACAAGGGATGATGGGAAATGCAGAAGGTGAATGAAGGGTCTATAATTGTTTTTTTAAGTGAATAAATTGTAATAAATAATAATAATAATAATAACAATAATAATAATGAAATATTCAATAAATATCCTTGGGTGTTTGCCCTTCGATGCTTTGTTTTGATTTTTCTTTTTTTTTTTTTTGTTTATTTTTCATGTTTTTTTTTTTAAGTAAGAAACATCAGAGAAAGAGAGAGCTAGAGAACATGAAGTTAGTTGCATCGTCAAGAATCAAGAATTCTGATGGGGTGTGGAAAGGGAAAGAATAAAATCAAGCCACATAGTATTAAATCTAAATAAAGGGGCGGAGCCAAGATGGCGACTAGCACACACAGTTTCCAAGCTGTGGAAGAGAAAAAGTTCTGAGTTGATGAGTGGAAGAACTTCTGAAGCTAAGGAAACAACGGAGAGACTTTCTAAACAACAGGGAACATCGCCGGAGGTGAAAACCTTGGTCTCGGGTCACCCAGGGACTTGTTTGGGGAAGGTGAGAAACGATCCTTTGATCTCTCGGCACTCCCCTCCCCCAGACCTCCCTCCTCCTCGGCACAGCGGACTCGCCTTTCTCAGCGCAGACCTAACTGCCTGGGGCCTGCAGCCACTGAGGCGGAGCCCCAAGCCTTTTATCGGCAAAGGCCAGCAGTACTGTGTCTCGGAGCCCCAGATTCACGCGCGGCAGCTGCACCATCCTCCCAGGGCCCGAGTCTGCTAGACGCCATACTAGCTCCGCAGGATCGCTATCACTGACGGTACGGCCCGCCCAATACCACAGTGACAGAGAATACACTATATACTCACCAAAACCAGACAGAAACGCCATACAAGCTAGACACACCAGGCGCTGGGCCTCCGAAGCTTGGAGAGCACAGTAAAGAGACCCCAGGACTTCCCAGAAAGCATCTGGACTAGCAACCCAGTCTCCAGTTACAGCGGGACTTTCTAACCTGGCGGCGGAGCAGCACTGAGCTGGCGGGGCACATCAGCCCTCCAGTTTAAGACTAACCAGGGCCAAACCAGAGAACAGAAAGGCTGGTTACCCCGATTCCCACTGACGTGACCACCCTGAAATCTCCAGCTGCAGCAAGACCTCATAACCTGGCAGTGACAGCAGCACGGAACTGGCGGAGCACATCAAAGAAGCAGGGCCAAACCAGAGAGCAGACAGCCCAGATACGCCGATCTCTGCCAAGTGTCCTGCCTGTAAGTGAGTGCACCCTTGAGAATCTGCAGCTCCACTGATCCTGGCTTCTTCTAAAACAGAAGCCAGGCATCGAACCCCCTCCCACCCATATACCCACTTTGGGAAACAGAGGGGCACTTGGAACATTGAAGTTCCTGCTCTGTGGGTCTAATTGAGGAGTTAAGGCAGTTAATGCCAGAAATTGCTCTGCGATCATCACTAGCGCCTGCGACATATACATTGCAGAGCCCCTCCCACACACTCAAGGGTTCAACATTAGCCATCACTCTGTCCCTCGAGACACACGCCCACACCCACTTACACACACACACACACATATACACACACACGCACGCACGCTTGCATTTGCCTCTGTTTGCGCCTGCGTACTTTCCTCCCACAGGTACAGCTAGTCCTCAGCATACGCTAAGGACACGGGACCTCTCTCAACTTCCTGAAGAATTCTCCAGACTCGAGAGAGAGACAGTACCAGTCTGATCGGCTGAATCCAAAAACAAACAGGGAAGGTCTCAGATAAGCCAATGGCCAGGGGTAGGCGAAAGAACATTTCCAACATAAATCAGGACATCATGACTTCACCAGCAAACCCCAAAATCGATGGATATTCCAATTCATCAGAAGCACAGGAAAATGACCTTAAAGCCATGCTTGCTCAATTATTTGAGGCTCATAAGGAGGAAATGAACAAATCTTTCAAAGAGATGGCCAGTCAATTGGAGGTAAAGAAAGAAGAAATAGACAAAACCCTTAAAGAAACACAGGCAAACATAGCCAAACAAATAGAGGCACAAGTAGAGAAGAAATTAGTGGCATACAAAAAGGAAATGAACAAAGAAATAGAGTCCATCGTAGAGAGACAGGAATCCAAATTCAAACACATAAAAGAAATGGTGCAAGGCATGAAAACAGAATTAGAATCAATAAAGAAAACACAAAGTGAGAAAACTCTTGAGCTGGAGAACTTGGAGAAAAGATCAGGAACCACAAAAGTAAGCATCACCAACAGAATACAAGAGATGGAAGAGAGAATCTCTGGAGCTGAAGACACACTTGCAGAAATTGATACTTCTCTCAAAGAAAAAGTAAAATCAGAAAAATTCCAATCACAAAATATCCAAGAAATCAAGGATGCTATGAAAAGACAAAATCTAAGAATAATAGGAATTGATGAAAAAGAAGACTCCAGGCTCCAAGGTCCAGAAAATATTTTCAAAAAAATCATAGAAGAAAATTTTCCCAACTTAAAGAAAGAGATGTCCATAAATATACAAGAGGCCTACAGAACACCAAATAGACTAGACCAGAAAAGAAACACATCACGTCACATCATAGTCAAAACACTAAATCTACAGAACAAAGAAAAGATATTAAAAGCAGCAAGGGAAAAAGGCCAAGTAACATATGAAGGTAGACCTATCAGAATCACACCAGACTTCTCACCAGAAACTATGAAAGCCAGAAGGGCCTGGGCAAGCATCATGGAGACTCTAAGAGATCACAAATGTCAACCCAGACTACTATACCCTGCAAAGCTTTCAATCAACATAGATGAAGAAAACAAAATATTCCATGACAAAACTAAATTTACGCAATATCTATACAGCAAACCAACCCTACAGAAGATACTAGAAGGAAAACTCCAATCCAACGAAAACGAATTCACCCAAGAAAACAGGGCATACAGATAATGTCCCAACAAAAATGAAAAGAAAACAAGCAATGAAACAAGGTAAGATCATCGACTCCATTACACAAGGAACTAACATGCATTGGTCAATATTATCTATCAATATTAATGGACTCAACTCACCAATAAAAAGACACAGGCTAACAGAATGGTTACGGAAACAGGACCCAACATTCTGTTGCATCCAAGAAACACACCTATGCAACAAAGATAAACACTACCTCAGAGTAAAGGGCTGGAAAAATGTTTTTCAAGCAAATGGTTCCAGAAAACAAGCTGGAGTAGCCATCCTAATATCTAATAAAATAGACTTTCAACCCAAGTTAATCAAAAAAGATAAGGAGGGCCACTATATTCTCATCAAAGGAAAAATCCAACAAGAGGACATCACAATTTTGAATATCTATGCCCCAAATACAAGAGCACCTACATTCGTAAATGAAACAATATTAAAGCTTAAATCATACATTGATCCTAATACCTTAATAGTGGGAGACTTCAACACCCCACTCTCATCAAGGGACAGATCAACCAGACAGACACCAAATAGGGAAATGAAAGCACTCACAGAATCCCTAAATCAAATGGACCTAATAGATGTCTACAGATCTTTTCACCCAAACTCAAAAGAGTACACCTTCTTTTCAGCACCGCATGGAACCTTCTCCAAAATAGACCATATAGTTGGTCACAAAGCAAGCCTCAACAGATACAAAAGGATTGAAATAATCCCTTGTATACTATCTGACCACCATGGACTAAAGCTGGACATCAACAACAACAGAAACAACAAAAAGCCGACACGCACATGGAAACTAAACAACTTACTACTCAATGACAGCTGGGTCAAGGAAGAAATAAAGAAAGAAATTAAAGACTTTCTAGAATTCAATGAAAATGAAGGCACAACATACCCAAATTTATGGGACACATTGAAAGCAGTGCTCAGAGGAAAATTTATAGCACTAAGTGCCTACAAGAAGAAATCTGTAACATCACATACAAACAACTTAATGGCCCAACTGAAAAACCTAGGAAAAAAAAGAAGCAGATACACCCAAGAGGAGCAGACGGCTGGAAATAATCAAACTAAGGGCAGAAATCAATCAATTAGAAACAAATAAAATTATCCAAAGAATCAATGAAACAAAAAGCTGGTTCTTTGAGAAAATCAACAAGATAGACAAACCCTTAGCCAAACTAACTAAAAAGCAGAGAGAAACCATACAAATCAGCAAAATCAGAAAGGAAAATGGGGACATAACTACAGACACGGAGGAAATCCAAACGATTATTAGGTCATACTACAAAAGCCTATATGGCACAAAATTTGAAAATCTAAATGAAATGGATAACTTTCTTGACAGATTCCATCTACCAAAATTAAGTCAAGATCAGGTAGAAAGACTGAATAGTCCTATATCTCCCAAGGAAATAGAAGCAGTCATTAACAGTCTCCCCTCCAAAAAAAGCCCTGGACCAGATGGCTTCAGCGCAGAATTCTACAAGACCTTCAAAGAAGTACTAACACCAATTCTCCACAAACTATTCCATAAAATAGAAACAGAAGGAACACTACCAAACTCATTCTATGAAGCCACAGTCACTTTGATACCTAAACCACACAAAGATCCAACAAAAAAAGAGAACTTCAGACCTATCTCTCTTATGAACATTGATGCAAAAATACTCAATAAAATACTTGCAAACCGAATCCAAGAACACATCAAAGATATCATCCACCATGACCAAGTAGGCTTCATCCCAGGAATGCAAGGGTGGTTCAACATACGGAAATCCATCAATGTAATCCACCACATAAACAAAATGAAGGAGAAAAACCACATGATCATCTCCTTAGATGCTGAAAAAGCATTTGACAAAGTCCAGCACCCATTTATGTTTAAAGTCTTGGAGAGATCAGGGATACAAGGCACATACCTAAAGATAGTAAAGGCAATATACAGCAAGCCTATAGCCAACATCAAACTCAATGGAGAGAAACTTAAATCAATCCCACTGAAATCAGGGACAAGACAAGGCTGCCCACTCTCTCCATATCTCTTTAACATTGTACTTGAAGTCCTAGCCAGAGCAATAAGACAACTAAAGGAGATCAAGGGGATACAAATCGGAAAGGAAGAGGTCAAAGTGTCACTATTTGCAGATGATATGATAGTATACATGAGCGACCCCAAAGATTCAACCAGAGAACTTCTTCAGCTGATAAACACCTTCAGCAAAGTGGCAGGATACAAAATCAACTCAAAAAAATCAGAGGCCCTCTTGTATACCAAAGACAAAAAGGCTGAGAAAGAAATTAGGGAAACAACACCCTTCACAATAGCCACTAACAACATAAAGTACCTTGGTGTGACTCTAACCAAGCAAGTGAAAGACCTATTTGAGAAAAACTTCAAGTCTTTGAAGAAAGAAATTGAAGAAGATCTCAGAAGATGGAAAGATCTCCCGTGCTCATGGATTGGTAGGATTAACATTGTGAAAATGGCCATCCTGCCAAAAGCAATCTACAGATTCAATGCAATTCCCATCAAAATACCAACTCAATTCTTTACAGACCTTGAAAAAAAGATTCTCAGCTTCATATGGAGAAACAAAAAACCCAGAATCTCCAAAACGATCCTGTACAACAACAGATCATCTGGAGGTATCTCCATTCCCGATCTCAAGCTGTACTACAGGGCAACAGTAATAAAAACTGCATGGTATTGGCATAGAAACAGAAAGGAGGATCAATGGAATCGCATAGAAGACCCAGAAATAAACCCACACACCTATGAATTCTCAATATTTGACAAAGAAGCCAAATCCATTCAATGGAAAAAAGACAGCATCTTCAACAAATGGTGCTGGACCAACTGGATGTCTACATGCAGAAAAATGAAAATAGATCCATATCTATCACCCTGCACAAAACTAAAGTCCAAGTGGATCAAGGACCTCAACATAAAACCAGATACTCTAAATCAGCTGGAAAAAAAAGTGGGAAACAGCCTAGAATTCATTGGCACAGGAGACAACTTCCTGAACAGAACACCAACAGCACAGGCTCTAAGAGCAACAATCAATAAATGGGACCTCATGAAACTGAAAAGCTTCTGTAAAGCAAAAGACACTGTCATCAAAACAAATAGACAGCCTACAGATTGGGAAAGAATCTTCACCAACCCTTTATCTGACAGAGGGCTAATATCAAGTATATATAAAGAACTAAAGAAGCAGAAAAGCAACAAACCAAGTAATCTACTTAAAAAATGGGGAACAGAGCTAAACAGAGAATTCTCGAAAGAGGAACGTCGAATGGCAGAGAAACACTTAAAGAAATGCTCAACCTCATTAGCCATTAGGGAAATGCAAATCAAAACGACCCTGAGATATCACCTTACACCCATCAGAATGGCCAAGATGAAAAACTCAAGTGATAGCACATGCTGGAGAGGTTGTGGAGAAAAGGGAACCCTCCTCCATTGCTGGTGGGAATGTAAACTGGTTCAACCACTCTGGAAGTCAATCTGGTGCTTTCTCAGACAACTAGGAGTAGTGCTACCTCAAGACCCAGCTATACCACTCCTAGGTATATACCCAAAATTTGCTCAAGTACACAACAAGGACATTTGTTCAACCATGTTCATAGCAGCTTTATTTGTAATAGCCAGAACTTGGAAACAACCCAGATGTCCATCAACGGAGGAATGGATACAGAAACTGCGGTATTTTTACACAATGGAATACTACTCAGCAATCAAAAAGGAAGAAATCATGAAATTTGCAGGCAAGTGGTGGGATCTAGAAAAGATCATTCTGAGTGAAGTATCCCAGAAGGAGAAAGACAAACTTGGTATATACTCGCTTATATAGACCTACAAGACATGATAAACATAATGAAATCTACACACCTAAAGAAGATAATCAAGAAAGTGGACACAGGCGAAGGTGATTAATCCTCATTTAGAAAGACAAATGGGATGTGCATTGAACTTATGACAGGAGTCTATCACAAAAGGCATCTGAAAGACTCTACCTAGCAGTGTTTCAAAGCAGACACTAAGACTCATAACCAAACCCTCGGCAGAGTGCAGGGAATCATATGAAAGAAGGGAAGTTAGTATGATATGGAAAGGATAGGAGCTCCACAAGGACCAAATATATCTGGGCACAGGGTCTTTTCTGAGACTGACACTCAACCAAGGACCATCTATGGATATAACCTAGAACTTCTGCTCGGATGTGGCCTGTGGTAGCTCAGTAACCAAGTAGTTTTCCAAAGTAAGGGGAACACGGACTATTTCTAATAGGATCTCAAGGGCAGGCTGTTTGACCCCCACCCCAGGGGAGGAGCAGTCTGTTAGGCCACAGAGGAGGACTTTGCAGCCAGCCCTGAAGATACCTGATAAAACAGGGTCAGATGAAAGGGGAGGAGGTCCTCCCCTATCAGGGGACTTGGAAAGGGGCAGGGAGGAGACCAGGGAGGGAGTGTGGGGTTGGGGAGGGAATGAGGGAGCGGGATACAGCTGGGACACAGAGTTAACAAAATGTAACTAAAAAGAAAAATAAAATAAAAAAAAATAAAATAAAATAAAATATTATGTCTAAAAAAAAAAAAAAAAAAAAAAAAAAAGAAAAGGCCAATCCAAAAGTTATTTAAGAGCATCTTTGGAGATTCTTTGTCTCATAATGTTGCCTAAGGGCTTTTTTTTTAAAGTGATAAGTCCTTTGCATATATATGATGGCTTCTGGGTTTGTGCTTTTATGAGGCAGCTGTGTAAATTAATATGTGTGTCTCTTGTCTATATGTGTGTCTAATGGTTTTCTTTGGTTCTTTTTTTTCTGTTTGTATATTTTGTGGATTTTGATGGGAGGGGAAGTGGAGAGTAAGAAAAGAGAGTTTAAGGAGAACCCACAATTAGATTACATTTTATGAAAAAAATATTTTTTGATAAAGGAAAAACCATAAATGAAAAAAAGATGTTAATTGAATTTTTCTGCTAACATAAATACTAAACTTACAAAATTGATACTCAAAAGTTTATCATCTCAAATACACCTTTTTGAACATTTTCTGGTATCTCTTATATTTGTAAGTATTTCCACTTTACATTCAAATTCTTCCAGAAATTACTTTCTTTGTTTTTTAAGAAACTATCCCTTTATATCTTTACCAATTGGGCTTTCTTTGATGGGTTTTTCAAAAAAGTATGGGGAAATAGCAACTCAGGCCAATGATGAGGTTACTGAGAGTCAAACAGTAGCACATTAATTGAGAATAGTGAAGAAAGAGATGTCAGCATTATCAGGGAGACAGTTGGAATAGGGCTTACTATTTGTATTGAAATTGAGAATAACGTAAAAGAGGAAGAATTAAGTCTGTGAGTCAAGTTGTTTTACACGTTTTTCCAGTGGATTCTGAAATAGAATGGAACACAAAGTCATGGAGAGGTTTGAGAAAGGAATATCTGTATGAATTTGAAGGAAGCTGGCTGAGTTCCAGGGGTGAGACCTAATTGTGAATTATGCCTGAAAATCAGTAGAGAATTCTAGGTGTAGGGTATAAAATGATCAGTTATAAGTGATATTTAAATCCGTGTGATAAAGTGCATGGGATTTAGAAAAACTACTGATAGAAGATGAGAAAGTAGTAGTCAGATTTATGTTACAACAAAAATATACCAGAGAAAAATTATCTTTAAAAGGTTTTATTTAGTTTGGCTAGTAAATTATGAGACTATGGCACTCTTTCACAGAGATATAAAACTATAAATGCTGCATGAATATATAAGTAACACCGACATTGAAATAGATGTTACTATTGGTACACCTAATATTCATGAGGATTATGTTTTCTTATGGATCTCCACATAATATATGTGGACAACAAACCAAGCTGATTTTGAATTACATATTTAAGATTTAGTCTATCCTTACAGCAGACAACTTGAGCTTTATTTCAATTTTCTACAGACAAGCCAACTCAAGATCATCCCCATCCAATAAACACTACTGTCTGACTTAAAGACGTGATGTTCATGATGCAGTTCTCATAACTCTGTCTTCAGCATGTCACGTCCTACACATTTTAAGCTAGTCTTTATTTTAAATAGTATGTGTCTGTAAACCAGATTACCTCGGGACACAGTGCTACCCACATTTGCCTGAAATCTTAATAATTCACCTGCTTCAGTTTCCACAGTGCTAGAATTACAGGCCACTACATCAATCTGTCTTCATTTTCAGTCAATAGGTTGTGCATACTCAGTAATCTTCTGGCTCCAGATTCTTGTGACATAAGACAAACATGCACAGGAAAGGCAGCTATATACTGAAAAGTGGTCTGCATCTTTAACACAAAATAAAGCCTATTATTCTCTGTGAAAATAAATTGATGTGCATAAAATGTTTTCAAGGGATTACTTTCCCCCTAGTCCTCTGTTTAATGTGATGCTAAATGCCTTACTCTCCTGCATGGAGTTTGAAGAGGTGCTGTCCCCAGCATGCCCCTGCAAAACTTCCCATTTCCATCACCGCAGCCCTGTTCCAGCTGTGAACTTTGTGAATCTCAGCCCCCACCCCTTTACTCAAAATATATTCATACAATTTCCCATCTCCCTACTTCATCCAGTTCCTTCCCACCTCTTCTCCCATCTGGATCTACTCCCTTCCTGTCTCTCATTAGAAAAGAACAGGCCTCTAAGAGATAAAAATAAAGCATAAAAAAAAAATCTAAATAAAAATTATAGATAGTCAACTAAATTCAATAAGAAAATATAAGTGTAATCAATTGGTAGAAAGCATTAAAAAAGCAACTCATAATTTTATAAATCGATTAATATATGAGGTAAGGCCCTAGAGTCCCCATGTCTAGTTAAGACTAATATTCAGTGTTTTGATAAAAAATTGCATGTGTTGTTACTTGAATTTCTGATCTTAGCCATTTTGATGGGTGTATGGTGAAATTTAAGGGTCGTTTGATTTGCATTTCCCTGATGACTAAGGACATTGAGCATTTCTTTATGTGTTTCTCTGCCATTTGATATTCCTCTATTTGAGAATTCTCTGTTTAGCTCAGTACTCCACTATTTTTTTTTATTAGATAACTTGATGTTTTGGTGCTTAACTTTTTGAGTTCTTTATATATTCCGGATATTAGCTTTCTTTCAGATAAAGGATTTTTGAAGATTCTTTCCCAGTCTGTAGGTTGTCGTTTTATTCCAATGAGAGTGCCTTTTGCTTTACAGAAGATTTTCAGTTTCATACGATTCCATTTATTGATTGATGATCTTAGAGTCTGTGCTATTGGTGTACTGTTCAAGAAGTTGGCTCCTGTGCCAAGGAGATCAAGGCTCTTCCCCAATATTTCTTCTAAGAGGATTAGTGTGTCTGGTTTATGTTAAGGACTTGGATCCACTTGGACTTCAGTTTTGTGCAGGGTGATAAATATGTATCTATTTTGTGGAGAAAGGGGAACTTTACTCCATTGCTGGCGGGAATGTAAACTTGTAAAATGACTTTGAAAATAAATCAGGCACATTCTAAGAAAATTAGGAATAGTGCTACCTCATGATCAAGCTATAACTCTCCTTAGAATATATCCAAAATATGCTCACATATACAACAAGTGCAGCTGCTCAACCATGTTCATACCAGCTTTATTCATAATAGCCAAAATCTTGAAACAACCCAGATGTCCCTCAACTGAGGAATGGATGCAGAAATTGAGGAACATTTACACAATGGAATATGACTCAACAATTAAAAACAATGATATCATGAAATTTGCAGGCAAATAGTGGGAACTAGAAAAGATCATCCCGAGTGAGGTATCCCAGAAGCAGAAAGACACACATGGTATATACTCACTTATAAGTGGATGCTAGTATTTTAATACAGGATAAACAAACTAAAATCTATACTCCTAAAGAAGCTAAATAAGGCAGAAGACTCTAGGACTCAATCATCACTCAGAAAGCAAACAAGATAGACATTGGAAGAGGAAGAAAACAGGGAACTGGACAGTAGCCTACCACAGAGGACCTCTGAAAGACTGTACCCAGCAGGGTACTGAAGGATGTACTGGCACTAATAACCAAACTTTGAGTAGAGTGCAGAGAATCACATGAAAGAAGGGGGAGATAGAAAGATCTGGAGGGGACAGGAACTCTACAAGGAGAGCAACAGAGCCAAAAAACCTGGGACATGGTGCCCTTGTTAGGAGTATCAATCCATGTTCCATGCCCATGCATGGAGATAACCTAGACCACTTGCTCAGATGTAGCCCCTGGCAGCTCAGTCTTCAGTTGGAGTTACATAGTAAGGGGAGTGGGATCTGTCTCTGACATGATCTCAGTGCCTGGCTCTTTGATCACCTCCAGCTGGGGGGAGTGCAGCTGAACCAGGCCACAGAGGAAGAAAACAATGCAGCAAGTCCTGATAAGACCTGATTGACTACAGTCAGATGGAAGTGGAGGAGGACCTCCTCTATTAGTGGACTGGGGGAGAAGAGGGAGGGAGTGTGGGAATGAGAGGTAGCTACACCTGGGATACAAAGTGAATAAATTATAATAATCAAAAAATACTAAAAATAATAAAAAGAAAGAAAAAAACACGAAAGTGCAACTTAGAAATAAATGCTATGCAGCATCATTTTTTAAAATCTAGTTTGAGTTAATTTTCTTCTTACAATATATAGTGATTAATATAAGAATTAGCAACTGGTCATCAGGCAGAGAATTAGTGATTTTAGGATTCTCACTTCCAGGCTCATGGTTCTGATCTGAGTAGGAGAAGAAAGACATCTAATAGAAACATTATTAGCTTTGTGGTGGATGACTTATAGGAAACATTTTCAATATACAACAGAACATTTGCATATATGAACTCACAGTGAAACCATCAATAAGAATTACAAAATCTCAAGTCAGACATAATCCTTGAATGTAGCAGGTTATACAGGCACAAAGTCAACCACTAACTGAGGAAATACTGGTATTTCCAGCTTCTGGGTTAGCGAAATTCAGTGACTCTTAGTAGGTTGATCATTACTACTCCAAGGCATGCCTCTTATCCAGGAGTATACACTAGACGTGAAGGGTTTTAAAAGGATAGAGAGAGAACATAAGTTTTTGAAGATAAGGAAGTGGGAGTATATCTGAAAGTAGTTGTACACAGGGGTGTTGAACATTATCAAAATTGTACAAAACAATATTGTACAAAACTCTGAAAATTAATAAAATCATTATTTTTAAAATCTTAAACATTCTTTCTTTATATTCACAGTGTAAGTTGAGTAAGAAATTATTACAATTGGTGAAAAATTTATAAATATTACCAAAGAATGAAAATACTTTAGTCCATACAAATATAAATTTAGATGTAAAGCAGCACTTATATGAACCTTATTTAACTTCACCTCATAATTAATGTTACATTATTTTATTAAAAATATTTTCAGTTTTCTGACTTTTTATTTTGTTAATCAGTAATTTTTATAATACATGCTTATGAGCACCTTGAAGGAAATCACTATTTATAAAATCTACTTCATTGAATTAGGAAAATATACAGAACTATTAACTAAAACTCTAGTAGAAATAGCTGAAATAATGTCAGAATTCATCCTATATTTTCTTTATGTCAAACTAATAGTAAGAAAAGTCTGCAAAACAAAGGCTCAGCAATGTGCTTATCAATAAAACTACGTGATTTAAAACATCAAAAAGGTGTACAAGTTGGATTTCAATGTACTCTGCAACCAGAAATGTAGTTAGTTGATAAGTTGTTCAGGAGAATTTTCCATACCATTGATGGTAAGTTCATTAAAAAAATTAGAAAAAAAGTGTGACAGTTCATAAACAAAAGGACTAAAGTGCCAAAATATAGTTATGTATCTGTTTTTAACTCATGCAGGTATCAGAACATAATATTAAAGATAAACTTTTTGGTAAATGTTACATAATTTTGAAGGTTGTTTTAAAATAAAAGGATCACTGCTTTATCTAGTTATCAATATTTTCTTTACATTCCAATATGAAAAGTGAATGGTGAAACAGGTCTGTAAGCCCAGCTCCAGGAGATTCAAATTTTAAGGCAAGCCTGGTAAATTTAGAGAGATTTTAGCTAAAAATTTGGGTATATATTTATTTATATAGATAAACATAATATGTACATATTTCCCTCACAGATTAAAAAATATTTGCCTAGAATTATGTAATCCCTCAGTATCTTAAATTCTACTCCCAGCCCCAGAGAGACAAAAAATAAATGCAATTATATATATATATATATATATATATGTATTTTCTTTCCTCTTGTTATGACAAAGTAGAAGCAATTTAATGTGCAAAGATTTTATTTGTCTCATAATTACTAGTTAAAGTCTATTTTTGATGGAATCTCAAGGTGGCAGGAATTGAAGCAGCTGGTTACATTATCTCATTAGTCAAAAACAGAGAACAATGAATTAATATGTGCATGCATGTGCTCAGCTGGCTTTGTTTTTTTTTTATTCAGTCCCAGACCCTAAACCAGGAAATGGTAAAGGCCATAGTGATAAGACCCAACACAAACCAGTATAATTAGCATAATCTCTGATAAATATTCTCAGAGGCAATCTCCCTTGCCAGATGATTCTAAATTATGTCTACTTGATAATAAATCCTAACCATCACAGTAAGTCATAATTACTAATTAACAACAACAATAACAACAACAACAACAACAAAATGGTCCTTCACCCACCTATGTGCTGCCCATCATAAGTAAGGCTATTATTTCACTTTCAGCAGTATGAGATGATACTGTAAAATGTTATTTTTTGTAAAATGAAAAGTTTATCATTAGGTCAGGTAGAAAGTAAGCATTGCTAGAGTTTGCTCTTTTGAGTATGTGGACTATGTACTGCAATGCAGAACATTTGTAGCATTGAATGTATTACTGTCACATCACTTTCTCAAACTGGATAAATTATCTCTCTCAGTTGTGTAGTACAGGAGTAAATCTGTTGCCATATGTTGTTCCAAAGAGCTACTGCTTGTGAAGAGCTACATTATCGATCATCTGTGTCTGTGTGATACCCATATTCTTCTTCCTCTACTGAAATACCAGCACTACAAAGTTTGTGGCCTTCCTAAACAAAGTATTTGCTAGAAGTACAAATTTCAATTTACATAAAAGGAACATTTCAAATTAGAACCAGATCTTACTGTAATCATCAGACTCAGATTTTACCTTAATCATTACAAGCATATCATGTAGAGTTTCAAAATTGAAGGAAAAAAATGTTACCATTTCAAAAGTTTCAAGACTAAGGAAAGTTTTGAAATATATTAGGTAACAGTTATACTAAGATTTATTCTTTTATATTGCATCTCTCTCTCCCCTCTCTGATGCTGTGATCTTGTTTCTAGAAAAAGATAAAATAAACTGAATAATAATTTCAATTTCATACTATTGCATCTCAAGTCATAAGACCATATCTTATGTCATAAATGTAGCAGCCAATGCTTGTAAATAATAAGGCCATTGAAGCATGCCACAGTCCCCATGTCTTAGGGTCTCAATAGACCCTAAAGAACTAATATGTACATTCCAGAAGAGTCCAACATTGCAAAAGTTTGTCAGAAAGAAGAAAATGAGCAAGGAAACTTCAAAATAAATTCAGAATATTTAACTAATATTTATAAGTAGCAATTTAATTTAGAAAGTACAGTCTCTGGACCCTTACAAATGGTTTTATTTTGCACAGAACTATCCCTGGCTAAATGCACTGGCCCAATGTGTCAGAATGTCTCAGAAAATTACGTTTTAACATAAAATGATAGAATATCCATTAATAACTTAGAATATTTCATCAATTATATTTCTTCATAATAGCTAATAAAAATCATTAAACTCAATCATAAGAACAGATATGCCTGAGGAGTAGAGAGTTGGCTTAGTTGTTTAGAGAACTGACTGCTCTTCCATAGGACCCAAGTTCAGTTCCCAGCATCTACATGGCAGATCACAATGTCTGTTACTCCAAGATCTGACACTCTCACACAGACATACAGTCAAAGTACCTGTGCACATAAATTACAAATAAATAATTTTAAAAAGCAGATATGTTTATGTTGATGGTGACTTTTGTAATCAACACTGAAGAAAATTAATAATATTCTTGCTTAATAAAATATTAATGTGTACTTGTAAATTAAATTTCTGCATTCAGTCACTCATCTACAAATGGGACGAAAGAAATTAGGGGATATTTTTAACTTTATTCTATCACTTTGATACATTATTTTTCTATTGACATAAATCTAATAAAAACATTAAAACGTATATGTTTGGAGAACATTATCTAAATGTATTTAAAGATGTATTCTACTCAGTTAAAATTCGAAAGTGTGTCATCTAGCAATGACAATCACAACATTTGGAACACAAAGCCATCACCCTGCTAGTTGACTTATTAAAAGGAACAGAGTAGCAATCCATATTGCATAAAATGAGTATGTGTCTGGGAGAGTAGATCATAAAATGTTTCAATAGTCTGCTTCATGTGTCTACTCTAGCTTGCATCATCTAGCTTGCATTTTCCTGTAGATCATGTTGAAGTCCTAAATCCTAAAATATCAAAATGTTACCAAACTTAAATATAGAATATGTAAAGTGATAACTAAGTTAGAATCGGGCTCTGGTTGTCAAGCCCAATCCAGCACTACTCATTTATTTTTATAAGAAAAGATCAAAATATAGAAAAGAATTGGAAATTCAAGAATTCTAAGGAGCAGAAGTTCAGAAGAAATAATCTCTTTAACACTTCAATTTTAAAATCTAACCCACAGAAGTAGGAAAAAAATACATTTATTTAACTGAGTATGATGATACATACTGTAATGCCTGCATTTAGGTAACCAACACAGGAATATTTATGAGTTTGAGGCTATATGTGACACAGTGGCTCAAAACAAAAACAAAAAATAAAAACAAAACAAACAAACCAAAAAAAAAAAAAAAAGACTCATGAAATCAGTGACTGTTATTATTAAGGAGATTGGACCTAAGGTCACACTCATGCTAATCAAGCACTCCACCACTGGGATATACTCAAATCTCTGAATTCTGTTTTTGTTTTTATGTTCAGACAAATGATTGCTGATTACCCATGTTGCCTTAGCACTTTTCTGTAGCTCAGGCAGGCCTTGAACTTGTGATTCTCATGTTTCAGTATTCAAAGTGTCTGGGATCACAGGCAGTACCACAGACATGGTTTGTTATAATTTCATATGATTCTGTTAAATCATTAATGATACAATAAAACAACCATAGAAAGTTATGCAAAGCTCACTAAACAGAGCTGACCATGAAACAATTGTGAATTTTAACATGTTTATAGAATAATTTCTCAAAATACACAAAGTAGTCTTATCACAACAGCATACGAAACAAGTGGCAAGCAATCGAGGTCACGCTCCAAGAAACTGAACACACAATTGAAACAACATTTCAATTACAATATCAAAAGATATAGTAAATACATGAGAACAACACTAGTAACCATATTGTTTCATAAGCGTATCATTAGACAGAAAGATGATCAGAATAATTACATAAATGACCTGCTTTGATCTTCTGATTTCTTTTGATTATTTTAATTGGCTTTTTTGAGTGTCAGATTCATATTCATTACTTTAGATACTTATAAAGATCAACAAAGTAAACTACTCAACTTCACATTTTTAAATTTATTTTTAATTAATTATTTACTTACTTTACATACAGTTCATGAGCCCTCCTTTCTCTCTTCTCATTTCCATACTTCCACACACCCTTCCTGTATTCCTCAGATAAGTGGAGCTTCACCCCTACAAACTCAGTTGCATCAGGAATTAGCCCATCTTCTTTCCCTGTGTCCAGGCAAGGCAGCCCTGCCAAGGGGAAGTAACTGAAAAGCCAAAAACTGAGTCTATGTCAGAGACTGTCATCTCTCCTCTTTCTAGGGACCCACATATTGCCCAAACTACCCATCATCTACATATGTGTAAGGGGCCTAGGTCAAGTCCATGCATGGCCTTGGTTGGTAATTCATAATCCTGCCCTGGGCCTAGGTTAGTTGGCTCGGGTGGTCTTCTTGGGGAGCTCCTGTCCGCTCTGGTTCCTTCTATTATTCCAGTATTCTTCCTCAAGATGCTGTGTACCCCACCCTATATTTGGTTGTGAATCTCAGCATCTGTTTCTATCCTCCATTGGCTGGCACCTCTCAGAGGACAGCTATGCTAGTATCTTATCTGCAAGCAAAGCAGAGTGTCTTTAATTGTGTCAGGGTTTGGCTCTCTCCCATGGGGTGTGTCTCAGGTTTGGCCAGGCATTGGTTGAACATTCCCTCCATCTCTGCCTATCTTTATCCTTGCACATCTTATAGGCAGGATAAATTTTGGGTGGAAGTTTTTGTGGATGGGTTTGTGTTCTCCTCCTTCTAGTAGGAGTCCAGTAATGTTCGAGGGTGTCCTCCTCAGTCTCTATAACACCTGCTTCTGTGAGTCTCAGCTTGAATCATCCACATATTTTCTTAGAAGCCTAACCTGTTGTAGGTCTCGACCTTTTCTCAGTGATACGGATGTCGACTCATAACTTTACATTTTGGGGTGTTGAAGTCAAATAAAGGTACTGAAAACCCTAGTTACCATGTCAAAGAAATTGTACCATCCATTGCATTATTGTTCACTCTTTTCACAATGACAACATAAAAAGATCAACGTGTGTTACTTTAGTTGATGCATATCAAAATATTGTACAAAATTTCTTATGTTTCTATTATAATTCAAACTAGCTTTTTTTCAAATATCTTGTGCAATGAAAAATACAAGGAACAAATACTGATGTAATTTTCTGGTAATATATTGAAAATTAAAGACAAATTTACACTTGATTATTGGGCAATAACCTTACAATTTCATATAATAAATGAAACCTAAAAATTGCTAACTTCTGGGTAAAATTATTATGTCCAACTGGTGACTTCCTGTAGATGAAGGGAAAAGACACAGTTGTTGAGTTTGAGACAGAGGTCAAAGAAGAATACAAATTAATGCTTTAGACTAAAGCACCTTTTATCGCTTGTTATGATTCAGACTTATCCTTCTTTTGGGTAGCTATGAACCCCATTCTGATCAGCTGCTCATACCAGACTTCCACTACAAAGAACACTGCATGGCTTTGATTTCCAGTTGTTCTCTTATAGCTAGAGATATTCTTCATGACTGAGATCAAGTAACAGTCATCTGACATTTGAATATTTGTTTCTTTTTTCTGTTAGTGTCTAACCACTTTCTGCAAACATATGTGATTTTCATGTAGCCATTTGAGTAAAATATAACACATAATAAAGAGAAGAACAGGACAATATTAGGGGATGAGGCAGAACTGAATTCAGGTAATTGAAACAGCAAGTTAAGAAAGTATATAAGAAAATTGTCCATTTCATTTAGATTTTCAAATTTTGTGGCATATAGACTTTTTAAGTAAGTCATAAATATTGTTTGGATTTCCTCAGTGTCTGTTGTTATGTCCCCCTTTTCATTTCTAGTTTTGTTAATTTTGATAGTGTCTTTCTGCCTTTTAGTTAGTTTTGCTAAAGGTTTGTCGATCTTGTTGATTTTCCCAAAGAACCAGCTCTTGGTTTCATCGATTCTTTGTATTATTGTATTCGTTTCTAATTTATTAATTTCAGCCCTGAGTTTGATTATACCGAGCCGTCTACTCCTTTTTGGTGTGTCTGTTTCTTTTTCTTTTTATTTTTTTCCCTAGGGCTTTTAGGTGAGCCATTAAGTCGCTTGAATGACATGTCTCAAATTTCTTCTTGAAGACACTATGAACATTCCTCTTAGCACTGCTTTCATTATGTCCCATAAATTGGGGTATGTTGTGCCTTCATTTTCATTAAATTCTAGGAAGTCTTTGATTGTTTTCTTTATTTCTTCCCTGACCCAGCTGTCATTTAGTAGGGAGTTGTTCGATTTCCATGTGTGTGTAGCCTTTTTGCTATTTCTGTTGTTGTTGAGGTCCACCTCCAGCCAAGGACCACTCATAGAGATGGCCTGGAACCCCTGCACAGAAGTAGCCTATGGCAGTTCAGTATCCAAGTTGCCTCTATAGTACTGGGGACAGGAACTGTCTCTGACAGGAACTGATTGGCCTGCTCTTTGATCACCTCCCCCTGAGGGGTGGGGGAGCAGCCTTACCAGGCCACAGAAGAAGACAATGAACCCACTCTTGATGAGACCTTATAGACTAGGATCAGAGGGAAGGGGAGAAGGACCTCCCTTATCAGTGAACTAGGAGACGAACATGGGTGGGGAAGAGAGAGGATAGGATTGGGAGGGGAAGAGGGAGGGAAGTACAGGGGGGATACAAATTGAATAAACTGTAATTAGTAAAATTATAAATCAATCAATAAATAAATAAATAAATAAATAAATAAATAAATAAATAAATAAATAAGAAAGTATATGAAACCATAAAACTTATTGTTTTTCAAAAGCTAATTTTGGTCCTTGTGGAGCTCCTATCATTTCCTCATCAGACTAACTCCCCTTCTTTCTTATGATTCCCTGTACTCTGCCAAAGGTTTGGTCATGAGTCTTTGCTTTGAAAACACTGCTAGTTAGAGTCTTTCAAATGCGCTCAGTAGACTCCTGTCAATGTTCAATGCGCATCCCCTCTGTCTTTCTAAATGAGGTTTGATAATCTTACCCCATGTCTGCTCTCTTGATTATCTTTTTTAGGTGTATAGATTTCATTATGTTTATCATATCTTATAGGTCTATATAAGTGAGTATTTCACTCAGGATGATCTTTTCTAGATCCCACCATTTGCCTGCAAATTTCATGATTTCCTCCTTTTTGATTGCTGAGTAGTATTCCATTGTGTAAAAACACCACAATTTCTGTACCCATTCCTCCGTTGATGGACATCTGGCTTGTTTCCAGGTTCTGGCTATTACAAATAAAGCTGCTATAAACATGGTTGAGCAAATATCCCTTTTGTGTACTTGAGCAAACTTTGGGTATATACCTAGCAGTGGTATAGCTGGCTCTTGAGGAAGCACTATTCCTAATTGTCTTAGAAAGCGCCAGATAGATTTCCAGAGTGGTTGTACCAGTTTACATTCCCACCAGC